>NC_073382.1:84822295-85142295 GCF_028641065.1 Leucoraja erinaceus | reverse complement strand
TGTGACATTTCGGGTCGAGACCCTTCTGAAGGGTCTTGACCCGAAAAGTCAACTGTTCCTTCGCTCCATAGATGCTGCCCCACCCGCTGAGTTTCTCCAGTATTTTTTTATCTACCTTCGATTTTTCCAGCATCTGCGGTTCCTTCTTAAACATTCTCTTTCAGGTGGCATTTTGTAGAATTCTTAAATCTTATCAGCCAGAAAATGTTCTTGAAAACAACGGGAAAGTGTGCAGAGAAGATTTACAAAGGATGTTGCCAATTTTGACGGTCTGAGCTCTAGGGGGAGGGTGGGCAGTCTAGGACTTTATTCCTTGAAGCGCAGGAGGCTGAGGTGTAATGTTAAAGAGATGTACAGTGGCTTGCAAAAGTTTTCATACCCCTTGAACTTTTCCACATTTTGTCACGTTACAACCACAAACGTAAATGTATTTTATTGGGATTTTATGTGATAGACCAACACAAAGTGGTGCATAATTGTGAAGTGGAAGGAAAACGATACATGGTTTTCACATTTTTTTACAAATAAAAAACTGAAAAGTGTGGCGTGCGAAGGTATTCAGCCCCCCGAGTCAATACTTTGTAGAACCACCTTTCGCTGCAATTACAGCTGCAAGTCTTTTGGAGTATGTCTCTACCAGCTTTGCACATCTAGAAACTGAATTTTTGCCCATTCTTCTTTGCAAAATAGCTCAAGCTCAGTCAGATTGGATGGAGAGCGTCTGTGAACAGCAATTTTCAAGTCTTGCCAGGGATTCTCAATTGGATTTAGGTCTGGACTTTGACTGGGCCATTCTAACACATGAATATGCTTTGATCTAAACCATTCCATTGTAGCTCTGGCTGTATGTTTAGGGTCGTTGTCCTGCTGGAAGGTGAACCTCCGCCCCAGTCTCAAGTCTTTTGCAGACTCTAACAGGTTTTCTTCCTGTATTTGGCTCCATCCATCTTCCCATCAACTCTGACCAGCTTCCCTGTCCCTGCTGAAGAAATGCATCTCCACAGCATGATGCTGCCACCACCATGTTTCACAGTGGGGATGGTGTGTTCAGGGTGATGTGCAGTGTTAGTTTTCCGCCACACATAGCGTTTTGCATTTAGGCCAAAAACTTCAATTTTGGTCTCATCTGACCAGAGCACCTTCCTCCACATGTTTGCTGTGTCCTCCACATGGCTTGTGGCAAACTGCAAACGGGACTTCTTATGGCTTTTTTTCAACAATGGCTTTCTTCTTGCCACTCTTCCATAAAGGTCCGGTTTGTGGAGTGGACTAATAGTTGTCCTGTGGACAGATTCTCCCACCTAAGCTGTGGATCTCTGCAGCTCCTCCAGAGTTACCATGGGCCTCTTGGCTGCCTCTCTGATCAATGCTCTCCTTGCCTGGCCTGTCAGTTTAGGTGGACGGCCATGTCTTGGTAGGTTTGCAGTTGTGCCATACTCTTTCCATTTTCGGATGATGGATTGAACAGTGCACCGTGAGATGTTCAAAGCTTGGGATATTTTTTTATAACCTAACCCTGCTTTAAACTTCACCACAACTTTATCCCTGACCTGTCTGGGGTGTTCCTTGGGCTTCATGATGCTGTTTGTTCATTAATGTTCTCTAACAAACCTCTGAGGCCTTCACAGAACAGCTGTATTTATACTGAGATTAGATTACACACAAGTGGACTCTATTTACTAATTAGGTGACTTCTGAAGGCAATTGGTTGCACTGGATTTTATTTAGGGGTATCAGAGTAAAGGGGGCTGAATACTTTTGCACGCCACACTTTTCAGTTTTTTATTTGTAAAAAAATTTGAAAACCATGTATCATTTTCCTTCCACTTCACAATTATGCGCCACTTTGTGTTGGTCTATCACATAAAATCCCAATAAAATACATTTACGTTTGTGGTTGGAACGTGCCAAAATGTGGAAAAGTTCAAGGGGTATGAAAACTTTTGCAAGCCACTGTATAAAATCATGAGGTGCATAGATAGGGTACAGAGTCTTTTTCCCAGGGTAGGGGAATCAAGAATGAGAGGCATGGATATAAGATAAGGGGGGAAAGATCCAAAGATCTAAACCTGCCCGATCAACATACCTGTTCAGGACTTCCGGTGCGCTTTGGAGAGCTAAGACGTGCCATTTAGCTCCGCTCCGTAGAACGCGTAAAAACACCTGAAAATAAAAAACGGACTGAAGAAAAACGCTTACTGGCAGATGCCCGTTGTCGCGTAAGTGACGTCATCAGAAATCAACCCGACTCCGATATTTTAAATGAGAAAACGGGTCCACAAAAGGAACCTTCCCACCTCACCACCTAGAAGACCTAGAACTCATGGACAAACACTACAAGAGGAAGGTGAGGAAGTTTCTCAAGACTCTGCGGAAGAAAGCTCTACTTTTACTATGGAGCAAGAGCAAGAGCACTAAGACAAACTATGGTGCAAGAAATTAAAGACTTGTTGGCTGAAAAGCTTGAAACTGGATGAGCAACTTACTGCTGTGAAGTTGAATATTGTGGCTGGGGGAACAGAAATATGTGAAAAGATTGATACGGTACAAGTTCGTATAGAGGAGGTGAATTCCTCCCTGAAAGGAGAAATTAAAAGGGTTGAAACGGACATCAGCAACAAGTTTGAGCCAACAAACGGACATCAGCTTCCATTATTGTCACTTCAAGAAAACATGGCAACGTCATCAGAGAACTGGGATCTGCAACTACAGAGATTAGCCAGACAGTTCAAAGACTGAAGACGGAACTGGACCGTGTTTCTGGGCAATTGGCCAAAATGACCGAAAAATGCCTAGATCTTGAAGGTCGTTCGAAACGTCAAAATCTAAGGATTGTCGTGGTGAAGGAACAAAAAGAAGATGGCAAAGATACTTGTGACTTTGTTGCCGATTTACTTCAACAGGTACTTGATCTGGATGAGAGACCCAAACTCGACCGGGCTCATAGAGCCCTGAGATCCCGACCGGGACCTGGTGCTCCACCAAGACAGCTTATTTTGAAGCTACATCATGCATCAGTTCTTGAAGACATCATGAAGAAAGTGGCAAACAAAAGACATCTGATCTTTGAAGGAGACAGCATACGAATTTTCAGAGATTATCCAGCCAAAGTCGTCAAGAAAAGAGCACTCTTCACCAAGTCGAGAGTCATCCTCAGAGACATAAAAGATCTCAGATATGGCCTAATGTATCCAGCCAAACTCAGGGTCACATACAGAGGGTCCGAACGCTTCTTCACCGATCCAGAAGAAGCATTTAAGTATGCGCAAGACATTGCAAAGGACAAGTAGGATAAGTAACATTTGCATAGCTTTGTTACGAAAATACATTGAGCTGACTTTACTAGATTACTTAGGAGGGCTATGTTTTATTTACCTTGAAGCTATACTGCGTGTTATACTGTATGTTTAAATCTCTCCTTCTGTATTAATTTATAACGGGGTTATAAAAGTTGTAAGGGTTTACAAAGGGTTTATAATCTTCTTACACTGTTTGCATTTACAATGCTCAAAATTAAAATGTTCGTATAAGATGGCTGACATTTAGAAACATGTCGAAAGGGATGTTAAGTCTAGGCTAAGATTAGAAGTGGAATGTATGTGAAATTGGGGTAGGAGAGGGAGAGTATTGTGGAGAGACGGAGAGGGAGAGATTACTCTCTCCTTGTACAATCCAGCTGTGTCAGCAAGTTATCTCTCGTCAGCAGCGGCCTCTGCAGCCCGTCTGCGTTTTTATTATTTTTTGTCTATGTTTTTATGTAGTTTTTGTTATTTTTGTTGGGGTGTGTGTGTGGTGGGGGGGGGGGGGGGGGGGGGGGGGGTGGGGTGGGAGGGAGGGGGTAACTTTTAAATCTCTCTCTGCACGGGAGACCCGACCTTTTCTTTGTCGGGTCTCCGTTGTCGTTGGGGCTGCAACGAGGAGCGGCCTCCAACAGGAAGACCGGGGGCTCTGGTGCCGACGACTCACCTCACCGTCGCGGAGCTGGCCGAGTCCAGAGCAGGTGGCGCGGTGGTGGAGCGCTGCTGCGGCCCGACCTCCGGAAATTCGGAGGCTGCAACTGCGGGTCTGGCGGACGGCGGCACCGGGAGCCCGCGGGTCCCTGGAGGGAGACCGCTTTTCAGGGCTCCCGCAACGGCGACTTCTCCCGCCCGAGTTGCGGGGTCGAAGAGCTCCTGGAGCGGGGCCTGACATCACCGCCCCGCGCGGCTCGGAATGGCCGCGGGACTCTGCGAGCGCACGCCGGGGGCTCCAACATCAAGACCCGGTGTGCGACCTTGCATCACCCGGCATGGCTTTATTGGCCGCGGGACAATCGCCATCGCCAGCCGGGGGCTTTGACTTTGACTCTGACATCGGGGGGGGGGGGGGGGGGGGGTGCAGTGGAGAGATAAGTTTTTTGGCCTTCCATCACAGCAATGTGATGGATGTAAATTATGCTGTGTCTTGGGTCTATTTGGTTGTAATGTATGGCTGCAGAAACGTCATTTCGTTTGGACCTCAAGGGGTCCAAATGACAAATAAATTGAATCTTGAATCTTGAATCTTGAAGTTGAAATTCCTAACAACTTATCTAACATTAACATACTAACAGAAAAAAACCCATGCATTAAGTTGTCTATTTTAATTTAACATTTAATATTTAACTGTGAGACTTACTAAATCTATGTTATGGTTATATAGTCTGTTCATATCCAGAAGGTGGTTATAAATTATCCGATAAAAAGGTTTAGACCTCCTGACAGTCTGCGGGACAGAGCAAGAGGGAATATGGTAGAGAAGGTGGGGAGTAGGGTTAATGTAGTAAAGAACTAGGGGGTAGAGGATGGAAGAGTGAGCTGGGGAGTATTACAGAGTGTTATCGGAAGGGGATTTAGTGAGAATTAGTCAGGAAGTCATGGAAAGTTAGGGGGGTCAAGTAGGGAAGCGAGAGAGTGGGATCCCCAGGGAGAGGGCAGAGGTCAAAAGAGAAAGAGGGGTCAAGCAAGTATAGATAGGTACTGAGCAAGTTGTAGCAAGATGTGCGGAAGTTTAGAGATGGTATTAGAACGACTGGGGAAACTGGTGCGGTGTTGGTGGGTGTTTGAGAGGGGAGGAGAGAGATCTCGCTCTGTCTGCTGAACTGCTGGGGGTTCTAATAAATTCCTTTAAGTCTGCCGATTTTAAATCGGCTATGTATTTGACATGTCAATTTCACTAAGCTAGTTAATAAGTTTTGTATACTAATCTAATTACCAAATATTCATTTAGCATTTATTGTATAAAATGATATCTAATTATCCCAGAGGAAAGTTATTCACTGATCTTCCTCTGCTATTTTGCTATAATCTGTTCTGCTCAGTCCCTTTTTTAAAAATTATTACTCTGCAAGGGGCGGAGCTAATTGAAACTAACATCTACGGAAGTTTACAAGAATTATCCCACCAGCGGGTTGGTCACAGGCACAGTATCTCTATATGCTGTGACTTTTGATGTTTTTTAAATGTTTTAGCCTATCTGTTACACTCTTTATCTATCCTTTGTAAGGCACTTTTTCTTGGGAGATACCTGCAGGGGTTTAGAACTGGGTTCACCCACCCAGCAACCAAAAGTATTATTTTAAAGATTGTGTTACTCCATCTGAAACAAGGGAAACCATGTAAGCTTTAATGCAAGACGATCCTTCGAGGAAAACTGGAGGAATTACTTTTTGTAGTTGGAACGTTAGGGGCGTTAATGTGCCAATTAAAAGGGGTACGGTCTTAGCCCATCTAAAATCAATTAAAACTGATATAATATTTTTACAGGAGACGCATCTCAAGAATGGAACTCATAACAAGCTGACGGCTAACTGGATTGGTCAAATATATCATTCTACTTTCCTTTCTAAAGCTAGAGGTACTGCAATCATAATTTGTAAAGGTATACCATTCAAACACAAAGACACCATAGCCGACATGGAGGGTAGGTACATTATAGTATCTGGGGAGTTATATTCAGCCCCACTTACTATGGTGAATATCTACTCTGCAATGGGCGGTTTTGATAACCCACAATTTTTTAATAAAATAATTAATATAATCTCAGACTTCACCAAGCAAAATATGATAATTGAAGGAGATTTCAATTGTGTACTGGACCAATATTTGGATAAATTCTCACAGCAAAGGAGATATAATACAAAATCAAAACCCAGCGAACTCCTAAGCGTATATAAAAAATACACATATAACCGATGTATGGAGGATTGCTAATGCATCTGGAAGAGAATATTATTTTTATTCAGCCGTGCACAAAACGTACACTGGTATTGATTATTTTCTGGTGGACACAAAACTAATCCCTTTTACAATAAATTCCAAATATCATAATAATATTATTTCCGATCATTGTCCATTAACATCTATTAATATATAAAACTGAAATCCATCCGTCCGCCTGCAGTACGGATCCCTTCCTGCCTTTTGATTCGTTGACGGCTGCTCCTTCCTATCAGCTTCCAACACACTTCGAAACAAAGTTGCAAGACAGGAACACTGAACTTTTCACTGCTGCAGCAGGCAGGGGAGGTGCAATTGAGGGAGGCAGGGGAGTGCTGGAAACTTACATTTGGCAACGGCTTCAGTTCCATTGGAGGAGACGGGCGCATGGTGGAATATTGGGTTGGGGGAATCACACCATTGGGGGAGCAGACCCAACGGGTCTGCACTTGGTCTAGTTCTCCTTAAAATTGGAAGGAATGCATAATAAAAAAACGTTCTGGAGATTTAATCCTCAAATATTAACCGTACTGTGAATATTTGAAGCAACAGATGAAACTATTTTATGAGACAAATGACACACCTGGAATTTCGGCCTCTTTATTATGGGAATCTTTTAAGGTCTTTATTAGAGGTTCTATTATCTCATATCAAGCGTATCAAAATAAAAAAAACAGTTTGGAACAATTGGAATTAGAAGAACAGATTAGACAGCTTGATTTAGAAAATGCTACCGACCCTTCTACTGACAGACACAATAAGATAGCAGTATTAAAATTTAAGTTAAATCAAAAAATTTCTGCAAGAGTTATTAAGTTATTTCAATATACTAAGCAAAAAACCATTGAATTCGGTGACAAACCGCACAAACTCTGGCACGTCAGCTGAGAAAAATGGAAAAAGATCATATCATCCAAAAAATTAGATCAGAAAAAGGTGAGCTGCTTACACTCCCCAAAGATATAAATGAAAGATTTTTACAATTCTATCAACATTTATACACATCTAAAACTTCAGTAGAAACTATAAAGATTAAAAATTTCCTTGACAATTGCAAACTTCTGTCACTTAATACAGCGGAACGTGAAGAACTAGGCATGGATTACAATAAAAGATATTGAAGAGACTATTAAATCGCTGAATAATGGTAAAACGCCAGGCCCAGATGGCTTCAGTAACAAATTTTATTAAAAATGTCATGAATTAATCTCTCCGCATTTACAAGCCCTTTATATACACGCATTTAAAGAACAGACATTACCACAAACTTTAGCCGAATCAACTATTACACTGATACCCAAAAAAGATAAAGATCTTGAAGAGCCAGGATCATATAGAGCAATAGCTCTTTTAAATACAGACCAGAAAATATTAGCTAAAACCCTGGCAAGAAGACTAAACAAATACGTTAGTAAATTAATACACTCTGATCAAACTGGGTTTATTACCAAGAGACACTTGTCCAATAACTTGAGATGCTTGTTTAAAATAATGTACTCACACAGAACAATAAACAAAGACTTATCAATTATTTCCTTAGATGCAGAAAAAGCATTTGACCAAGTAGAATGGGAATATCTTTTCACAGTATTTCAACAATTCCAACTAGGAGAACATTTTATTTCATGGATAAAGTTGCTATATAACAATCCGACTGCCAGAATACTGACTAATCAAACTCTCTCACCTAAATTTCAATTATCCAGGGGCAATAGGCAAGGGTGTGCATTATCACCAATGTTATTTGCCCTTGCCATAGAACCCTTAGCTGAAAGTATAAGAGTACATCCGAGCATTCATGGCTATAATACTAAATATACTAATAATAAGATTACATTATGTGCAAACGATGTACTATTATATATTACTAACTCCCAAGTCGGTATCCCAAATATACTAAATCTTATAGAACAATTCGGCTCCTTTTCAGGGTATAGAATAAATTGGAACAAAAGTGAAATTATGCCGATAAAACCTCAAAAGACCCGTCACACCTCCTAAAATTTCCCTTTAGAATTGCTACGGAAAAATTTAAATATCTTGGAGTCTACGTGAATATCTTTCCTTATTTCAAGCAAATTTTCCACCATTAATCACCAAATTAAATGCCCTTATTCAATTTTGGAAAACACTTCTGATTTCCCATATAGGTAGAGTAAATGCCATAAAGATGATTTTCCTTCCACAACTCCTGTACCTATTTCAATCAATACCGATTTACCTTTAAAAAAAACTTGACTCTGTGATTACAAACTTTATTTGGGATTATAAAACTCACAGAATTCACAAACGACATTTATGCAAACCTAAAGAAATTGGTGGGCTGGCTCTCCCTAATGTTCTTCTCCATTACTGGGCAACTAATATTAAAAATTTAATCTATTGGACGGACGATACATGCCAACAAATTAACTGGCTAAATATGGAGAGGGAAGATTGTTTACCTTTCAATATAGGCGCGATTCTTCTCTCTCCAATACATCTGAGGAAATCAACGTATGAAAAAAATCCGATAATCCATAGCACCTTACGAATCTGGAAACAGTTGAAATCAACCCTTAAATTGAGAAATTTATCTCCTCTTACCAATCGCCAATTTTCCCTCGTTTAAACCGTCTACTTTAGACAAGGTGTTTGTACAATGGGAAAGCCTAGGAATTAAAAAGCTGGGAGATCTTTATGAGATGGGGACCTTCCTCTCGTTTCAAGAATTACAGTTGAAATATCACTTGAAAGGTAGTCATTACTTCAGATATCTTCAACTTCAAGACTATGTGAAAATACACATGCAAGATTGTCACTCCATGGGTCCAGATATACCAGATGAATGCATGAATAGAAAGTCGGATTCAAATAAGTTAATAGCGTACCTCTATAATACCCTTTTAAATTTACATATCCCACAGTCGGAAATAATTAGGCGAGCTTGGGAAGACGAATTGGGTTTAACAATTTCAAAGGATAGTTGGGAGGAAAATCTTTTATATATACACTACTGTTCTCTTAATGTTAGGCACTCACTAATACAATTTAAAATATTGCATCGACTCTATTATTCAAAGTCTAAATTGAATAAGATCTTCACAAATGTCTCTCCTATTTGTGATAAATGTCTCCTCCAAGAAGCAACCATAACCCATTCTTTTGTTTCCTGTACAAAATGACAAAACCTCTTTTCCAAAATACTTAAAACAAAATTTTGGATCCCGACATAAAATTGATCACACTAGGTATGTCAGAGGCCTGTTTTGAGCTTACGATATTTCAAAGACGTTTCCTTAACTATGGCCTCATAAAGGCGAAAAAATTAATACTTAAATTTTGGAAACAGACAACAGTCCCTGCAGTGAAGATGTGGATCACAAACATGTCCGAGACACTACATTTGGAAAACATTAGGCTTGTCTTGGCAGAAAAAACAGATCAATTTCTCAAGACATGGATACCCTTCACCGAATTCTTACACCTCTATGTTGCATGGTGCATGTGTTGCATGGTGCAACACAAATTTAAATTTAAATCCGACACTGGGTTGGGTGAGGTGGGCTGGGGGACAAGGGGCAAGGTATGTCAAGTCAAGTCAAGTTTATTTGTCACATACACATACGAGATGTGCAGTGAAATGAAAGTGGCAATGCTCGCGGAACAACAAAACAACCAAACAAATTATAAACACAATCATAACACACATATTATTTTACATAATAAATAATAGAAGGAAAAACGTTCTGTACAGTTAGTCCCTGGTGAGAAAGGCGTTTACAGTCCGAATTGCCTCTGGGAAGAAACTCCTTGGGAAGTTCTCCACCTTTCTTTTTCTTTTTTCTTATTTCTATATCTTTCTGCCACACTTACTTTGGTAGTTTAGGGGTCTTTCTTTTGTTCTTTTTCGATCTATCTTTTCACTTTTTACTTTTTTCCTTTCTTGTTTTCTTTTTCTTTTCTTTTTTTCTTTTTATAGTTCATGTTATGAGGTTAAAAATGAAGCTGTACAATAATTATATAATTTTAGATGCCGAATCTTTGTCCAATTGCTTCCAATAAAAATAAATATATAAATAAAACCAAAAAGCATACCTGTTCTAATGTCTATTAAATGTTGCGGTCTCAACTACCTGCCTCAACTACCTCCTCTTGCAGCTCATTCCATATCCCACCACCCTCTGGGTGAAAACATTGCCCCACACATCCCCATTAAATCTTTCCCCTCTCACCCACCCTGTGGGTAATTTATGGTACCCAGTTAACTTACCAGCCCGTCCATCTTTGCAAAGGAAGATTTAAGTTGATTACCCAGAGGAAACTCACGCAGTCATAATGAGAACATGCAAACTCTACACAGACAGCAACCAAGATCAGGATCAAAGTCCGGTTACGGGATCCGTAAAGCCCAGATTCCCAGTGTCTGAGTATTTCACTAAGATGTTTATTATAGTCATGCAGCTGTACAGCACGGACTCAGGCCCTTCAGCCCACCTAGTTTATGTCGACCAAGTGGGCATACTGGGAAGGTCCGTTTTCCCTGCATTTAGCCCCAAAATCGTCTAAACCCTACCTATCCATATATCTGTTCTACATCTATATCTGCTTCTATATCTTCCTCTGGCACTTATTCCAAATACAGATGACCTCCCGAGTGAATAATTTGTCCCTGTGGTCCCATCTTAAATGTCTCGCCTCTCACCTTAAGCCTATTCCCTCTAGTTTTGTAATCCTCTACGCTGGGAAAAAGATGTGAGCATTCACTCTATCCATGCCTTTCACGATCTTGTCAATTCTGTAGGGCATTCTAATTACTTCAGACAGACAAAATTTGCTGGAAAGTGCTAAACGCTTTTGTTTTCATTTGTTTATTCAGGTCATATTCATGTTTGACAACTCCTTTAAGACACCCCAGCTTTCCCATTTAATTAATGAGAGGTGCAAAGTCAATTAAGGATTTTTCTACAACCGATTAGATTTTGGTGCTAATTTGTTGCTGGCTTCCCCCACTTGCTAAAGGGCCTGTCCCACTTTCCCGAGTTATTCACAAATTCTCCCGAGTTTACCCCTTGACTCAAACTTGCAGAATGTTCGTAACGAGTCCGTAGGAGGCCGTAGACGTCCGTATTTATATCGTAGCGGCTCGTTATGCCAGCCGTAAGCACGCAAGGCTATTTTTTTACTCGTGGACATTTTTTATCAGACTGGAAAAAAGTCCCGACTAACCTGATGCCCCGAGTACCTACGGCTGGCATAACGAGCTGCTGCAATATATCTACGGACTCGTTACAAACATTCTGTGGGTTTGAATCAAGGAGAAATTTGTGAATAACTGGGGAAAGTGGGACAGGCCAGTAACAGCGCTGTGAGGATGAAAAAAGTTGATCAGAATGCCCTCAACTTGACCTTGCAGTTAATGTCCTTAATACATCTAAGATTTGTAAAAGAGTTTTGAGCTTTACGAGAGTTTAGAGAATTTAAGAGTTTAAAGATATCACATGTAAACAAGCCTTCCGACCCACCGAGTCCACGCTGACCGTTGATCACCCATTCACAATAGTTTTATGTTTCCCACTTGTTCATCCATTCCATACGCACCCGAGGCCATTTACAGAGTCCGATTAACCTAAAAACCTGCACATCTTTGCGATGTGGGTGGAAACTGAAGCACCAGGTATAAACCCACGCGGTCACAGGGAAAACATGCAGACTCCACACAGACAGCACCCGAGGTCAGGATCGAATCCATGTCTCTGGCAATGTGAGGCAGCTGCTCTACCTGCTGCACTATGGTGCCCCCCACTTTTGCTTCCCAACCCTGGCTTTCCAGCTGTGGTTATAATTGAGAAAATATTCTAATTGCTCTATTTATCTTTAATCATGATGCTCACAGTCTTTTTTTTAGGGCAGAGGATTCTAAAACTAGAGGGCATTGGGTTAATGTAAGAGGGGAGAGATTTCAGAGAGATCTCAGATGCACCTTTTTCACTCAGAGGGTAGTCCCTATCTGGAATGAGCTGCCAGAGGAAGCAATAGAAGTGGATGCAATTATGAATTTTAAAATGAATTTGGACAGAAATATGGATAGGAAGGGTTGAGATGACAATGGGCCAAATGCAAGCAAATGGGACTAGCCCAGAATGCCAATTTGGTCGGCATGGGCAAGGTGGGCCAGAGGGCCTGTTTCCGTGCTGTATAGCTTTATGGCAATGATTCTATTTACATTTGTATGTTCCGGACCAAACACATCGAGGCTGTGACCAACACCTCTACTACGTCAGAAGAGCAAGTAAGGTCAGCATGTCTTTCACAACTCTTGCCGACTTCTACTTCTGCACTGTAGACAGCATTCTATTGGGACGTAACACCGCTTAGTTTGGCAACAATGTCCAAGAGCACAAAAAAATGCAGAGAGTTGTGGTTGTAGCCCAGTCTATCACACAGGCCTGATTCCTCACCATCAACTCCTTCTACACTTCATGCTGCCTCGGGAAAGCAAGGACATTTCCCACCCCTGTCTAAAGAAGGATCTCGATCCAAAGTGCCACTATCCATGTTCTCCAGGGATGCTGCCTGACCCGCTGAGTTACTCTAGCCCTTTGTGTCCACCTCGTCCATTCCCTCTTCTTCCCTCTCGAGCTGGGCAGAAGATTTAAAAGCTTGAAAGCACCTACCTTTTTCTGGAACTAACGCTAGAATGGTGTAAAATTCTCTGGTATTTTTATCCTGCACTGACTACCTGCTGTACTTGTGTACGGCTTGTTTGTACTCACTGTATGTCATTGTCACTTGTGGGTGGAGCACCAAGGCAAATTCCTTGTATGTGAATACTTGGCCAATAAACGTATTTATTGATTCATTCAATCATTCATTCATTCATTCATTCATTCATACATTCATTCATACATTCATTCATGTGTAGTATAATTGGAGAGCTCACAAAACAAATGCCTTTCACTGTATCTCTGTACACATGGCATTAATATACCAATACTAATAACAAGAGGTTCATTCAGCGGGGAAGAAGTTATCCTTGAATCTGGTGGCACTTGGACATGCTGAGTTTCCTTAGTCCTCTGAGGAAGTAGATGTGTCGGTGTACTTCCTTGACAGTAATATCTATGTGGTTTGGCGAGGACCAATGATTAGTGATATTTGCACCTTGGAACTTGATGCTTGAAGCCATTTCCAATTGATGATGGTTGGGGCATGTAATTGAACCCATTTCCTGAAGTCAATCTCCTTTGCATTGCTGACACAGAGGGAGAGGCATTGGCAACATGCTCAGTTCAGTTCAGTTCAGTTTTATTTGTCATATGTAGGTTAACACAGGGTCAACGGTACAATGAAATGTGTTTGACAAGACAACGGGTCACCTCAGCAATGATATTACAAGGATAACATTAAGATAAAAAAAGATAAGATAAAAGTGACATTGGTAGGTAAAAGACAATAATAAATAAAATAATCAACATATATGATGTGTTTATGAGTTCGGAAACCTGATGGCCTGATGATAAAAACTGCCCTAAAGTCTGGTGGTACGTGCAGCCTTGCTCCTGTGTCGTCTGCCTGACGGTAACAAGGAGAACAGTCTGTGTGCTGGGTGGCTGCGGTCCTTGATGATGCTGTGTGCCTTCCGCAGGCACCGCTGTGGAAAATTTCCTGAATGGCCGGGAGACAGTTGCCAGTGACGTGCTGTGCCGCCTTCACCACTCTCTGTAGTGATTTGCGGCTGTGGACAGAACAGTGCGATGCAGCCCGACAGCAGACTCTCGATGGTGCAACTGTCGATGTTTGTGAGGATGCTGGCGTTCATGCCAAGCTTCCTCAGTCTTCTCAGCCAAAAGAGCCTAAGAGCTTCTGAGGATCGACAACTCACAGTCGCCCAAAACATACCTCTTTTGTTAGTGTATTCTTCAAGACACCGTTCAATTTGTCTACATCTGCAAGATTTCTTTGCGGCTTTTGTGCTTTTGTTTGCTCTGCTTTCCAGCTGGATTGATTAACTGTTTGTTGCAGTTTATGTCCAATTAAGGAGCTTTTTAAGCGATTCAGCAGCATTGATTAAGTAAACATTCACTATATAACGGGAAAAGGGAAGTGAATTTGCACACCATGTGTGTATTAAATAAATGAACGTCATTGCATACAATAACTGCTCTGGAATCTATCAACCTCCCAAAATGACTAAACACTGCACCACATTGTTCTACAGACAATTTAATAGTTTTATATCATGATAATTTAAGCTGAAATCAGTGATCCAGCATTAATGAGACCTTAGTTGACTTTTTCAGATAATTTAAACTCTGCCAATATCATCCTAGTGCCAAAACAAGGTAGCTTGCCTTCATGACTACTGCCCAGTGGCCCTGACATCTAGCACCATGAAGAAATCCAGCCTTCCAGACAGTCTTGATCCACTGCAGTTTGGTTATCGTTGTCCACATCTCTCACCCATCTCCCTGGGCCTGCACTATCCCTGCATCACCTGAATAACGGAGCCACCGACATTGTACTCCCATTTATTGACTATAGGTCGGCCTTCAACACCATAATCCCATCCAAACTCATCTCCAAACACCTGGACCTAGAAATCAGCTCCCCTCTCTGCTGCCGGATGCTGACCCGTCGACCACAATCATCAAGGATAGGGTTTTAGTTTAGTTTAGTCTAGTTTTGGGATATAGCGTGGAAACAGGCCCTTCAGGCCACTGAGTCCGTGCCGACCAGCAATCACCCGTACACTGGTTATATCCTATACACTAGGGATAATTTACGGAGGCCATGTGGATCGTGGATCACTGGAGAAAGCCCATGCGGTCACAGGGAGAAAGTACAAGCTACGTGTGCAGAGAGCATCATAGTCAGGAACAAATCCAAGTCTCTGGTTTTGTGAGGCAGCAGCTCTACCCGCTGCACCACCTGTGCCTCCTTCACAATAACACACAACACTGGTGCCCCGCAAGGATGCATTCTCAATCCCAAAGTATGCTCCTTAAACACTCGTGACTGTGTGGACGAATCCATTCCAAATCCATCTGCAAGTTTGCGATGACACCACTGCGGTGATCCGGATCATGAACAATGACGAGACGGAGTTCAATAACCTCTTTCTCAATGTCAGCAAGACGGTGGAGTTAGTTATCGACCTCAGGAAACATGCCCCAATGAGCATCAGTAGTGATCAAATGGAGATATACGAGAGCTTCAGGTTCCTTGGTGTAAACATCACCAACCGCTTCGGATGCAACCAAATTGGAAGCTACAGCCAAGAAAGCACTTCTACTTCCTCAGTAGGAGGTTCGGCATGTCTCCAAAGACTCTTCCCAACTTCTACAGATGCACCACAGAAAGCACCCTATCCAGATGCATCACAGCTTTGTTTTGGAACAACTCTGCCCAAGACCGCAAGAAATTGCTGGGAATTAAGGATGTAGCGCAGTGCATCACACAGACCAGACTCCCCACCATTGACTCCATCTACACTTCACACTGCCTCGGGAAAGCAGCCAAAATAATCAAGGACCTTTTCAACACGGTCCTTCCTTCATATCCCCTCTTGCATCAGGCAGAAGATACGTACCAGCAGGGTCAAGGTCAGCTACTTCCCCACTTTTACCAGGTTCTTGAACAGACCTCTCACATGCTCAGGAAGAACTAATCTTCCAATATCCCTCATTACCGCTCTTATAACTTAAGGGCCTGTCCCACTGCGGCGACCTAATCTGCGAGTTTAGACGAGTTTGCCCTCGACTCAAACTCGCAGCATGGTCAACACGAGGTCCTAGGAGGTCCTATGAGGTCGCTGGAACTCTCCTTCATGCTCGAGGGAAGTTCCCGAATACTCGCGGACTCAGCTAGGTCACGGAAAAACTTTCAGCATGTTGAAAAGCTTTCTGCGAGTAAAATTTTGGTCGGCATGGTTCTTTTTAACTCGTAGTGCAGTGGAGTGGGGTAGCTATTTAGTTACAGGCAGTCGAGGGCAGCCATACGCAATCTCCTTCACTGACCGGGCATTTTGATTGGCTCATTGGAGTTTCAGGACCCAGGAAAACCGACAAGTAGGTTAAATGCCCGCTAAACTTTATTATACTTCTTAAAAGTGTCTCCATTCCTTCTCCCCCCCCCCCTCCCCTTCTCTCCTCCCCTTCTCCCCCCACTTCTCTCTCTTCCTTCCCCCCCCCCCCTTCTCTCCCCTTCTCTCCCCTTCTCTCCCCCCCCTCCCCTCCTCCGCGCACTCTAAAGGGCTTACCATTACTGTGCAGCGGTTTTACCTTCATCTTCATCGCGCAGACAGTGCTCCGCCGCTTTCCCTGGCCCCGCCTTCATGATATGTGTGTGTGTGTGCGGTCGGTCACTGCAGTTCGCGGTTTCAACGCAGACGGGTCGATCTAGCTCGAGGCTTTCCAGGCGAGTGCCCTCGAGCTGGAAGGTCGAAGCCACTCTTTTTAACTCTCCGATTAGGTTGCCCGTGGGACAGGCCCTTTAGGATTTAACCTGCACTTTCTCTGTAGCTGTGATACTATATTCCTGCTGTGATTCTATAACTGCTGTGATTTGGCTGGATAACACGTAAAACGGCACGTATACGTGACAATAATAAACTAAACTAACTCAGTATGCATGACAATAATAAACCTTAACTACAGTGCCCTCCATAATGTTTCGACAAAGACCCATCATTTATTTATTTGCCTCTGTACTCCACAATTTGAGATTTGTAATAGAAAAAATCACATGTAGTTAAAGTGCACCTTGTCAGATTTTATTAAGGGGTATTTTTATACATTTTGGTTTCACCATGCAGAAATTACAGCTGTGTTTATACATGGAGGGCACTGTATAAAGAGGTCATCCAAAGATTACGGGTGAATAAACCACAGGAGTACGTACACAGGCAGTAAATAACAGAGACATCTCTAATTCACGGAAGGTAGAATATACTGAAAACAACCTCAGGTCATTTACATGCTTCCCAGACAATTTCCAAAGCTCCTGTCATCTTTGATTCACCGCACTGAAATATTTGATTTGCAAAATCCAGCTCTCATCTACGTTACTAGGGTGATGCAAGCACCTGAGGCTTTTACTGCATTAGTGGGAGTGGGAAGAAATCGGTTCATGATGCAAGGTTCAATTCGTTAATAAATGTATTGGTGCTGCTCAGTAGATGAAGCATAATGCCAGTCTGAGGCAAGCTTCTGCTTACAAAGACAGTGGTTTGGGACCAGAATATTACATAAAGCAATCAGCACTTACAACTCTATTCCAGGAGTGCGAGCAGTCGGAAAGAGCTGAAATCACTGCAGTTAAAACAACATGAACATACAAAAGAGAACATTCCAACACAGGAACAGGCGCTTCAGCCCACAAAATATGTAGGAAAGAACTGCTGATGCTGCTTTAAATCGAAGGTAGACACAAAAAGCTGGAGTAACCCAGTAATCACATCGTCGTCAGTCTGAAGAAGGGTTTCAACCCGAAAAGTCACCCATTCCTCCTCTCCAGAGATGCTGCCTGTCCCGCTGAGTTACTCCAGCTTTTTGTGTCTACCTTCAGCCCACAATATCTGTGCTGAACATGATGCCAAAATAAACTAATCTCCTGTGCCTGCACATAAAACATAGAACAGTACAGCACAGAAACTGGGCCTTCGGGTCACAATGTGCAGAACAAGATGCCATATTAAACTAATCTACCCTGCCTGCACATGATTTATATCCCGCCATTCCATGCATATTCACCTCCCTATCCAAAAGTCTCGTAAATGCCACTATCGTATCTGCCGCCATCACCACTCCTAAAAGACTCTGTGCGTTCATCCTATCTATTCTCCTCATGATTTTATACACCTCTATAAGATCATCCCTCAGCCACCTGTGCTCCTGTGAATTAGATAGAGCTCTTAAGAGCCTGTCCCACTTGGCCGTCATTTGCACGTCATGCAGATGGCGCACGAAGATTTTGTACATCACAAAATCCTGCGACGTCGTGCGGCCGCTCGTCACTGCCTATGTCATCGCGCACCATGCGTGTGTAATGCACACCATGCGCGCATCACGTGCGTGTCAGGTCGCGAGCGTCGTACATTGTGACACGTAAATAATGTTGCGTAATTTACGGGCGAATGACGGCCAAGTGGGACAGGCCCTTTAAAGTTAGAGGAGTCAAGCGATATGGGGAGAAGGCAGGGATGGAGTACTGATTGTGGATGATCAGCCATGATCACAGAGAATGGCGGTGCTGGCTCGAAGGGCCGAATGGCCTACTCCTGCACCTATTGTCTCTTGTCTATTGCTCCAAGGAACAAAGTCTTAGCCTGCCCAACCTCTCCTTATAGCTCAGGGCTGTGAGTTCTGGCAACATTCTCATTTCATTACACAGCCAGCAGGTAAAATGCCTCCAGCAGGTCTCCAGGCAAAATAGCAAGCAAGTGAATCTAACATCAATAAATGGAGACAAATACTTGGATGTTGAACATAGCTGCTGGCTATTCTGGATGAGCACTTAATGGGTTTTGGTAGCAGATGTTCGCACAGAAATTGCAAGAAACTCACTTTTTGCATTAAAACATAATCTCTTGATTCTATATGACAATTTCACCTGAGGTACATATTTTAAGATCACAGAAACATGGTTATTTAATTCCATGGTTATTATCAAAACTCTCTAAGTTGCAAACCATGTTAACTCCCCTTCCCTTTCCAACACAGACCTTTCAGTCCTGGGCTTTCTCCATTGCAAAACAAAACATTTTGCTGTACTTCAGCAAATGATAACAATGATAAACCAATGAAAGTATAAAAATGTGTAAATATATGTTCAGCAGCTGAAGAACTTGGAATAGAAAAGTAGATTAGATAGGATAGATAAAGATCAGTACAGTGGTACAGTTAGTGGAGCTGCTGTCTCATAGGTCAGCCAGTTTTGACCCTGACCTCGGGTGCTGTCTGTGTGGAGTTTGCATGTTCTCCCTGTGACTATGTGGGTTTCCTCCGGGTGCTCCAGTTTGCTCCCACATCCCAGAGTGCGGTTTGTAGGCTAATTGGCCTCTATAAATGGCCTTTAATGTGTTGGGATTAGATGAGAAAGTAGGATATGTAGAAGAAAGAGAGAACGGATAATTGATAGTTATCATGGACTCTGTGGGACAAAAGATCGTTTTCCATGCTGTTTCTCTCCCTCTCTCCCTCTCCCTCTCTCTCTCTCTCTCTCTCTCCCTCTCTCTCTCTCTCTCTCTCTCAACTAACCCAAAGCCAAATTAACCCAAATGACAAATATGGAAGGTAGACTGGATATTATAATCGTAGTACGTAATAAAGTCGTCAGAAAATGATGGGGCATTTTGGAAGGCAGTGACAAGTTGGGGCTAACGCCCTTTCTGTGCTGTCTGACGGTGAATCTGGCGGATGTGCCCGCTGCAGGCAGGCAGGCAAGCGAGTGGATCAAGTGCAGCCTGGGGCAGCTGCACGCCCACAGCATCGCGCTGGGCAAGGCCGACCCCTTCTTCATCCATTCAGTGCCACCACGACACCGCCTTAACATGAGAAAATAAAGAATGTTCTCACCTCCACAAATCTTACACATGCAATCTCTACTTTGCAACTAAATGTGTCCCCCCCCCCCAATAACGTGACTAAGTCATCGCAGAATAATTGGCGTCATTTATTGAATAGTTTAAGAATCATACAATTGCCTTTTTAGCTTTTTAATTTACAACCTGCCAATGAAACTGCAAGCCGCCTGCCACTGTTGCAGGCTGGAAGAGTCTGTGTACCACGTGTACAAGGAGTGTGTGAGGCTGCAGCCACTATTTGAATACCTAAAGGGGCTGCTCCTTGCTTTCTGGCTGCATTTTTTCACCCACCATCCTCATCTTTGGGCACCCTGTGCGTAGGGGAGAGGGTAGGGCTAAAGATGTCGAGGTTGGGTTGCTCCTGGGCCTGGCCAAGCTGGCCATCCGCAAGTCACGGCGCCAGGCGGTGGAGGGCTCTACCCGAGCCAGCTGCCTGCCCCTTTTCCGGGGATACGTCCGTGCCCGGGTGGGGTTAGAAAAGGAATGCGCCCTGTCCACGGGCACCCTGAGGGAGTTCCGGGACTGCTGGGCTCTGCAGGGTGTAGAATGTATCCTCAATAAGGATTGTATTATAATTATGTAATAGTTTACTATGGATATATGGTTGCATTGTATTATGGTGGTAGGTTCTGGCTTGTTTTATTGTAATGTAAATATTATTTTTTAATAATTGAATACATATTTTGATTTTTTTTTTAAATGAAACTGCAAGGTAAGATCTGCAAAAAATGTGATTTTGCAAACACATTTGGAACTGCAAGCACTTACTGTTGCCTTTCCGGATGGAAGAACTGTTTGTGATGCAGATATATGCAGAAGAGAAAGAAAGATCTCAGTTAAAAATAATTTCCAACATTTTGATTAAGCTGGATAGAGTGCAGAAATGATTTATGAGAATGTTGCCAAGACTCTAGGGCCTGAGCTCTAGGGAGAGGTTGGGCAGACAAAGACATTATTCCTTGGAGCACAGGAGGCTGAAGAGTGATCGTATAGAGGTTTTTAAAATCAAGAGGGGAATAGAACAGGGGAACACACAGTATTCTACTCGGAGTAGAATCAAGAACCTCAGGACATAGGTTTAAGGTGAGAGGGGAAAATTGTAATAAGAACCAGAGGGGGAACGTTTTCACAGAAAAGGTGGTTGGTATATGGAACTGAGTCAGATACTATAACAGCATTTAAAAAAAAACCCGTATGGTCTGGTTTATAGGGACAGAAAAGTACCGGTACCCTCAATTGATAAACATATGTTGTTCTTGCATATGGCTTGATTGTACACATGGATGTTCCTTTAGGAAGGAGATGAAGAGGAATTTCTTTAGTCAGAGGGTGGTGAATCTGTGGAATTCATTGCCACAGAAGGCAGTGGAGGCCAAGTCAATGGATATTTTTAAGGCAGAGATGGGATTCTTGATTGGTACCGATGACACAGGTTACGGGAGAAGGCAGGAGAATGGGATTGAGTGGGGAAGATAGAACAGCCGTGATTGAATGGTGGAGTAGACTTGATGTGCCGAATAGCCTAATTCTGCTCTTATTACTTATGAACATGTACAGTATGGTTTGATTTGACTGTATGCCACACAGACCAAGCGTTTCCCTGTATCTCGGTACATGTGACAATAATAAACCAATAGCAATACCATTTATTGTTGAGCAAGTGTAACTGTCAGCAGACAGACTTGCTGAGCGGAGGTTGCAATCAAATTATCCAGAGTATTATTCATTGGTAGAACAGGCTTGTGGGGCTGAGTTGCCTACTGCTGATTTGTATGCATGTCTGTATTTCCTGTCATTAGTCCTTCTCCCAGCAGCAGTCACTTTCCTTCCTATTGCTGCTGTCTGTCAGACTAACAGGAGGACCATCTAGTTCATCCATAGACCATTCCTGTTCATCAAAGACAGCTCCCATCCTGCGTTTGGACTGTTCGACCTGCTGCCCTCTGGAAGGCGCTATAGGTGCATCAAATCCAGGACAAATAGACTCAGAAATAGTTGCTTTCCGAAAATTATAACTACTCTTAATTCAAATTCACACATGCACTGACTTCACAGCCCAACACCCGGACTTCCATATGTATATATGTATATAGCGCCGCAGAATTTGTGCACCTATCCCCCCCCCCCCCCCCCCCCTTCTCCCTTCTGTTTTTGTTTTTCTGTTTCTTGTTTTTTGTACTAAATTATATGTATGCACTGAGTACGAGCAGCTTTCAATTTCACTGTACATGTATAGTGACATTAAATGGCATATCATATCATCTATGGTTCCAATTGTGTGTCTTAGATCTGTCGGAAAAAAACAGGCTCTTTGTTGCCTGGACTCAAGTGTCTGAGCTACAGTGAGAGGTTGGGCAGGCTAGACCATCTCTTATCTATCTGCACATAACCCATGTCCCTCCATTCCCTGCATTTCCATGTGCCTTTCCAATAATCTTTTAAAATGCCACTATTGCATCTGCCTTCACCACCACCTCTGGACCACTCTCTGTGTGATAAACCTGCTCTGCACATCTCCTTTAAACTTTATCCCTCTTATCTTAAAACCATTCCCTCTAGTCTTCCACCCTGGTAAAAAGGTTCTGACTGTCTACCCTATCTATGCCTCTCATAATGTTTTATGCTTCTATCTGCGGTCTCCCCGCGACTTCCGGCGTTCCAGAGTAAACAATCCAAGTCTGTCCAACCTGTAGGTAATACCCCTAATCCAGGCATCATTCAGGTAAACCTGAATGACCATTCTGGTCATCCTTTGGTGAAAACAGATACAGAGTGCTCATTTAGTACCTTCCCTATACCTTTGGGCATCTATTGTATATTATCTGTGTGTTGATGTGTTTTGGATCTGTTATCAGAGTGAGCCATACGGAATGGAAAAAGGTCCATCGGCCCATCGCATCCATGCTGATCAAGGTGCCCCATCAAAGCTCGTCCCATTTGCTTATGCTTGGCCCATATCCCTCCAAAACATTAAGCGGCAGGACTAGAATTTTATTGTTCCATTGCTGGTACATTGACAATTTTACTTTGGAGTCACGTGAGTGGCTACGTGAAGACCCTGTCCAGTACGCATGCGTGTCATATCGTCTATCGCATTGCGTGTCGACTGGCAGGGTGAACGTGATTCTCCTGCGAGCAACAGACTTGAGGTAAGTTTTTTTTTAAACTTTCAGGTTAAATCTTCTTGCAGGAACCTGTACTTAGAGGTCCTGCTAAAAGTCCGGGGCTAAGTTGGGACGGAGGGGAAGGCCCAGTCTCGAACTTCAGGGAATCCTGCCCACGGACCTAGGTGCTCGGAACCGCGGAATGCGGGTAGCGAGCGACGGTGAATTCACCTTTGACCCGCTGGCAGTAGAACCAGCGGCTTCATATTGGTGGAGAACCCGTTCGGGATACTGCGGGGAGCGGACTGCGGTGGATTCTCCTTCGAGCCACTGGCGGTGGTGCCAACGGCTACATGTTGATGCCGGGGACACCTGGACAGCCGCCCTGGAGACCGCGGGAAGCGGGGAGCGGACTGCGGTGGATTCACCTTTGAGCCGCTGGCAGTGGAGCCAGCGGCTTCATATTGGTGCCGGGGACACCTGGACAGCTGCCCCGGAGTCCGCGGGAAGCGGGGAGCGACCTGAGAACCCGCTCCGTAGACTGCGTGGTGCGAGGAGTGGACGGCAGTTAAACCAGCGGCTTCATATACCCCCCCCCCCCCCCCCCGACTTTGTAAATCGCGGCTATTCCGTTGATAGGGACCGCGGGGATATCCCGGCTGCAGTTACTGCGGGGATACCCAGATCGGGAGGGGGGGGGGAGGGGAAGAAAGTCCCAACTGGAGAACACCGTGGAGAAGCCCTGTTATAAGGGACCGCAGAGAAAAAGCTCGGGGGAGAAATAACCCGCAATGGAAGTGTTTCTACAAGGACCACAGAGGAACCCCAGCTGTAACAAACCACGACCACGAGACCAGGTTCGGGAGGAGCGTTCCCCGCAGCAGAAGGTTTTAAAAGGACATGCAGGTAAATTCCTTACTCGAAGGTTGTTTTGTGCTATTTTGTAAGAATATGTTACAGGAATGGACGCTGGCGGGAGCAACTGTGATCGCATATCCCGCATGGAGCGGTTGATGGATCAGAAGCTCCAATGTGACATGCTCCGGTATATGGAGCCTAGTCACCAGGGGGTCCTGGAACGCCCATGGCAGCACCTTATTCAGGGCTGCATAATGCATCTCCCTCGACAGAGGGGAGCATTAGGAGTCAATTCTGGGCTGACTCTGAAGACAGGGGTTTGGCTGAAGAAACCACAAGTGTGCAGGGGGTGCAGGAACAACACTACCAGCAACAAAAGCTTGATGAGTGGCCATCGGGTTCAGGAAGGCCACATCATCACGCAAGACCTCACATCTCCGGCGGCAGCACCCCTACACACCCACCAGCAAACCACGATGAACTGAAGCTGGTGAAAGCTTGAAGGCCGTACAACCAGGAAAAACGTCTTTTTTAGGCCACAGCCCACAACGGCCTTCCTGGAAGATGCGCCAACCTCGTACGCAAGCTCCTCTACCTCCCAGGAGCAGATGTAAAATCATGCACACATGTTTGAGGCAGCTCCTGGGTCGGGTTGCATAAGTCCTCCCATTCGGATAAAGGTATGGAACCTCATCGATGATGTCTCCTGTCACGGATACAAGTTGGTAATATTAAATTGGTTTGAATATTTACACTGGTTTGGGATAACACTAGATTAGTTTATACTGCACACAGGTATGGTTGGAGTTGCCTTTCAAGCCAAGGCTCACAAGAATGGGATGTGAAGTGATCATTGTCAACAGCCTCAACCCGCATGTGCAGTATAGACTTTTCTGAATAACTTCCATATAATCATTTCCGCTCACAGGGTTGAAGATATTTGAAATTTAACTGGATGAGGCAACGGTACACTCAGGCGCGTTACAAAATGGGCTAACTCCAGTTTCCAGATTATTTACCAAATCACTACTATCAGTGCTTCGGCTGCACAGAGCTAACAAATAAGTAGCATGGCCAATCTGGATGATATTGAACATACTGTATTTTACTAAATTAGCCTTATCAGCCACATAGGTATATTTGAGGAATTGGTTCTCACCCGTCCAGTTAAATTTAAATTAAGTTGATACCAACTGAAACTATTGATTGTTGGGATACAATCATCCATTTATAGGTCTGGGATCAGCTCTGAGACAAAAAATTAGACCTCTGCTATTTTTAGCTGAAACAATCAAAGTCACAATGATGGACAGCTTTGCTCCACTAAAACCTCTCATCCGTAAATCTTCAGTCATTTCCAAACTGATGCTATTGCCCAAAGATGGGTAATTTACTAATACCATCTCTAGTTACGGAGGCAGATAGGATTAGTATGAGTTATCAAGTGTTCAGTCATGGTATTAACTGCCAATGGACACCAGGTGAGTTCTGTGCATTAAAGGGTGTGTGGATATGTATATACGGCATGCACAAGTCCAAGGTGATACACTTTGGTGGTGGTATATGTTAATCACAAAGGTACAATCAAATCAAAGTATCCGGTGATAGTTTTACCAAACCGCATTTAGCACTGGTGTATTAATATGCAAAATCAATGACAACACAGAATGAATGTGTGATCACAAAGTATTTAATGACAATGTGGATTGATAGAACACTAACTATTGAGTTGCGTGCATCCAGTTTCAATCAACAGTGAACGAGGCATAAAGTGGCGAACGGTGCATTCTCGCTAAACTAGGAAGGAATGTTCTTTTATGTCTTCCTCCATTTGGCCTCAATAGAGAGGTCTTGCAAAATTCAGCAAGATTCCTGCTTCCGGGTTTTCATAGTGCCTGCCTGGGTTATACACCTATGGCTCCTGCTGAGGCGAAGAATGAACATAAAACCTTACATGGTTAATTCCGGATAAAAAGATGCTGGTTCAGTTGTGATGTTGAAACCATCCTCTGCATGATATAATCAATCATAGACTTACAGACTCTGAGTGATCGTTTCTGCGGCTTGGGTTGTCAAACCATAAGCTTTAAGAGTGCTCACTACAGATTGCAGGGATAGCACCAAATAGCAGCAATCTGCATAGGAGATGGGAAGCATTGTTTAACTCGGCACGGATGACTGACACATTAAAATTCCGTTTTATGGGATTATAACATTAAGTTACTATTCCATTACTGTGCCTTAAGTACCTCCTAATCATTTGGCTGATGAGTACATAAACCATCGTCTGGTCTCACCCTCTGATATCCAGAGAATTAAGGTATCGTCAGCTTAAAACCTCCCAGGCTTAGGGACGCAGACATATGGGTTGTTAACATTGTACTACGTCACTTCACCGATAGGCACCAGCAACATCCCTGTCCATGGTCATACTCACGTACTAGTGATTACGCCATGGCACTGAGTACAGCGCTATGGGTCCAGTCATTGCAACACTGGATAGGGTGATCATATCTGCAGGCTATAATAACATGTTTTGTTTATGATTAATGGGGCTTTCTCACGGGGCGACTTGACGCAAGAGGTAACCAGAGTTGAACATCGTGGGAACCTCGTACGATAACCGTACGGCATTCGTGGACCACCGTGGCGCTAACGGCACGTACTCGTGCAACTTGTTGACTCAGGAGAAAATTCAAGCAAGCTTGAATTTCTCCAAGAGTGACTTGTACACTTGTGGTTGAACATTGAAATATTATATGGACATAGTGGCCAGTGCAATATCTGTAATAACTCTTGCGTTTACCGTGGGAACTCCTGCAAACGGTGAACCTGGAAGCTGGACAGAGGGGACAGAAGGTGAGTAAAAAAGGTGGCCTCAATATCGCCAATGGAACATGTGTCCATCGAGGACGTCCCACCTCATTGTCATTGTTGGAGAATCTTTTTCACTGGAAGACTTGCAGAGATGGCTCCCAGAAAAGCTCAAAGAAAGGGGGTAAAGCATGTCAGAAAGGTTTTTGCCATGCAGGAGAATGAGGAGGAGACGCAGCAAGAGAGACAGGTGGAGAGGCAACAGGAGATGCCACAGATTACACTGCCTGTGGGCTCCTTGGAGCAGGGAGAGGGTGAGCAAGGTGGATTTCAGATTGCCTCCCCAGTAGCCGTTGTAGGAATAGCCTCAACAGACGCGTATATAAATGGAAGATGGCAGAAGGTAAGGCCATATAACTTTACCAGGGAACAAGAGGGTGAACTTGTAGAATGGTACCAATTCAACAAAATTATTTACGATAAATCCAGAGAGGATTACAGAAACAGGGAGAAAAAACGGAACCTGCTGGAGACGAAGGCTATGGAGTATCCCGGGTGCTCATGTGAGTATATATAACGATATATTAGTACATCAACAGGAAAACCATTTAATGTTATCCATGATTTAAAAACATACATTGCTATTGATGTAAAAGTGCTGTTTTTGCAGTTAACTTAAACTTCTCTTATAAGTGTGTCTGTGCCCTGCAGCTGCAAAGTAAAAAAGTCACAGACAGCTTGTCCAAATAGAGGTCTCCGTTGAAAGATGGGCTTCACCCAGTGAGACTTCCTCTTAATTCTCTTTTTAATTTATCTCACCCTTCTGCCTTCACGCAAGCGTCCTCGATTCACATAGAGGGCTGCTGCATACAGCGCGTCAATGAAAAACACCACCATCCTGTACTCGAAACTACTAAGTACAGGCATGTCTCCAAATAAGCCAATTCAACCAAGGGAGGATATTTATAGTGTGTGAAAAAAAAAAGTGACATCATTTGTGCCACGTGATGATTTAACAACACTTCACAGTTCACAATGTTCATTCAAGATTTAACGGGAAAGCTCGGGAGACGGACAAGTCACTCGCACAAATAACAGAAATGCCGAGTACCCGTGGGAACTGTTTATCTACCCCCCGTTATATCGTGTGATATCGTGCTAGACCATGACCACTTCACTCTGGTTACATCTTGTGTCAAGTCGCTCCGTGAGAAAGCCCCATAATCAAGCAGATTAGACAGGGACACAAGACCAAACTAGAGTTGCATATCCCATGGACCTTGGGTTGCATGTGAACACGCATCTACACCAGTATGTCAAGGTTCCTAAGAGCCTTATAGACTGACAGCAATATTATTAATTACATAAAATCTTGTTAGAAGGAATCACTACGAACCTTCTCCAGATGGTTATATGGGTTTGGCATATACAGGAGTGTACATTGACATTGAGTCTCACTCCACCAGGACCACTATACCTCAGCAGCAGGGATGGACCACATCCTAGCAGTTGCAGGATGGTCAAACTATTGATCTGTCCAAATATTCAGAATAAACCTATTGCCAGATCAGGGGTATTTGCCAACTCTATGTTAGGTATGGTTCACACTTCCTCCAGGTTGAGGGATGTTAATATTGCCACTATTATTCATTAATAGCATCAACATGTCTATATCTATGTCATGTCTGAATGCATTCTTAATGTTCACTCATCATTGGCTTACTGATGCAGTGTATGACGCCTGGACTCGGTTCCATGGCATGAAATCACAGAGCTTTAAAATCTTCACGTAGTTACTCATGTGACTCCGAAGTAAAATAGTAAGATTAAACGAGAACTTACCAGTTTGAAGTTTGATCTTTATTTCTATGAGGAGTAACGTTAAGGGATTACGTGCCCTCTGCTCCCAGCCCTCTATCATAAAGTTCAACTGGTATTATGGTTCTCTTATCTTACTATGTTCAGTTCAACAACTGTTATCTGTGATTTCACACTGATGCTTTGAAGATTGACACGCATACGTACTGGACGGGGTCTTCACGTAATCCCTCAACGTTACTTCTCATAAAATAAAGATCAAACTTCAAACTGGTAAGTTCTCGTTTAATCTTACTATTAAACACTCTTGACTCTTGACTTTCAAAACTATTCCCAGTAGGAGTCTATTCAACCTGCACACCACCATTGGGTAACACTGAAGCTAGGTCCAAATCTCTCAAAGCATCCAGCAGAACACAGCTATTCTTTGTTTCAACTTCTCTCCATCCACATTACTCACATTCTGTTGAAGAACGCCAGGGCATTCCTTAACAGAAATGTTCTATCTTAGCTCAGTTCAGCATTAGTCAGTTGAGCTGACACTAACAGATTTTGTAATCTGTTTACATTCAGTTTGATGAAATTGTAAGATTTCACTTCAACTGAAAGTAGGTTTATTGAGAACATGGAGAAACAGGGAACTGCAAATGCTGGTTTATACCAAAGATAGAGACAAAGTACTGGAATAACACACTGGGTTTGGCAACATCTCTGGAGAAAAAGTTTAAGTGATGTTTTGGGTCTGCACCTTTCATCAGAAAGTCTGAACTGTTTCAGACTGACCCGAAATGTTACCCATCCTTTTTCTCCAGAGATGCTGCCTGACCCGCTGAGATACTCCAGCACTTTGTGTCTATCTTTACTGAGAACACCTTTGTTTCATTTTTAAGAACTTTCTCAATGAGGACCCCTATGCCTGCGTTGGACAACTTCTAATAGTTATTTTTGCCCTGGTTTTTATCATTTTATTATTTTTCTTGGAGTTCAAGGTGTTGAATACTCCCAAGATGAGTAATTATCATCTCATTTAAATGAATTTCCATATTTTTCTTCATCGTTGAGCTCAAAGGTATATTCACCAAAATTATGTAAGCAAGAACTGCAGATGCTGGTTTAAATCTAGAACAATTAAATTAGAACAATCCCTGTGCCAGGCGTACACTGGCCCTATCCCCCGAACTCTACCTCCGCAACATTAACAACTGCATTGGTGCTACCTCCTGCACCCATGCAGAACTCACTGACTTAATCAACTTCACCATCAAATTCACTTGGACCATCTCTGACACCTCCCTACCACTTCTCAATCTCACCATCTCCATCACATGACACAAATTATTGCCCGACATCTACTACAAACCTAGTGACTCCCATAGCTATCTTAACTACACTTCTTCCCACACTGCTTCCTGTAAAGACTCTATCCCCTACTCCCAATTCCTCCGTCTACACCGCATCTGCGCTCAGAATGTGTTCCATATCAGGTCATCAGAGATGTCCTCATTCTTTAGGAAAACGGAGGTTCCCCTCTTCTATTATAGATGAGGCTCTCACAAGGGTCTCCTCGATATCCCGCGGCTCCACTCTTGCTCCCCCTTCCCTCCATTCATAACAAGGACAGAGTCCCCCTTGTCCTCACCTTCCACCCCATCAGCCGTCGCATACAGCATATAATCCTCCAATGTTTTCGCCATCTCCAGCGGGATCCCACTACTGGCCACATCTTCCCATCTCCACCCCTTTCTGCTTTCCACAGAGACCATTCCCTCCAAAACACCCTGGTCAACTCGTCCCTTCCCACCCAAACCACCCCCTCCCCAGGTACTTTCCCCTGCAACCACAGGAGATGCAACACCCGTCCCTTTACCTCCCCCCTCGACTCCATCCAGGGACCCAAACAGTCTTTTCAGGTGAGGCAGAGGATCATTTGCACCTCCTCCAACCTTATCTACTGTGTCCGCTGTTCCAGGTGTCAACCTCTCTACATCAATGAGACCAAGCGCAGGCTCGACGATCGTTTCACTGAACACCTCCGCTCAGTCCGTCTTAACCTACCTGATCTCCCAGTGGCTCAGCACTTCAACTCCCCCTCCCATTCCCAATCTGACCTTTCTGGCCTGTGCCTCCTCCATTGTCAGAGTGAGGCCCAGCGCAAATTGGAGGAACAGCACCTCATATTTCATATAGCCCTTGCTTTCTCTCTCCATCCCCTACACTAGTCTTACTGTCTCCGACTACATTCTATCTTTGTCCCACCCTCTCCCCTTATATCAGTCTGACGAGGGTCTCGACCCGAAACGTCGCCCATTCCTTCTCTCCAGAGATGCTGTGTCACCTGTTGAGTATTTTGAGTCTACCTTCACCAAAATTATGCCTGATAGGCCTGAATAATGCAGTGATAGTTTAGTTTAGTTTAGGAATATAGTGTGGAAAGAGGCCCTTCAGCCCGAAATGCCAACGATCACCCATTCACTAGTTCTATCCCACACAATAGGGACAATACACAGAAGCCAATTATCTGATCTGTTGGAGATCATGCACAACAAAGCTTTTCAATGTACCTCGGTACACGTGACAATAATAAGCCTAAACCTAAATCAAGAAAATGTCAGACTTTGAATTGGTGACATTTTTTTTCACAGTCCAATTCAGTGCACATAAAGGTTACATTATAATTGTATACTAGACTAAGTGGGACCTGTTGGGTCTCTGTCACACGGGAGGCCAGGTCCCCCAACGCAACCCGTTCCCCAACGCAATATTGCACCACTCACGCATAGCCCCCAACTGTGCAGGCACGGCTCATTTCCCCTCATCCCCCAGCACTCCCTCCCCCTCTTCTTCACCCTCCCTCTTCTTTCCCCTCTCCTCCTCCCCTCCCCCAATTCCTCCTTCACCTCTCCCTCCCTTTCCTGTCCCCTACCCTCAGTCACTCCCTCCCTCACTCCATAACTCCTCTCCCCCTCCTATCCCTCTATCCCCCACTCCTCACCTTCCCCAACCCCCCCCCCCCCACTATCATTCATGACCTCCCCCACTGCCCTCCTCTCCCTCTATTCCCCACCTCCCCCACTTTCCCCCTTCCTACCTACCCATTCCTCTCCCTCAATCCTCCCACTCTCCCTCCTCACCTCCCCAGGATCTTTCCCCTTCCCCAATCTCTCCCTCCTCCTTTCCCCTATGTTCAGTCACTGCCTCCCTCCCTCCTTCCATCCATAAAAAGCAGCATCTGCAGCTCCTTCCTCCACAGGTCATTCATTGTTAGCTATGGTTTAGATCCAGTTGGCTTGACGATTGGACCAGTTTGCATTGTGTGCGTGTGTGTCTGTGACTGTGTGTGAGTTACTCAAACTCCACGCAAACTGCTCGGCCACCCTGCAACCCAACTCTCCCCTACCTCCCTTTGCCCACTCCGGCTCAGCCCCAGCTAGGCCCGTCACCGTCCTGTCCAACCGCCCGTTGCTGCTGCTCTGCCCGTCCCTGCCCTGCCCACCCACCTGCCTTCCTGCCGACTCGCTGCCGCCACCGGGCCGGGCCGCAGAGGTGGGGATGGAGTCGGTGTTCGTTACGGTGGGCACCACGAGTTTCGATGAGCTGGTGGAGAAGATCTCCTCTGAGAAGGACGTGAGGGTGAGGAGGAGACAGACCCGGGGGGGGTGGTGGGACCGCCATTGCTGCAGAAGGCGGGAGGGGGAGAGGGGTGATTGATGAGGGAGAGAGAGACGGGACCTGGGCCTCCACTGACCCCCCCCTGCGGCCACTGCTGGTGGTGGGGAGACGATAGATAAGTTACTGTTAGGAGGGGAGAGAGGAGTTTGTGAGTGAGGCGGGCCAGGCCAGGCCAGGCCACCGCCGGTGGGGCAGGAAGAGGCGTCGCCATCCCGTGGCCTTCAGACACTTCAGAATTTGTCAATTTGTCTCCTGAATCCTGCTGAAAGTGAAGATGCACTGCCAGGAAGTTATGATGACATTATCATTTCTAAACATCCATCATTACTGCCTTAAAGTACCGTACAGCTAAATAGATTCTGATCCTCTGAAGCAACCAAGCAATTCCACAGCGGGGAGCTTGAAGGCAAATTCCATGTGAATTACAGATTCTGGAAACAAACCACACACCGTGTATGCTGTGTCAGATTGCCACTGATATTCTCACCCAATTAAATATCAGTCCCTTCCAGATAACAAATTCACTGAGGCGTTCAGAATCATGTTCTCCACAACTCACACAGTGTCAACAACAACAACAAAAAGATGTTCATTCTGGGGAGATTCATAAAATAATCACCGTCAATTAACTAACCTTCAAAGTGAAATTATGCTATTGAGGGATACATAGAACAGTACAGTACAGGGACAGGCCTTTCGGCCCACAGTGTGTGTACTGAGTATGATGCCGACACTAATTATACATATGTCTCTCTTGACTTTGGATCAACATAGACCCACACCACCCTGGCCACACTCGCATCTCGCTATTACTCTCAGGAAGAAGGTACAGGAGTCTGAAAACTGTGACCTCTAGATTCAAGAACTATACATAAGTACAATCGTCAAACTCAAGTGTAATAGGTAGAGCAATGGGTAAAGTACCAGAGTGCAGAATATAATTTGTCGAGCTTTGTAGTGTAACAGTTCCAGTGAAAATGCCGGAGTAACTCAGAGGGTGAGGCAACATCTCCGGAGCGAAGGAATGGGCGACGTTTCGGGTCTCGAACCATTTATTCTCTGCAGAGATGCTTCATCACCCGCTAAGTTACTCCGGCATTTTGTGTCTACCTTGATTTAAACCAGCATCTGCAGTTTTCTCTTCCACAGTTCCAGTGAAAAAAATCTAATGTCCACAATGAGGTATGTTGTAGAATCAGGACTGTACTCTTGCTTATGAAAGGACCGTTCAGAAGCCAGATAACCTATGAAAATAAATTCTGGAATCTGGTGGTACTCACTTTTAAGCTTTCGTATCTTCTGCCTGATGGGGGCGGGGAAAAGGAATGACCAGGGTGGGAAAGGTCTGATTACGTTGACTGCTTTCCCGAGGCAGCTTGAAGTGTCGATGGAGTCTGGTCTGTTTGACGAGCTGGTCTACATTTACAACTCTGCAATTTCTTTGGTCTTGGACAGAGCTGTTCCAAACCAAGCTGCAAAAACCGAGAAATCGGAGCTGCAAAGGGACTTGGGAATGCTGGTGCAGGATTCCAAAAATGTTAATCTACAAGTCGAATCGATAGTAAAGAAAGCAAATTCAATGCTAACATTTATTTCAAGAGGGCATGTATACAAAAACAAGGATGTAATGCTGAGGCTCGATAAGGCAGTGGTAAGGACGCATTTAGGAATATTGTGAGCAGATTTGGGCATCGTATCTGAGGAAGGATGTGCTGGCTCTGGAGAGGGTGGAGAGGAGGTTTACCAGAATGATCCCAGGAATGAGTGGGTTAACCTATGATGAGCGTTTGTCGGCACTGGGCCTGAACTCACAGGAGTTTAGAAGAATGAGGGGGGACCTTATTGAAACTTACCGAATAGTGAAAGGCTTGGATAGAGTGTATGTGGAGAGGATGTTTGCATTAGTGGGAGAGTCTAGGACTATAGGTCATAGCCTCAGAATTAAAGGACGTTCTTTTAGGAAGGAGATGAGGAGAAATGTCTTTCATCAGAGGGTGGTGAATCGGTGGAATTCTTTGCCACAGAAGGATGTGGCAGGTTGAGTACCGGTTCCCCACAGGGCTGTGTGCTAAGCCCCCTCTTATACTGTCTCTACACCTACGACTGTAGTCCGGCCCACAACAACAACCGCATCGTCAACTTTGCTGACGACACTACTGTGGTCGGACTTATTTCAAAGGGAGACGAGGCAGCCTACAGAGAGGAAGTCCTGAAGTTGACAACCTGGTGCTCAGAAAACAATCTGGCTCCGAACACCAGGAAAACAAAAGAGCTCATTGTCGACTTTAGGAGGCACAGCACCGACTTAGTCCCCCTACACATTAACGGCGAGTGTGTGGAGAGGGTCAACACCTTCCGGTTTCTCGGCGTCCATATCGCGGCTGACATCTCCTGGACGGACAACACGACAGCGGTCATCAAGAAGGCTCAGCAGCGGCTGCACTTCCTGAGGGTCCTCAGGAAGCACAACCTGGACTCTAACCTGCTGCTGACCGTCTACCGCTCGTCCATCGAGAGCCTGCTGACATACTGCATTACAGCATGGTATGGCAGCTGCACCATGGCAGACAGGGAGAGGCTTCAGAGGGTAACCAGGACAGCGCAGAGGATCATTGGTTGCCCTCTCCCCTCCCTGATGGACATCTACACCTCCCGCTGCCTTAGCAGGGCAAAGAAGATCACCAAAGACAGCTCCCATCCTGCGTTTGGACTGTTCGACCTGCTGCCCTCTGGAAGGCGCTATAGGTGCATCAAATCCAGGACAAACAGACTCAGGAATAGCTGCTTCCCGAGAATTATATCTACCATAAATTCAAATCCACACATGCACTGACTACACCGCCCAACACGGACTTCCATCTGTATATATGTATATATGTATGTAGCGCCGTAGAATTTGTGCACCTATTCCCCCCCCCCCCCATCTCCCTTCTGTTTTGTTTTTCTGTTTCTTGTTTTTTGTGTAAAATTGTATGTATGCACTGAGTACGAGCAGCTTTCAGTTTCACTGTACATGTATAGTGACAATAAATGGCATATCATATCATATCATGTGGAGGTCAAGTTAATGGGTATTTTTAAAGCGGAGATAGACAGATTCTTGATTAGTTCGGGTGCCAGAGTTTATGGGGAGAAGGCAGGAGAATGGGGTTAGAAAGGAGAGATAAATGAGCTACGATTGAATGGCGGAGTAGACTTGATGGGCCGAATGGCCTAATTCTACTCCTATCACTTATGACCTGATGTCTTTATGACCATAGTAGGCTTTCTATGGTGCATATGTAGAAGTTTGTAAGAGTTGTTGGAGACTTGCCGAATTTCATGAGGAGTTGATGTGCATTTTTGGCTGTCTTTTCAATGTGGATGAGCTACTTGAATGTTGCATAGCAGAAATATTCTTCTGATTTCAACTCAAAGGCATCCTACGGACTATGGTAATGCATGCAATCGCCTTTGATCTCATCCCAGACTTTGTGCAAACATAAGTTAACAGTCTGCCAAGATCAGTCTTTATTTATTGAACATTCACACCACATAAAAGGATTCTGTTTGTTTCAATTTCTTATGTTTAATCGAGTCTATTTATATTACCAAGAAAGATTCCTGATTAAGGGAAGAGCTGCAAACAACTGGCCATATGTAGTCCTAGGTTTAAGATATCAACTTCCTGGCTTCTGATTGTCTACAGAGCCAGATAAAGGACCAGACCTGAAAGTTTGGAGGCATCGCTAGTATTGGTGAGACGTTATCAGCTACTCTAAATTTAACTTCCTAAAGTCCTGGGACCTGAGGATTAGATTATAGAACACAAATGCATTTGAATGGACAGGGATAGTCAACATGGTTTTTGAATATGGGATTGAGTTTTTCAATTAAGTAACCAAAAAAGTAGATGAGGGCAAGGCCACAGACATTGTCTATATTGACTTCTGCAAGACCTTTGATAATACACCACATAGTAGGCTGCTCTGGACGTTTAAGCCCCTAAGCAACCTTGATGAAGCCTCGAGTCGACCACGCGGAAACCACTTTCGACCATTAGGAAGAGTGACCAAAACCTCCGGTGACCTCATGGAAACCTTGGGTGGCGGGCAAGGTCACCGGAGGTTGCTGTTTAAGTCTCCTAAGTGGGACAGGGGCTTTAGAATGCATGGGATCCAGGGAGAGCTAGCTGCCTGGATACAGTCCAAAGTAGGGTTCTATAGAGAGAGGTTGGTCAGGCAAAGACTTTAATTCTTAGAATGCAGGAAGGCTGAGGGCTGATCTTATAAAGATGTATAAAATTAGGAGGGGAATGCATAGAGTGAATGGTCAAGAGTCTTTTTCCCAGGGTAGGGGAATCAAGAACCAAAGGGCATAAGTTTAAGATGGGAGGAGAAAAGTTTAACAAGAAACTGGGGGGCAACTTTTCCCCCACAGTTGGTGGTGGGTATATGGAACAAGCTGTCAGAGGAGTTAGCTGAGGCAGGTACAACACAATAAATTAATAATCAATAATACCAGGTAATGTTAATAGTGCAAAACCGAAGTCCGTAGTGCAACCAAGGTCACGGTCCATAAGATCATAGTTGCTGAGGTCAGTGTTGTGAAGTGTTCAAGGGCCTGGTGGTTGCTGGGAAGAAGCTGTTCTTGAACCTGGATGTCACGGTTTTCAGGCTCCTGTACCTTCTTCCCGATGGTAGCAGCGAGATGAGAGCGTGGCCAGGGTGGTGTGGGTCTTGCAGGAAGGGACAACTACTGTTTTAGAACATAGATTCTGAGTGGCATCATTAATGCAATAACACAGCAATGAAAACAGGGAGCTAACAGCCACAGTGGACCCTCACACGCATCGGGCCATCCAGCCTACATCACTAATTTTAATCAATGAATTATTATGCTGACAGATCGACTCGATTGGCCGCTGATGCTGGCACTAATTATAGTACATGCTCAATGTTCAAAGCTCAGTCGTTTCATTATATTTTACCCGTCTGATTTAAGGGTAGTTGATTGTATGATAAATGTTAGACAATTCTATTTTTGTTTGTTTACAGACATGCCTAACGTGTTCAATTGCACCAATATATCGCTAGTCAGTCTGCAAAATGCAGCACAATTGAAGTTTCAGAATAAAATGTTTTATCAACCAATTAGAAAACATTGAACCGGGCCTTTTGCCCCCTAAATATTATAGTCCTATTTGCTCGTGTTTTGTCCATATCCCTCTAAATCTTATCTATCCACATACCTGTCCAAATGTCTTCAAAATGTTTTTTATAGTACCTGCCTCAACTACCTCCTCTGGCATCTCATTCCATATAACCACGTGAAAATGTTCCTATTAAATCTTTGTCTTCAACGTACCTTCAAGAGGCTTTTTATTGGCGATGGAAAATGGAGACACGAGAGACTGGAGACACTGGAACCTGGAGCAAAGTACCGAGTGCTGGAGGGAATCAGTGGGCCAGGAAGCATCTGTGGAGGGATGGCATTGTCAAACTTTCGGGCAAGAGCCTGCCTCAGGACTCATGTGATATTTTAAGACTGTGATGGCTGAACATTCTTCTTTACTTGTTCTGCCAGATTCCGACCTGTTTACATACAGTTATGCCCTCTAGCACCTTGACATTTCCACCCTGTCAACCCAACTTATGCCTCTTATAACGTCTCCGTGGATTGTCACCTTGTCGTGGTGGAGAAGCTTGTGTGGTCCTGAGATACTGAGAGCGATGCCGTCTGGAGCTATGCTCCTGGTAGGGCCACCCATGGCGGTAAGGTCGAGGGAGAGGTCTCTGACAAAGAGTAATACAACCAAGACCTCAACGGTGGAACAGGCGGAAGTCGATGGCTGACCTTAGTGGAGCGTCACAACGGCTGGGAAGGCGGATGAAGGCTGCAGCAGAAAAGGGTCTCCGGTCATCTTGGACTCCATGCCACTGGATCCTGACCCAGATCTGTCTAGGACTGTGGGGTGGCTGCCTGTGCACCAGTCTCCCCACGGACAAAGTCACGCACAGGCATCCTCCATATAGGGAATAGTACCCTGGAGACCCATGGTCAGCCATGACCGAAGGGGGCCTAAGAATTGAATATACTTCTAATTGTATACGCTTCCTCCCCAGCCTTTACCAATCCCCCCCCCAAGGAAAAGGTTCATCATAAGAAGGGTCTCGACCCAAAATATCACTCATTCCTTCTCTCCAGAGATGCAGCCAGTCCTGCAGAGTTACTCCAGCTGTTTGTGTCTAACATAAAATGAGACATTGATAATATCTGGAGTGAGGCTGGTGAGTGTTTTTCAGTCCATCTTTGTACTCATTACCAACCACTGACAGGCAACTGCTCAGATGCATTTTCTTGGAACTGCGTAATATTTAAATTGGACACTGCCCAGAAGCTGTGGACATGGGTAGACACAAAATGCTGGAGTAACTCAGTGGGACAGGCAGCATCTCTGGAGAGAAGGAATGGGTGACGTATTGGGTCGAGACCCTTCTTCAGACTGATGTCAGGGGAGGGGGCAGGACAGAGATAGAATGTAGTCGGAGACAGTAAGACTAGTGGGACAATTGGGAAGAGGGAGGGGATGGGCAAGGGCTATCTGAAGTTAGAGAAGTCAATGTTCATACCGCTGGGGTGTAAACTACCCAAGCGAAATATGAGGTGCTGTTCCTCCAATTTGCGCTGGGCCTCACTATGACAATGGAGGAGGCCCAGGACAGAAAGGTCAGATTGCGAATGGGAGGGGGAGTTGAAATGCTGAGCCACTGGGAGATCAGGTAGGTTATGACAGACTGAGCAGAGGTGTTCAGTGAAACGATCGCCGAGCCTGCGCTTGGTCTCGCCGATGTAGAGAAGTTGACACCTGGAACAGCGGATACAGTGGATGAGGTTGAACCTCTGCCTCACCTGAAAAGACTGTTGGGGTCCTTGGATGGAGTTGATGGGGAGGTATAGGGACAGGTGTTGCAGGGGAAAAGTACCTGGGTGGTTTGGGTGGGAAGGAGAGTTGGCCAAGGATTTGCGATGGGAGCTGTCTCTGCGGAAAGCAGAAAGGGGTGGAGATGGGAAGATGTGGCTAGTAGTGGGATCCTGTTGGAGGTGGCGAAAATGTTGGAGGATTATATGCTGTATGTGACGGCTTATGGGATGAAAGATGAGGACAAGGGGAACTGTCCTTGGCGCGATTGGGGGGAGGGGGAGCGAGAGCAGAGCTCCGCATATCGAGGAGACTCTAGTCAGAGCCCCATCTATAATGGAAGAGGGGAACCCTGTTTCCTAAAGAATGAGGACATCTCCGATGATCTAGTACAGGGTTTGGCAACCTTGTTCTGCATAGGGGCTGCGACGCACGGCTGTGAGTGGATGGAGGGGCCACATCTACACATGGATCCCATCCCACCCCGGATGGCCGGCATCAAATCACGTGTTCACATAGCTCCCGCCCCTTTGAGGATGCCACCGGAGCATTGGCCCCTAGTTACGGACGCTCACGAACACGGCGCTCCTACGGACCATTGCCTTGGCTCGGTCCTGAAGGCAGTGGCTCAAATACTCATACTCACTCGTCCCTGGCCTATTGACAACCCGATCCCGACAGTGAAGCCTAGACACAGAAGGTGCGCGGCCATGCTGGCGGCTTTGCGCAGGATGCGGTACAGCCAGAGCTCGGCGCTCATTGCGGCCCCCAGCACAGGCCTCCTTGGATCCTTGCGTCACCGCGCCTGGGCGCCGCGGCCTCCATCCCAGAAGGTACCGGAGATGAAGGAAGTCTGCGGGCCGGACGATTATGGAAAAAAATTCCGCCTGCGGGCCGGATGATTTCGGGTTACGGGGGGGGTGTAGGTTGCTGACCCCTGATCTAGTATGATCTAGCTGTGGACGTGGGTTGTGGATGGTTGTTCCCAGTATGAGAGCGATGACTAAATGCCTTGCTGCATCATAATTACTTTTGCTTTAAACCAGTTGGCTGTTGCATTTCTTTTTAACAATCCGTTGCCAAAAGTGAAAATGCTAGCACTCTCCTTCTAGCCATATTAGGGAATTGTATTTAACTGGAAAATAATGATGTTGGAAAATCCTGTTGTGCACGCGCTCGCACACACATATATGCACATGTACACACACATGCACACACGTGCACACACACACACACGTGACCACACACACGCACACATGCGCACACACACACACACAAATGCACAAGTACACACACGCACGCACATACACACACACGTATGCACAAGTACATACACGCAGACACCCACGCACACATGCACACGTACACACACCCACGCACACACATGCACACCTCACAAATACACACGCGCACACAAACTTACACCATGAACACACACACAAACTTAGAGAAACACATACACATACTCACAGACACGCGCTCACACACACAGCCACATACTCACATACACAGACACCCATTCAGCCAAACACATCCATGCACAAACTTATAGACAGACACACACACAAACTTACACACACACAGACATATACACTCAGACACACAAACTTACACACAGAAGCGCACACACAAGCTTACACACACAGACCACACAGACGCACACGCTGGCACAAACACATTCACACACACACACACACTCAAACTTACACACAGAAACGCACACACAGATACACACACAGAGACACACACACACACACACACACAACACGCACACACAGATACACACACAGACACACACACACACACATTTTCAGAGAAAGAATGACGGGACAAATAAAGTCCAGCTGACTCTCTGTATTTGTTGTCACCATCAGATGTGAAGTAAGATCAGCAGTGAAAGTTTCAAACCAATTCAAGGTTTGATCAGAGTTACACAGAGGGGGAAGGTTCTGAGTGAGCTGATGAAATAACGCCACCTTATATTTGGTAAAATGGGAAGTACGTTGTGTGCTGAAGGGTAAAAAAAGCTTCCAAATTAAAGAAAAACCTGTATATTATAAATTAAATAGTCATACAGCATGGAAACAGGCTCTTTGACCCAACTTGCTCATGCTGACCAGAAGGAACTGCAGATGCTGGTTTACACCGATGATGGACACAAACGCTGGAGTAACTCAGCGGGACAGGCAGCATCTCTGGTGAGAAGGAATGGGTGGCGTTTCGGTTCGAGACTTTCTTCAGACTGAGTGTCAGGGGAGACGGAAACGAGAGATATTGAAGGGTAAGGTGCGAAAACGAGAGATCAAATGGGACAAAAATCAAGGAAAATGTAGAATAGATCATTGTTAGTTGGGGGGAAGGTGACAACGAGGCACACAAAGTAAAATTTAATCAGGAGGACAGTCAAACTCGTCGGCGAACTAGGATGGGCGAGAGATGGAGGGCTGGAGAGAGAGGAAAAGCAAGTGTTACTTGAAGTCAGAGAAGTCAATATTCATGCTGCTGGGGTGTAAGCTGTCCAAGTGAAATATTCAGATGCTGTTCCTCCAATTTGCATGTGGCCTCACTCTGACAGTGGAGGAGACCCAGGACAGAAAGGTCAGTGTGGGAATGGGAGGGGGAGTTAAAGTATTTAGCAACCATTGGTGGTCTTCTGCTTGGAAGTACAGGAGGTGTTGAGGTTCTTTAATGGAAGATAAGGCACAAGAAATAGGAACAAAAGTGGACTGTTGGAACCTGCTAGCTTAGCCACCATGTAAAAGGCATTTGGCCTAGTATACAGGTAGGAAAGGTTTGGAGGGATATGGGCCAAACATGAGCAAGTGGGACTAGTGTACATGGAGCACCTTGGTCGATGTGGATGAATTGGAACAAAGGTCCTGATTCCGTGCTGTATGACTGTTGTGAGACCCGAAACACCCGATGACCCCAGGTCACATCACTGAGGATGCGTCCCAGCACATCTAGCAGATGTATCTTTTTCACACTGAAGTCTGGCTCATCCAGTGGCACCTAGGAATAGACTGGGTGACAACCAAGAATAGTTTGGTGACTACTGGAGAGACGGTTGACGGCACGGAAAGACGGCACCCGGGAAAGGCTGGGTTAGCGCCCGGTCTGTGTCCTTCTTGAGATCAGACGAGAAGCAGCCACGCTGGCCCTCTCTCGAAAGGCACAGACTAGTGAATCTCACCTCCTCCATCAGATCGTCACAGAGACACCATGACGATTGCGCCTCAAGTCACGGCACCCCTTTGCCACGCAAGCCCAAGAGCTGCTCTGCACAACACCGGCCGACGCTTCTAAGGCCGCCAGGGTCAAGACGCGATGGAGAGACCAGTGGAAGTCAGCGAAACCATCTAGGCTACACCAGTACATCAATGACCCCATGGACGTCCCTAGCCAGGACCTGCCCCGAAAGCAGTGGACAACCCTCAACTGCTTGAGGACAGGCGTTGGACGCTATGGAGTAGTAATGAAGAGGTGGGGCCTCGTGGACAGCGCCTCCTGTGAGTGTGGGGACCCAACACAGACAGTGGAACACATAGTCACCAGTTGCCCCAAACATGGGCCACCGAATGGTGAACGAGGTCTGATTGACCTAGACGATGACACATTGGCCTGGCTCGCCTCAACGGAGCTGCAGGTTTAAAAGACATACAACAGAAGAAGAAGTGAGAAAGACACCCAGTAAAGCTACGGAAAGGCTTAATGAACCACCATGGCCTAAAAATCCATCAGGCGAGAATGAAATGCTCGGAGAAGGAGAAAGAGGTGCAGCGCACAGGCCTTGAACCTGATGAGACGCAGGAGGAGCCCGACCTGGACTCACCCCACAGAGCCCAGTCCCTCCACGCACTAGAATCACCCAACCCCTGCAGAGTAGTTATTAAGATGGCTGATCCGTGGGCGGTTGCTGCTGGGACGCAAGTCGGGGCCTGATCAACCCCGGCTGGGTCGCCTGGGCGAGGGTGTCTGATGTTGTGAGACCCGAAACACCCGATGACCCCAGGTCACATCACTGAGGATGCGTCCCAGCGCATCTAGAAGATGTGTATGTTTTACATTATTGAAGGAAGGTTTTAATTGTCCTGAAATTTCTGCAGCGCTTTCAATTTTTGTACAATAACTCAGCATGGATACCTCCAGGGGAACACTGCTTTTCAAAGATGAGTAGGAATGCGAGTAGTGAGGAAGTTATAAAGTGACAACAAAGCAACATAAACAGGTTAAGTGATGAGGCAAAGACCTACGAGTGGAGAATAATGCGGTTGGATGAGAAATTGCCCATTTTAGCACAAATAATAATAAAGCATTTCTGGAGTCAAAGTCTCAAAGTCCTGGAGTAACTCAGCAGGTCAGATGCATTATCTCTGGAGAACATGGAAAGGTGACATTTTGCAAATCAGCATCTGCTGTTTCTTGTTTCTGTAAATAACTTTATGTTTGTTATCGTCATGGATACCAAGGTACGGTGAAATGCTTTTATTGTTTTGCATGGCATCTGATCACATCAGTTAAGACTACACATAAGTATAAGCAAGCAAAACTCAAGTACCAAAGGTAGAGTGGCAGGTAATATTCAGAATATGGTTTCTAAGTACTGTAGCATAATATTTCAAGGGAAAAAAAATCCAATGCCCGCAGTGAGGCAGGTTATTTAACCATCCTAGCTTATGGGAGTACCATTCAGCAGTCTGATAACAGCAGGGAAGAAGCTATTCCTGAGTCTTGTGGTGCGTGCAAGAAGAATATAATCTGAATTAATGAGCAATGCAGAGCTCTGAGATTCAAAGTCCCAGCACACGATTCCCCAAAAAAACTGCAAGCAGCTGCAACAGTTGAGAATTGGGCAACAATTGTAAAATCTAAGAGAATTCTATTGTTTACTGCTTTAGGAATTGAATATGAAAGCAGGGAGCTTTATTTCTACAGGTCATCGGGAAGGCCACATCTGAAGTTAACATCTCCTTATTTAAGGAAGGATGCTAACGCATCAGACACAGTTTAGAAAAGATTTACTAATTTGAGGCAAAATGCAAAGTGCTGGCAGGCAGGCAGCACCTGTGGAGGGAATAGAAAAACAATGTTTTGGATCGGGAACCCTTCCTCAGTATCCAGAAAATCTTTGAAGAAGGAACACTAAGGAGATTCCGTAGCGGAGCTGTATAATGGAGACACGGGGAAACTCAGATGCTGGAATCTTGAGCAAAACCAAGTGCTGGTGGAACTCATTGGGTCAGGCAACATCTGTGGAGGGAATGGACAGACAACATGGGTTGGGGCCATTCTTCAGACGGATGGAGTAGAGAAGAGTACTCTAGCTTATGGAAGGACCGCTCAGAAGCCTGATACAGGGGAAGAAGCCGTTCCTCTGGTGGTGCGTGCTTTCAGGCTTCTGTACTTCCTGCTGAAGCTTGAATGAGCACACCACCGGACCCCATTGATTGTTCTAACCATATAGTCCTTCTTTAAAATTAATTACAAAGGTACCTCAATACGAACATTTGGTCTGTCAAATTATTGCAGGTGTACGGTAGAGAGCACACTGACTGGTTGCATCACGGCCTGGTTCAGTAACTCAAACGCCCAGGAACAAAGGAGACTACAGAGAGTGGTGGACACTGCCCGGTCCATCACAGGTACTGACCTCCCCACCATCGAAGGTCCATCACAGGTACTGACCTCCCCACCATCGAAGGGATCTACAGGAGACTCTGCCTCAAGTAGGCAGCCAGCATCATCAAAGACGCACACCTCCCGGCCCATACTCTAATCTCGCTGATACCATTGGGCAAAAGGTACAGAGGCAGAACCTGATGCTGTTAAACTAATCGCATCTGCCTTCATATGATCCCTGTCCCTGCATTTCCTAAATATCATATCTGCCCCCCCCCCCCCCCCCCCCGATAACCTCGGCTTTGCATTGAAAACAATCCAGATTGGTCCAACCTGCATAGTTGCTAATCTCCTCTGCCTGCATACGATCCATATCCCTCCATTGATCCATAGGTGCTTGGTGTTGTTATATGTCTTCATATATACAAGCCCGTCAGCCCACAATATCCTTCCTGGCCTTGTGCAGTCTTCTTGAATAGCTCTTTCAATTCAAATTCATAACAGTGCATTGCTTGGATCTCCATTTAACTCAAGTTGGCTCTGTCAATGTAAATGAGAAAAAGATTATGAAGAAGTAAAGTGTATTCCTGGCTCCAGTATGCCGTGCCAATAGCACTTAGTGTGTGGCTGACTCACACATACAGACACTTCCACATTAGAACTCTGGGGAAGGAGTTTGGCCCCAGCAACTTTATTTGGTTATTGAGGAATAGAGCAATTAGAAATGTCTTTTGTATATACGTAGCTGATCCAGGTTCACGGACATCTCTTTACCAACAACCATCAAGCTACTGAACACCACTAACACCAACTAAAACAAACTACAAACTGTTTTCAATGCACTAGGGTCTGATGGGATTTGTATTGTTTTGCACTAATAGACCTATTTTCTAATTTAGTGAGCTTTCATTGTTCTTTCATTATGTAATCTATTGATTACTATGTTTACAGACCTGTAAAGCTGCTGCAAGAATTACATTGTTCCGTTTCGGTACATATGACATTTGTTCCTGAATCACTGAATTACTCCAGCATGTTGTGCCTTTTATTGACGATTTTGTTTGCTCGTGTGTCAGGCGACGTGTGGCTCGCTTTTGTCCTCGACCAACATGTCGACAGAATTGGTCGCCCATAGCGTCACAGAGTGCATCGTGTCGTTGTTTCCGGAGATCGCCATGAGGAAGCTTGGACATGTGGGCTTTAATTTGGACAATTAAACAGTCTTGACTCGAGACTCCCGTGAAGTAGAGATTTTCACACAATCAGTCAGCATTGTCACTTCGTAAAAGTGATCTGAAATGTTTGCATTATCTGGAAAGCAAAGTTTATACATGGATTGATACATTAAGGGCGACACATTAAGTGGGGTACAGTGGCACAGCAAGCAGTGCTGCTGCCTCACAGCACCAGAGACCTGGGTTCGATCCTGACATCGGGTGCTCTCTGTGTGGTGTCATCTGCCAATCAACCTCCTCACCTGTATCCACCTATCACTTCTCATGGTTTGTCCAGCCCCACCTCTCCTTTAGAGCTCTTCCCCTCCCCCCCCACTCCATCAGTCCGAAGAAGGGCCCCGACCCGAAATGTTGTTTGTCCATTCCCTGCACAGATGCTGCCTGACCCGCTGAGTTTCTCCAGCACTTTATGTTTTGCTGAAGGTTCCAGCGGGCCCCTCCCGTTCATGTGAAGGTCCTGCCCAGGTTTGACATCCCAAAATGCAACACTTCACAGTTGGCTGAATTAAACTCCACTTGCCATTTCTTGGCCCACTGGCCCAGCTGATCAAGATCCTAATGCACTTCCTGATGTGAAACTACAGGGCACAGGCTGAGGGGTGACCAAAACGGGGTGTACAAGATCACGACCGAGATCAAGGTGGGGAAAAGGTGATGCTTGTTTGGTGAGCGAGCATGTGGTAAAATATCTTGGTGATAGAGTCACAGTCAGCAGCACGCAACCAGGCCCTGCAGCCCACTTGTCCATGCTGACCTTGAAGCTCCAACTAAACTAGTCCCATTTGTCTACATTTGGCCCACATCGCCCGCGACCTTTCTTATCCATAGACCTGTCCAAACGTCTTTTCAATTTTGTTATTGTGCCTGCTGCAACTACTTCCTCTCGTAGCTCACTTAATATGAGAGGACACCCCCTGAGAGAAAAAGTTTTCTATTAAATCTTTCCCCTCTCACGTTAAACCTCTGCCATCAAGTTCTTGATTTCCCTACCCTAGGTAAAAGACTGTGCATTCACCCGATCTCGTTGCCTCATTATATTATATTATAATAATATTATGATAATTATGACTATGTTCATGATATAAGATCACCCCTCAACCTTCTGTGCTTCAAGGAACAAAGTTCCATGTCTCTCTAAACCTTTCCTGTCCATGCGTCTTGTATCTGGAAATGGTCTGATATTTCTGTGCAATCACAGTCAGCTCTTCCCTGTCTATTGCTAACCATTCATCCACACAACTGTTGGCTTGTTTAATGCATCAAGAGTAATTGCACTCAAGAAGTGATGCAAAAGCCCAGAGAATGGGCAGATTCATCAGAAACAGAATCATACTGAACATTTCAGCTCTACATCATGTTGTTGCAATTCAGAAAACAGGTAGAAGACATTTTAACATCTTAAGATGTTTCCTGGCTTCTGAACGGTCCTTCCATAAGCTAGTGTACTGCCCGATTTACCTCTACCCCATTGTGGACATTGGACTTTGGCTCTGGAACTGATGCGCTACAATGCTGAGAACTATATTCTGCACTCTGTATCTTCCCCTTTGCTCTACCTACTGCAGGCATGGAAATCGCTATCAGAATATGGAGGGGACACACAATATCTTGGCATGCGCACACTCACACACACGCGCGAGGCTTCGGAGGCTCAATCCAGCGCTAAATGCAGCTCAACTCTGCCTGTCTCACCTGGTCATGCCTGGACTGATGACATATTTCCCGTAAGTCCAGGCAGGGCTGTGAGTTAACCTGACGGGACAGGCAGAGTTGAGCTGGGTTTAACGCTGCTTCTCTGCGCTGGCTGTGGGCTTGGGGGCACCGCTCCCATCTCTCTCCCGACGTCTCTGGCCACCCTCGGGTGTGGGGGGGGGGGGGGGGGGTTCTTGGGTGGGGACCTCTCAAAACAGGGGGGGGACATGTCCCCCCTGCCCCCCCCCCGGGATTTCTGCCTCTGACCTATTGTACTTGAATTTGACTTGATTGTATTTATGTATAGTATTATCCGATCTAACTGGCTAGCATTAAAACAAAGCTTTTCACTATACCTTGGTGCACATGAAAATAATGAACCTAAATCTACACCTAGTTACCGAATATTAATTTATTGTATTATACCTGCCTCAACTACTTTCTCTGACAGCTTGTTCCGTATAAATACCACCATCTGTGAAAAAGTTGCCCCGCAGATTCCTATTAAATCTCTCCCCTCTCACCTTAAACCTACATCCTCTGGTTCTTAATTCCACCTACTCTGGGTAAAAGACTCTCTAAATTCTATTTATTCCTCATAAATTTATACAGGTCGGCTTTAATATCTTCCTTATAAAGCGATGCGGGAACTCTATACAACACTGCAATTACAATTAATGTCAAAATCAATATCAATTCTCCGTCTTTATCTTCAGTCCCACGATACCAATTTATTATTAATATGAATCTCTGGAGGTAACTGTGGCACTCCTGCACACAGTTAATTCCGATTTCCTTGACTTGTTTTTCCATCCACCTCCCCCCTCTACCCCCCTCTCTACCCCCCTTCCCTCTTCCTTTCTACCCCCCTCTCTCTACCCCTCCCCTCTCCCCCCCCCCTCTCTACCCACCTCTCCTCCTCTCTCTACCCCCTCCCTCTCTACCCCCCCTCTCTGAACCCCCTCGCTGCCACTTCCCCCTCGCGACATCTCCCTCTCTGAATCCCCCTCTCGTCCCCCTCCCTCTCTCTCCCCTCCCTCTCTACCCCCTCCCTCTCTACCCCCCCCCCCCCCTCTCTACCCCCTTCCTTCCCCACTCCCTCTCTCTACTCTCTCTTTCCTCCTCCTCCATCTCTAGGGATTTAAGAGGGAGGGTGAAGAGGAGGAGGAGAGAGTGCTGGGGGATGAGGAGAAATGAGCCGCACCTGCGCAATTGTGGGCTATGCGTGAGTGGTGGAATCTTGCGTTGGGGGAGTAGACCAACGGGTCTGCACTTGGTCTAGTACTGTATAATGTATAATGTCCTCTCATTACTTCATAAGGAAGATATACAAGATATATAGAAAAGGTTTTATTTTATACACTTCCTCTTACACGATAGAGGTGTGTAGGGAAGGGAATAGATAAGGTGAATTCACACTCTTTTATCCTGAGTTGGGGAATCAAGACTCAGAGGACATAGGTTTAAGGTGAGAGGGGAAAGATTCAATAGGAACCTGAGGAACAGCTTTTTCACACAAAGATTCGTGGGTAAGTGGAATGACCTGCCAGAGGAGGTAGTTTAAAAGATGTTTGGACGTGCATGTATAGGAAAGATTTAGGGGATGTGGGCCAGGGTCGGGCAAATGGGTAATTGCGTGCAGTTCTGGTCGCCCCATTATAGGAAGGGTGAGGCGGCTTTGGAAAGGTACAGAGGAGGTTTCCCAGAAAGTGCCTGGTTTATGGGGTATTGGTCACAGGGAGAGGTTGGCGGGCTGCAAGCCGGCAGCGTGTCAGTTCTTTCTACTTTTTGTGTTTTTTTAGTTTGTCCTAAGGTGGGTTTTTAATGTACCTCTGTGTGTCTTGTGTGTGGGGCGGTGTAGGGGGGTAAGGGGAAAACCGCTTTGGTCGCCTCCTCCATGGAGAGGCTACATTTTCTATGACGCCTCCCCCGTGGCCTAACAGCAAGGATCGGTGCGGCCTTTCCCGGAGACATGCCCGGGGCTTCAGCGGCGGGCACAGCGTGGACTCTCGGCGCGGAGGGCTGGGGCTCGCTGGAGGGGAGCGTTCCGTTTCGCTGGCCCACGGCAGCCTGCGGTCCCTCATGGGGGACCCGGGGGAAGAAGAAGCACCGACTGCTGGCCCGCGGCCTACTTCTACCGCGGGCGCGGCGTGGACTTACCATCAGGAGCGGGATCCCTCGCCGGGGATCCCTGGAGGGGAGCTTTGACCGCCGGCCCTGCGGTCTGCGGTGCTTCTGGCTGCGGCGCGGCGGGTCTTTAAATCTTCGACCGCCGGCCTGCAGCCTACACCGACCTGAAGCCGCGGTCTCCGTTGGGGAAGAGCCGATTCTGGACTTACCTGGACTTTACCTTGTCTGTACATCTGGACGCCTGCAGCGGCGGCTGCGGAGGGTTGAGGTCCAGTCCACGGGGGAAAATGGAGGAGGACTGGCCACATTTTGTGCCTTCCACCACAGTGATGAATGTTGTGGTGGATGTTTGTGTTACATTTTTTGTGTGTTCTTTCTCATTGTACCGCTGCTGGCAAATTCATTTCACTTGCACTCTATGTGCAATGTGACGAATAAAACTGATTGTAATGTATTGTATTGTATTGGACAGACTTGGATTGTTTTCTCTAGAATGCTGGAGGGGAAATCTGATATGTAAAATTATGAGGTGGTGTTATAGATCTTAGGTGGATTGGCAAGGTCTAGTGGGCACAGATTTAATGTGAGAGGCAGAAAGTTTAAATGCGATGTACGGGACAAATTTTTACCCAAATGATGGTGGATGCTTGGAACATGCTGCGAGGAGCGGTGGTTGAGAAACAAATGATATTGGCATTAGGATAGGCACATGGATATGCAGAGGGTAGAGGGATATGGATTCTGTGTAGGCAGAGGAGATTAGTTTAACGGCATCATGTTTCACATGAAAATGGTGTATTACTGTGCTGTACTTTTCTATGTTAAATGGGACTAGAATAGATGGAGCATCTTGTTCAGCATAGGGACTGAAGGACCTGTATCCTTGTCGTGTGGTCGGATGACTCCAGAAGGCATTGAAGGGAAACGGGAAGGATTCACTTGAATAAAACTACTGGTCAGCAATAATTATATGACAAAGCTTAAAAAATGTCAGCTGTTCTTACTGAAATGGAAAACACAGAGGGAGGGCTACGGAAATCGAGTGTAGGTTGGGATGGTACGTTAGAGTTGGACAAGACATTGGCGATGCCTCATTGAGGTTATGGAGTTCAGTTTTGATCCCTCTTCTACAGGAAGGATTTTGTTAAGCTGGAAGATTTTGTTAAACTCTAAGCAGTCATAGAGTCATAGAGTGATATAGTGTGGAAACAGGCCCTTCAGCCCAACTCGTCCACACCAGCCAACAATATCCCAGCTACACTAGTCCCACTTGCCTGCGCTTGGCCCATAACCCTCCAAACCTGTCATATCCATGTACCTGTCCAACTGTTTCTTAAACGATGGGATAGTACCAGCATCAACTGCCTCCTCTGGCAGCTTGTTCCATATACCCACCACTCATTGTGTGAAAAGGTTACCCCTCGGATTCCTATTAAATAATTTCCCCTTCACCTCGAACCTACGTCCTCTGGTCCTCGATTTCCCTTCTCTAGGGAAAAGACTCTGTGCACCTACGCGATCTATTCCCCTCATGATTTTATACACCTTTATAAGATCTCACCTCATCCTCCTATGCTCCATGGAATAGAGATCCAGCCTACTCAACCTCTCCCTGTAGCTTACACCCTCTAGTCCTGGCAACATCCTCGTAAATCTTTTCTGAGCCCTTTCAAGCTTGACAATATCTTTCCTATAACATGGTGCCCAGAACTGAACACAATATTCTATATGCGGTCTCACCAACGTCTTATACAACTGCAACATGACCTCCCAACTTCTATACTCAATACTCTGACTGATGGCCACAGTGCCAAAAGTCTTTTTGGCCACCTTATCTACCTGCGAGGCGACCTTCATGGAACCATGCACTTGTAATCCTAGATCCCGCTGCTACCCAGAGGCCTACCATTTATTGTGTAGGTCCTGCCCTTGTTCGATGTCCAAAAATGCAGCACCTCACACTTCTCTGTATTAAATTTCATCAACCATTCCTCTGCCTACCTGGCCAATCGATCCAGATCTTGCTGCAATCTTTCACAACCATCTTCAATGTTTGCAAAACCATTAACTTTTGTATCATCAGCAAACTTGCTAATCTTGCCCTGTATGTTCTCATCCAAATCATTGATGTGGATGACAAACAGTAACGGGCCCAGCACAGAACCCTGAGGCACACCACTAGTGACAGGTCTCCATTCTGAGAAGCAACCTTCCACCATCACCCTCTGCTTCCTTCCCTGGAGCCAATTTGCTATACATTCAGCTATCTCTCCTTGGTTCCCATGCGATCTAACCTTCCAGAACAGCCTAGCATGCGGCACCATGTCGAATGCCTTACTGAAGTCCATGTACATAAGATTTACAAAAATATTGCCAGGACTCGAGGGCCTGAGCTACAGGGAGAGGTTGGGCAGGCTAGGATTTTATTCCTTGGAGCGCAGGAAGCTGAGGGGTGATGCTATAATGGTGTATAAGGTCATTAGGTGAATAGATAGGGTGAATGCACAGAGTATTTTATCGAGAGCAGTGGAATCAAGAACTATAGACTTAAGTTTAAGGTGAGAGGGGAAAGATGTAATAGGAACCTTTTGAGGCGATTTTACTGGATATACAGTATGGAATGAGCCACCAGAGGTAGTTGAGGCAGGTATTATAACAGCATTTAACAGACACTTGGACAGGTACATGGATAGGAAAGGTTTAGAGAGATATGGGCCAAGCGCGGGCAGGTGGGGACAAGTATAAATGGGCATCTTGGGTCAATGTGGACAAGTTGAGCCGAAGGGCCTGTTTCTGTGCCGTATGACTCTGTGACTCTAATTTCCAAAAAGAAACAGAATTTGATGAATAAAAAAAAAAGTGGTCTATAAACATTTGAAGGGGTTTGCAAGGGTGAAGAGGGAGCAGTTGATGGGTAAATCATCAAGTTCGCACGGACGGTGATTGTAATTTTGAAAGAAAAGGGAATAGTTTTCTTATTTTATCAGAGTACGGGATACATGGTCACAGCTACCAATGGAGGCAGGGACCTGTCATTTAAAAGTGAATAAGAATTTCAAAAGAAGGAATATTGAGGGATGGGAATGAGTGTATTAAACAATGGAGGTGCCAGCATGATTGTTTGAATGGCTCTGTCTGTGGTTATTTTTAATGATTTTTATGCCAGAAAACAATAGATCACATAAATTCTTGCTTATCACCGTTCAACAGCTGCCTCGAAGGTTTCACTGAGCTGGTATTAACCTATTGTGGTGCTGAATTATTTAGCTATCCATATTGTATTGTATAATATGTACATTATGTCTCACGATTTAGGTGCTGCAGTCAATATGCCAATCTGGTAAGTTAAAATTTTCGACATTTTCAATATACAAAGAAATATCCTGTCAGGACTACAAAAGGAACTCAGTGGGTCAGGCGGCATCTGTGGAAGGCAATGACAGATGAAGTTCAGGGTGGGGACCTTTCTACAAAAGGCAGAGGGCACAGCAGCTAGAGCCAAAGCCGCTACCGCACAGCGCCGGTGACCCAGGTTCGATCCTGACCTCGGGTGCAGTCTCTGTGCACGTTCGCCCTGTGACTGCGTGGGTTTCCTCTGGGTGCTCTGGTTTCCTCCCACATGCCAAAGACATGCGGGTTTGCAGGTTCATTGGCTCTCTGTAAATTGCCTCCCTAGTGTGTAGGGAGTGGATGAAAAAATGGGATAACATAGGACTAGTGTGAACGCGTAATTGATGGTCAGGGTGGACACGGTGGGCCAAAGGACCTGTTTCCATGCTGGATCTCCGAAGAAAACTACAGCAAGGACAAGATTCAGATGAAAAGAATGTCTTCCCTTCATAGTGTCACAGAGCACTGAAACATGGCCAATGGCCCACCATGTCCATGCTGACCAAGTTGGCATACTGGTCTAGTCCAATTTGCCTGCATTTGGCCCATGTCCCTCTAAACCCTTCTGATCCATACATTTAAACATCATTAGATATTTGATATCAGTAATTCAGAATACCAATATTAGCTGTAGATACATAGTTCAGATGCTGGTTACAAAAAGAGACACAAATAGATGATCTCAGGAAGGGTGGATCCTTGGTGGCTAGGGAAGGTGTGATCTGTGAACTGTGGAACTGGTTAAACAACTCGGTGGTGGAACGAGGCTGACCCACCTTTTGGCGGCGCGACTCACCAGTTGCAGCGGCCCCTACAGCCTGTCTGTCTTTTTTTATTTTTTGTCTAGTTAAATGTAGTGTTGGTGTTTTTTTAATACTAGTTTTAAATGTGTATATGTGGGGGGGCGGGGGGGGGAGGGGGAAACCGTTTAAAATCTCTTCCCTGTCCGGGAGACCCGACCTTTTCCCTGTCGGTCTCCGTTGTCGTTGGGGCCTAGCACCGTGGAGCGGCCTCCAACCTGAACGACCCGGGGGCTCGGGAGACTGCGGAGCTGCGGACTACTCACCATCGTGGGGCTGGCCGGCCTTGGAACGTGGGGAGCGGTGGTGACTCGCTGCTGCAACTCGTCTCCTGGGGCACGGAGGCTCCAGCAATGCAGCCGCAGGTCCGGTGGACTGGGACATCGGGAGCTCGCGGGTCCGGGGGGAGAGAGAGACCGCTTCCCGGAGCTCCCGCAACGCGACTTCTCCAGCCCGTGTCGCGGGGTTGGAACGACCCGGAGCGGGGACGTACATCGCCCGGCGCGGCTTCATGGCCGTGGGACATTCCAGCGCCTGCCGGGGGCTCCAACTTTGTGACATTTAGACCGGGAGCGGGGCCGTAAATCGCCCGGCATGGCCTAAAATGGCCGTGGGACTTATCATCGCCCACCTGGGGCTTGGATATCGGGAGAGACATGGAGAACAGGGGAGAGAAAAGACTTTGCCTTCCATCATGGATGGATGTTTGTGTGAATTAAATTGTGTGTATGTCTAGGAAATTGTCTTTGTTTGTATGGCTGTGGAAACAGAATTTCGTTTGAGCCTCACTGGGGGACAATAAATTGTATTGGTATTGTATTGGAAGCAGGCAAGGGGGGGGGGAGGGGGGGGGGGGGGGGGGGGGGAGGGGAGTGCTTGTAGGTTTCTCCCATTCCATTCCAACCAGTCTGAAGAAGAGTCCCGACCCAAAGTGTCACCTATCCATGTCCGCCAGCGATGCTGCCTAACCCACTGAGTCGCTCCAACACTTTGTGTCTTTCTTTTACCAATAGTTAGCAGTGCGCTGCATATATTCTCTCACCAATGCTCAACAGAATTAAATCATTATCTCCTTCCTTCTCTCTACACTTCCCTGAGCAGTAGCCAAGAATGGTTAGTAAAATTGCCGTAAGCAGCTGATCAGAAAGTTTGTGTGTCCAAAACATGTTTATCCTCTAGAGGGATGAATAAATTAAATTAATCACAGGACTGTTGATTATTCCCCAGGTTTCACCAGAATTTTTTTAATTTATTTTTCTCTCAGCAAAGCTTTACTGACCTTGCGAGTGTTCCAGCATTTTCCGTTTTAATCTCTTATTTCTTGTACTACCTGCAGAGATACTGGTTGTTAATTAAGTGAGCTGCCTCTGGTGTATTTGTCAAAATGACTTCCAGCCTCGTAGGTGGTCTGGCTTGCAATGAATATTAAAATGGTGCATCCTATCATGTATTGTAATTTTGATGAATGCAATTATTACCAGCTGTGTATTCAACTGAAAGGTAATTCCTGACAGGAATATAATCATATTTTGTAGGTATGGAGATTTTTGAGTCTCCTACTATTTACAAGACGCATTATTAATTGATATGTCGATTGTGAAACTAGCAGGTGGGTTTACTCATTTCCAATTTTCCAAATAAGGGCGGGTAGAACTACTGCCTCACAGCGTCAGAGACCCAGGTTTGATCCTGACCTCGGAAGCTGTCTGTGGAGTTTACATGTTCTCCCTGTGACCGCGTTGGTTTCCTACGGGTGCTTCGGTTTCCTCCCACATCCCACAACTCATGCGGGTTTGTAGCTTAAATGGCCCTCTGTAAATTGCCCTTAGTGTGTAGGGCGTGGTTGAAAAATTGGGATAACATAGAACTAATGTGAGTAGGTGATTGATGGCTGATGTGGACTCGGTGGGCTGAAGGGCCTGTTTCCATGCTGTACTTGTAAACTAAGCATAACATGGAGAATGTGCTTGCTATATCAGTCATCTGGTGAATTAAGCATGCAGCACTGATTCCACTCACATTCCGTCATCAGGACAGAGCTGGAGGGCCTCCCAACATAGACATAGTCATAGTCACACAGCACGGAAACAGGCCCTTCGGCCCAACTCGTCCATGCCAGCCAAGATGCCCCAACTAAGCTAGTCCCATTTGCTTGCATTTGGCCCAATTCTACCAACCCTTTCCTACCAATGTACCTGTCCAAGTGTCGTTTAAATGTTGTTATAGAACCTCCCTCAACTACCTCCTCCGGCAGCTCGTTCCAAACACCCACCCTCTGTGTGAAAAAGTTGCCCCTCAGGTTCCTATAAAACCTTTCCCCTCTCACATAAACCTATGTCCTCTAGTTCTTGATATCCCTACCCCTGTAAAAAGATTCCCGGTAACATGCTACAGCAACATCCAAGGAAGGACATGGCGGTGGGCAGTCAGTCAAGCGTGGGCTGGAGATGGATGCCAGAGATGGGACTGGGCCCACATGAATTTGACATTTGTATTTATGAACAGTATTAGCTGACCTGTTTGGATAGCATTCAAAATAAAGCTTTTCACTGGAATATTGCGTACAGTTTTGGTCTCCAAATCTGAGGAAGAACATTATTGCCATAGAGGGAGTGCAGAGACGGTTCACCAGACTGATTCCTGGGATGTCAGGACTGTCTTATGAAGAAAGACTGGATAGACTTGGTTTATACTCTCTAGAATTTAGGAGATTGAGAGGGGATCCTATAGAAACTTACAAATTTCTTAAGGGGTTGGACAGGCTAGATGCAGGAAGATTGTTCCCGATGTTGGGGAAGTCCAGGACAAGGGGTCACAGTTAAAGGATAAGGGGGAAATACTTTAAAACAGAGATGAGAAAAACATTTTTCACACAGAGAGTGGTGAATCTCTGGAACTCTCTGCCACAGAGGGTAGTTGAGGCCAGTTCATTGGCTATATTTAAGAGGGTTAGATGTGGCCCTTGTGGCTAAAGGGATCAGGGGGTATGGAGAGAAGGCAGGTACGGGATACTGAGTTGGATGATCATCCATGATCATATTCAATGGCGGTGCAGGCTCAAAGGGCCGAATGGCCTACTCCTGCACCTAATTTCTATGTTTCTATGTTTCTATGTGACAATAATAAACTTGAAGCTAAAGACCCAAGAAGGAGATAGTTATTGATGAATCTCAATATGAGACTGACCTACAGTGTCATGGCAACAATATTACTTGATTTGATTTGCTCATCATTCCTGCAATACGCACACACTAATAGCCCTGTCCCACGGAACGAGTTCATTCCAAGAGCTCTCCCGAGTTTTAAAGAAAATCAAATTCATGGTAAGCACGGAGAATGAACGTAGCGGGTACATCAGAGCTCGGGGATGTCGCTTAGCACTAACGGCAGGTACTCGGGAAGACTCGCTAACGGCAGGTAAGCACGGGAAGACTCGTGAAGATTTTTTAACATGATGAAAAATGTCCACGAGAGCCCCGAGTACTGACGAGTGGCCATTACCGTAAATCTCCGAGTTCGAATCAGGGCAAACTCGGGAGAACTCTTGGAATGAACTCATACCGGGGGGCAGGGGTTTAAGTAAATACTTTAACATACCAATCTCCCGACAGTTATTTTTTGTGGGGGGGTTTTGTCGAAAGCATCTCCACAAAGTCACTCTGTAGGCCGCTGATTTCATTTAAGCAGCTTTAAATCTGCCACCTCCACTATCACAGATGTTAAATTATTGCATCGCTGTGCTTGCTAATTATACAGCAGAAATATATCTGTGCAAACTTGATTGGTGATGCATTTTACTTAAGAGCTTGCGATAAAATTCATTTAAATATTCAATGTGCAACCACAGGCTCAGTAAAAATAAATTAAAGTGGCAGATCAAAAAAACATAATGAATTGTGTTATTCCCGTCATTGTCTGATTAACATTTACTGATTGAGTTTTTAACCCCTCCACTTGAAAATTAACAAGGGATGGGAATACAGAGTTATTTTTAGGATCTGTTATCTTTTTTGAATTGAAATGAATTGAGAGATACAGCATGGAAACAGAGTCATCGGCCCGCCTTGTCCATGGCAACTATCAATCACCCATTCACACCAGCTCCATATCAACTTCAACTCCAATTCAAACCCAGTGCCGTCGCCAGGACAACGGGCCTTTCCGGCCAAGTTCTTCTTCTTCTTCTTCTTGCGTATGGCGTGCACAGCCTAAAGTTGTAGGACAACTTGATCTATTTGATCTTATTTGATTGTGCATATCAGGTCGATTGCATTCGTTGAAACAGGGCGGACCACATGAAGGTTGCAATCTTCCACCCCAACGGCCAAGTTAAGGGGCTGTCCCACTGTACGAGGTAATTCAAGAGCTCTCCCGAGTTTTAAAAAAATTCAACTCGTGGAAGCACGTAGAATGTATGTAGCGAGTACGTCGGAGCTCGGGACGTCTCTTAGCGGCTCATATTGCTAACGGCAGGTACTCGGGAAATGCGGTAAGCTCATGAAGACTCGTGTTGAAAAATGTCCACAAGAGCCCCGAGTACCTACGAGCGGCCATTACCGTAATTCTGTGAGTTCGAATCAGGGGAAACTCGGGAGAACTCTTGAATTAGCTCGTAGTGGTACAGCCCCATAAGACTCTACATTTTTAACAACATAGAAACATAGAAACATAGAAAATAGGTGCAGTAGGCCATTCGGCCCTTCGAGCCTGCACCGCCATTCGATATGATCATGGCTGAACTTGAACTTGAAGGTTGCAAGATAGGGCCAGAAACGTGTCGACTCTTGTGTACTGCGTCAGTGTAATCTACTAGTCGTACACTCTTGTACCTAAGTATGATTGTGTCTAGGTATGCTAAACAAAATTCACTGAACTGTATGCAAAAAAGGAATCTCACAGAGCATGTGACAATAAAGTACCATCAAACCATCATCCCACTTTCTACACACGAGCGACACTTGCCAATTAACCTACAAACCCATGTATCTTCGGGATGTAGGACGAAACCAGAGCACCCGGATAAAACCAATATGGTCACAGAGATAGAGTTCAAACTCCACGCAGACAGCATCTGACACCAGGATCGAACCCGGTTCTCTGGCACAATGAGACAGCGGGTCCTCCAGCTGTGCCACTCTGCCACCATCCCTGTTCCTCTGCATGATAGACACAAAGTGCAGGAATAACTCAACGGATCAGGCAGCATCTCTGGAGAATGTGGGTAGTGGTGACATTTTGGGTTGGAATCATTGTTCTGCAATGCAATGAGACCGTAATTGTATTTGTGTCGAACCCAATCCAAAACAGCATTTTACATGATAAATTGTTATTTGCAAAAGCAGTAAGTGTTGCTGTTGGCAACACCAGGCCCATTCTGCCCAAGCAGAGGATGGGGTGCGTGTCTGAATGGCACACAAGTCCCATGCGTGAGGCCCACTTGCCTCATTTAGCTGAACAAATTCAACGCTTCAGTGCTGTGTGATGCTTGACTTAATGGGAAAATGACTAGGGAGTGTAGAAATACACATGGATAGTTTGCCACACCTGAGTCTCCATGTCAAGTGAGCAAATGCTGGAATGTTATAAACCTTTATCCCGTCTCCCTGCAGTCCTTGGCGTTCCAGAGAAAGCAATCCAAGTCTGTCCAACCTCTCCCTGTATCTAATACCCCCTAATCCAAGCATCATTCTGGTAAGCAAAGGGACCCAAACTGCTGGAGTAACTCAACAGGTCAAGCAGCACCTCTGGAAACCACGGATAGGTGATGTTTTGAGTTAAGAATCTTCTTCAAACATTCTGGTAAACTTCCTCTGCCCTGTCCCTAAACCCCGGTGATGGGGTGACCAGAACTGCATGTGACCCTCCAAATGTGGCTCCAACAAAGTCCTATAAAGCTGTCGGGTAGACTTTCAAAACCTTATTCCCATGATGGAAAATCAAATACTAGGGGGCACAGCTTCAAATGAGTTTAAAGGAGATGTGCGGAGCAACTTTTTTACATGTGAGCGGTGAGTGCCTGGAACGTGCTACCAGGGTGCTGACAGATATGCCAATGGAGTTTAAGACTTGTGGGTAAGCACATGGATATGCAGGGAATGGAGGTGTTTGATTCATGCTCAGGTAGATGTGATGGTCTCGGCATCATGTTCAGCACGGACATTGTGGATCGATGGGCCTGTTCATGTGCGGTACTGTTCTATGTTACCAATGGTGCTTCTGATGTGGCCTCCTTTACACCCTTTATGGTATGAACATTGAAGTTTAAATAATACACACCACCCTACCTCTCCCCACAATCTCGGTCGCTAACTGTTTTAACTCCCCTTTCCAAATCCATTCAACATTCTCCCCTCTTCTCCAATCAGACGGACACCACTGTGCAAGCTCATACTGCAAGGCCCAGGACATAAATACAGAGGAGAGACTGGCTTCTTCAGTCTCTGCACGGTGGCGCAGCGGTAGAGTTGCTGCCTTACAGCGATTGCAGCGCCGGAGACCCGGGTTCGATCCCGACTATGGGTGTTGTCTTGGAGTTTGCACGTTCTCCCCATCACCTGCGAGGGTTTTCTCTGAGATCTTCGGTTTCCCCCCACACTCCAAAGACGTACAGGTATGCAGGTTAATTGGCTTGGTAAACGTTAAAAAAATTGTCTCTAGTGGGTATAGGATAGTGTTAATGTGCGGGGATCACTGGTCGGCGCGGACACGGTGGGCCGAATCGGCCTGTTTCCACGCTATATCTCTAAACTAAACTTGTGAACAGATGTTGGTGAAGCCACATTTGCAGTATTGTGTTCAGTTTTGGTACCCCTGCTATAGGAAGGATGTCATTAAGCTGGAAAGCAAGAGGTTAAGGGGTGATCTTATAGAGGTGTATAAAATCTTGAGGGTGAAACGATAGGATGAATGCACAGAGTCTTTCACCCATGGTAGGGCAATCAAGAACCAGACATTTAAGGTGAGAGGGGAAAGATTTAAAAGGAATCTGAAGGGCAACGTTTTCACATGGGAACATGGGTACATGGAATGAGCTGACAGAAGAGATAGTTGAGGAAGGTACAATAACAATATTTAAAAGGCATTTCGACAGATAAAGGAAAAACCTAACGATTTGGATGAGTGGGCCGATGGGCCATTTACTGCCCTGCATGCCTGTTCGACTACAATTCGCAAAAGACATTCTGTACAGGTGAAGGAAAAATCAATTTTGCATTTGTTCTCTTCATGATGCTATGGGTTCAAACTTTAATTGATTTGTTGACTACTCTCAAGAATCAAGAATAGACACAAGGAACTGCAGATTCCGGTTTACAAAGAGAGGCACAAAGTGCTGGAGTAACTCAGCGGGTCAGGCAGCATCTGTGGAGTACATGGATATGCAACGTTTTGTGTCGGGACCCTTCTTCAAACTGGCCACATTGGCTTTGGTGAGCACAGAGTTAAGCTGCAAGCCGATATCAACAAAGCATTGAGAGATCCTCTGTGGGCTGAGGTGAAGAACACTTTGGACTGATTGAGGTGAGTGAAGTGCTATTTCAACAAGCAAACCGTGTGCTGAATGAGAGCTCTCACAGGGCTTGGCCCTCACCTCATCAACATTCAGCCATTGCCTGGAGAAAGTCCAACACATCATCAGTCACAACGGCAGAGTATAACACTGGCCACACACAGGAGACACCCGCGGCTTGCTTAGAAAGGTTGAATATTGACTGGGCTGTCACTTGTGTTAGAATGAAACACTGAGACAGCTGAGGGGAATGTAAGCACTTGAGTTAATAAGTCATGCAGGCAGGACTGCCCAAGGCAATGTTGCCTGGATTAGGAATTATTGGCTACACAGAGTGGTTGGACAGACTTGGATTGTTCTCTCTGGAACGAAGAAGCCTGCAGGGAGACTTGATAGAAGTACATAGAATTATGAGAGGGGGTCGACAGTCAGAACCTTTTCCCACAAGATGGTAATATCAAGGGCTATGAGGCATAGCTTTAAGGTGAGTGCAGCAAAGCTTAATGGAGATGTGTGGGGATGATTTTTTACACAGAGGGTGGTGAGTGCCTGGAACGCGCTGCCAGGGGTGGTGGTGGAGGCAGATATGATAGTGGTGTTTAAGAGGCTTTTGGATAGGCACGTGGATATGAAGGGAAAGTAGGGATATGGATTACAGTATGCGGAGACACATAAGTTGATGTCCAGTACTAACATTGTGGGCCAAAGGGGTTGTACTGTACTATGTTCTACATGTCCATGCCAACCCATGAGGACCAATCCATATTAATCCCATCTTCCTGCACCTGACCCATAGCATTCTGTCTCGGTGATACAAGTGCTTCTGTTGTGTTGTGTCAATTCCGCAAAGAAATGCAGTGAGTTGTGAAATTAGCCCAGTCCATCTCCCCAAACAGACCAGACTCCCCAACATTGACTCCATCTACACCACGCTGCCTTGGGAAAACAGCCAACATCATCAAAGACTTGTCCCACCTCAGTCAATCCTTCTTCTCCCTGCTCCTGTCCGACAGAAAGTACAGAAGCTTGAAAGCCCGCACCACCAGACTCAGGAACAGCTTCTTCCCCTCTGTTATCAGGCTTCTGAATGGTCCTTCCATAAGCTGGGGTACTGTCCGATTCACCTCTACCCCATTGCGGACATTGGACTTTGTCTTTGGAACTGATGCGCTACAATGCTGAGAACTATATTCTGCACTCTATATCTTCCCCTTTGCTCTACCTATTGGACTTGAGTTTGGCTTGATTGCATTTACACATACATAGTATTATCTGATCTGATTGGAAAGCATGCAAAATAAAGCTTTTCACTGTACCTCGATACACATGACAATAATAAATGAAACTAAACTAAACTAAACCTAAAATTAAGACAGTCACATGCAATTAATTAGTAGGCAACAGTACAACAAAATAAATAGGGTGGTATGGTGGTGCAGCTGGTAGAGCCACTGCTAACAGCTGCCTAACAGTCCTGGGATAGATCTTGACCTAAGGTGTTGGCTTTATGCAGTTTGCAAGTTCTCCTTGTGACTGTGTGGTGCTGCAGTTTCCTCTCAAAGACATGCAGGTTTGGAGGTCAATTGGCCCTCTGTAAATTGCCCCTAATGTGTAGGGAGTGGATAAGAAGGTGGGATAACATGGAACTAGTGTGAATGGGTGATCGATTGTCAGCGCGGACCCAATGGGCCGAAGGGCCTGTTTCCGTGCTGTATCTCTAAAGCTAAAACTAGTTTAAAAAAAAGACAAACGAGTAAAGACAAACAAAAATAAATATTGCCAACTCCAATACAACTCAGCTTTAAGAATTTAGTGTGAATTCTGCTCATTCTCTGCGTCATGAGAGCTGCCCTTTGCTGTGAGTTTCGCTGGCACACAGTGACGATATCTCACCATCTGCTGCGTGCTGGCAGCAGCTCTGAGATGCCACCAGTCACATTGCCCTGGAGGATTCAGGGAGCTGTGGGCACGGGTCAATGGGCACCCTCACAGCCCACTGGGAGTGACATGCAGCTCCATTAGCAGCTTGGTAAAATGCAAATGTCAAGTCGCAACAGTTCTTCCTTGAAGGACATGAATAACTAATGCACTTGCAGGCTCTTATTTCAAAATGCTTTCAAACTATTTTATTTTACGCAGATGCTGCCCTTTTTTTAAAGGTGGCGCAGCGGTAGAGTTCGCGATGATCCGTTGTTCGATCCCGACTACGGCTGCTGTCTGTACGGAGTTTGTACCTTCTCCCCGTGACCTGCGTGGGTTTTCTCAGAGATCTTTGGTTTCCTCCCACACTCGAAAAACGTACAGGTTTGTAGGTTAATTGGCTTGGTATAAATGTAAATTATCCCTAGTATGTGTAAGATAGTGTCAGTGAGCGGGGATCGCTAGTCAGTGCGGACTCGGTGGGCCGAAGGGCCTTTTCCATGCTGTAACTCTAAACTAAACTAGACTAGATGAAGAGGATGATGTTTGCACAGAACAGGCTGCTGTGGAGGCAGATACGATAGTGGCGTTGATGTGAGACTTAGTTAGGCACATGGGTGTGCCGGGAATGTAGTGATATGAATCACACACATTCATATAAGAGCAGGTCTAGGCATTTTCTTTGACAGTGTGGGCTAGTGGGGCTTGTTTCCCTGCCATACAATTTGAAGAAGGCTCCCTCAGCCCAAAGAAGGGTCCTGATCTGTAGCATCACTTATCCATGTTCTCCAGAGATGCTGCTGAGTTGTTTTAGCACTATGTGTCTTATTTTGTAAACTAACATCTGCAGTTCCATGTTTCTGCTTTCCTGTTTAGGTTTAAGTTTAGGCTTATAATTGTCCCATGTACCGAGGTACAGTGAAAAAAAACATTATTTTGCACGCTTTTGCAATCAGATCAGATAATACTATATATAAATACAATCAAGCCAAACTCATGTAAAAGACGCAGAGAGATGGGAAAGATACAAAGAGAGATGGGAAAGATATATGCTCTAAATGTTCACTTTAATGGTCTTCAAACTTTTATCCCCAAAATTAAAAGATGGTTTAACAGCTGGAAGGCTTGAAAGAAACACAGCTAGACAAGGTGGTGAAGAAGCCTTTTGGCATGCTGGCCATCATCAATCAGGGATTTGAGCATAGAACTTATGTTACTGCTGTACAAGACGCGTGCAAGGCCACATTTGGAGTACTGTGTTCCGTTTTGGTCACCTTGCTATCGGAAAGATGCCGTTAAGATGGAAAATAGTTCAGGAGGATGTTGCCAGGTCATCTGGGGATGAGCAAAAGGGAGCAGTTGGGCAGGCTAGGACTTCATTCCTTGGAGTGCAGGTGGATCTTATAGTGGTGTATAAAATCATGAGAGGAATGGGTAGGGCGAATGCACAGAGTCTTTTACCCAGCGTAGGGGAATTAATGACTGAAGGTCTTAGGGGAATGATTTAATAGGAAGCAGAGAGGCCACTTTCACACTCAAAAGGTGGTGGGTATATGGAACGAGCTGCTGAAGGAGGTAATTGATGCAGGTATAATAACAGCATTTAGAAAATCACGCTCAGCTACATGGATAGGAAAGATTTAGAGGGACATGGACAAAAACACAGGCATATGGGATTGGCTTAGACGGGGCACCTTGTTTGGCATTGAGGAGTTGGGCTGAAGGGCCTGTTTCCATGCTGTATGACTCTAATCAGTTCAATGTCCAGATAGTGGACTATACTCAGGGCTATGTTTCACTCAGACAGTTATATAATTGGATCAGGCTTATTCTGTAGCTGAACTCCACTCACCTGGATTTGATCGACATCCCGTGGCACTCTTAGATAAACATCCACAGGTCTCAGTGCTTAGAATTGCCTTTCGGTAATGTGGTTAAACATTGCTTTGAAGCTGACACAAGCTTTATGTGAGGCAGAGCAGCAGTATTCTTTGACAGACGAGGAATCATTATTCTGTGTGTCAACGAGTGGTTACTATGAGTGTATTCTTCCAGATATATTGTCAAAGCCGCTTGAAAACAGCTATTTCTTTCGCTGGGAGCGAAAGGATTTCAAAGAGCATAAGAATATTGGAATACTTTTTGGCCCAGAATTTTCAGTCAATTTTCCTGGTGCAGTTCAAGAAAGTCAAGAGTTATTTTATTGTCATGTCCCAGAAGGAACAATGACATTCTTACCTGCAGCAGCACAACAGAATATGTAAACATAGTACACTGTAAACAATATAATAAATGAAGAAAACATTCAGTGTGTTCATACATATCTACATACACATTTATACGCACATCATATATTTATCCATACACACACTCACACATTCACACTCACTCACACACACACACACTCACACATTCACACTCACACACTTTCACACTCACACACTTTCACACTCACGCACACACACATGCATACCCACACACCCACACAACTCACACCACTCCCACGCACACACGCATGCACACACGCACACTCACCCATGCACACTCACATTACTCACACACTCTCACACACACACTCTCACTCGGCCTACCGAAAATGGTGTCCAGTTGGAGATCTCCGCCTGCCAACCGCAGCGTCCTTCAGCTGCAGTAAAGACGCGATGGCGCAGGAAGGGGCGGACCGTCCCAGCAACTGACAGGAGAACAGACCAATCCGCGCGCCTCTGACTGGCAGGGGAGAAGATCGATCTGCGCACGCGCGTTTTTTACGAATTTTAAAGCTCACTAACTTTTACAATATACTACCGATCGGAACAAAGCCTGTTGCACTCGCAGCACAGGAGAACGGTGAGTGAGCTGATGAAAAATCGTAACACGATTGCGTACCGTTTTTGCGCAAATAGAAAAACTGTGCAAACCGGAAGAGCACAAGATCAGAGTTTCAGTATAGTTATATATATTGATCATCATCTGACACATCACCATCTGTAATTCGTCCAACAATGGTGGTGTCATAGGCGAACTTGAAGATGGAGTTTGCACTATGTCCAGCTACACAGTCATGAGTATAGAGTGAGTAGAGCAGGGGGCTGAGCACACAGCCTTGAGGTGCTCATGCACTGATGGTAATCGAGGATCCATTTACACAGCGATGCACAGAGACCTAGTTCCGTGACCTTGATAACATTTGAATTATCCATTACTTCAAACAACACCAGTACATCTCATGCTACATGTTTGAGTGCACAGTCTTTTATTGAATACACAGTCTTTCTTCCCCAGAGTAGAGGAATCAAGAACCAGAAAACATAGTAGGTTTAAGATGAGAGGGGAAACATTTATTAGGATCCTGAGGGGTGACTGGTTCTCTGAGATGGCAGTGGGTATATGGAATGAGATGCCAGAGGACGTAGTTGAGACAAGTATTATGACAAGATTTAAAAGATACTTGAATGAGTAAATGGATAGGAAAGGTTTAAAAGGATGACTCTAATACTCCTGACTCTTACACTCAACGCCCTAACCTATGAAAGCAAGCGTACCATGTGCCTTCCTTACCACTCTGTCTACTTGTGTGGCCACGTTCAAGCACCTAGATCCCCAGATTCCTTCTGTATATCAAGAGTTCAGGATAATGTATCTTTGCGTGTAGTTTATGCTGTTTATCCTTCGCTGCCAACTCCAGGTAATTGGTTGGAGTAGAGGAACAAGCAGGAAATATCAAGCAGTCACTCTCTGAGCAGTGTAATCCTGAATGATCCGAAGTGACCCCTGTGCTTTAAACCAGCACTGACAGTGTGCTAATTGCAAACTGGCTGCTGACAGGCTTAATTAATTACAGAATGCAAAGTCTGTTTTCATTCCATAAGGTTGTCAAAATTCAGAAGACCACAATAACTTTCTTGAGGTAGTTTGGAGTGTTAGAAGCTCAGCATCCACATGGAACTGAGCAGGAGGACAACCTCTATACACATGTTGGAAGCCTTATGTTCGGCACAGACATTGTGGGCTGAAGGGCCTGTCCCTATGATATAGTTACGCGATACACTGGTGGACAATGTGCCTCCACATTAGCCACAGGTATGTCCCAAGGATTTAAACATAGGTTTACTGGAGTTTATCTTGCACTAAAACTTAGTCCCATTATCATGTATCTGTACACTGTGGATGGCTTGATAGTAATCATGTATAGTGTTTCCGCTGACTGGTTAGCATGCCACAAAAGCTTTTCACTGCAGCTGACATGACAACCAACTAAACTAAAAGTAAACTGGTCTGAAGAAGGGTCCTGAGCAGAAACATCAGTCCGTTCCCTCCCCAGATGTTTCCGAGTTCCAGACTAAATCTAGTCTTCATATAACTTGTTAATTGCTTCTATTCCCTTTGGATTCGTGGAGCTACCCAGCCGAGTGCCAAGCCTTTTGGCCCAACTTGTCCATGCTGACCTAGTTGCCTAATCAACCTAGCCTCACTTGACAGCATCTCACCCATACCATTCCATTCCTTCCCTATCCATGTACCTGTACAAGTGAATTTTAAATGTCATAATAGTACCTGCCGCAACTCCCTCCTCATGCAGCTCGTTCCATACACCCACCACTCTCTGCACGAAAATATCCCCCTCAGGTTCCGACTAAATCTTTCCCCTCTCACCTTAATCTCATGGCCTAAACCTTTAGACGAGGCATGGAACTGCAGATGCAGGTTTACAAAAAAAAAGACAGAAAGTGCTGGTGTAACTCAGCGGGTCAGGCAGCATCTCTGCAGAGCATGGATAGATGACCTTCCACAGAGTGTTGGAGCAACTCAGTGGGTCAGACAGCATCTTTGGAGAACATGGATAGGCAACTCAAACCTAGAAACCATGTGCTGGCAGATGGGATGAGAACATTTTGGTGTTGAAGGTCGGTATGGATGAGGTGGGCTGAAGGGCTTGTTTCTGTGCTCTATGACACAATGGCTCGATGGCTCTATGAGTTAAGAGCCTGTCCCACTTAGGCGATTTTTTAGGCAACTTCCGGCGACTGTCATAGCCGTAGCAGGTTCGTCGAAAAAACGGCGACTGGACACCCCCCCCCCACAACAATGTCTACGACAAGCTACAACAACCTACCTAGTCGACGTCAAGCTACGGCAAGCAACCGGCGACCCATTAGGACGTTCACCTACGACCATACCTACGACCTATGACCACACAGGCGACAACCTACGACAACCGGTCAACCTACGTCCACTTGCGACAAGCAACGACCCTGCGGCAACTACTGAAGACAATTCAGTTGCCGGTTGGCGTAGGTTGATGTAGGTAGTCACTAATGGAATTCACCAAAGTCAGCGCCGTGCCGACCTATGTCACCTGGCGACAACCTCCAACAGCACCTACACCAGGAGAAGTCAAGCCTCGCTCATTGGCATCAAACCACTGTCGCCGACTGTCGCCGAAAAATTTTGAACATGTTAACAATCCAGCGGCGACTAGAAATTCGCTACGACCCTTTGGGCGACTGAGGAGATTACTCACGACCATACAGGCAAAACCCCAGCAACCATGTGGCGACAGCCTAATCGCCTAAAAAATAGCCTAAGTGGGACAGGCTCCTTCCTGGCAAAGGCACAAACTTCTGAATTTACGATGGCGGAGAAGTATCACTGAAGGAATGGGAGATTTCTGACTTGCGCTTGCCCAAAGAACTCCTGCCTCATGGTCCCGTCACCGGGATGATCGATCTCCTTCTGCCAGACACAAACAGAGGAGATTTCTCATGCCGAATCCCCTTGACTGAGTGCATCTCCTTGGAACCTTGATGGTAAGAATGATCAACACTCTTGCAGTTTGAGACGAGAGGTCCTGTTGGACACCAGTCAGCAGTCTCTTTGGATAACACCTGTCTCTTTGCAGATGATTGAAAACAGACAGATGGGTGGTAATTGGCAACATTGATTTGCTTCTGTGATCTTAAGATAACTGGGCAATGTTTCATGTTTGCAAGTGGACGCCAGTGTGGCACTTATTGCAACAACTGGCTGCATAGTTCTGACGGATGCATTGATAACAGGTCATTTGCTGAGGATAAAATAAAGGGGAAGAATTTTCACGTCATTCATTGCAATTAATAACTAATTTCAGGGAATAGGTTAAGCAGGTCGAATGGACTGCAGCATGGAAACAGGCCATTCATCCCACTGTGTAATGCCGACCATTGATCACCCGTTCACACTAGTTCTATTTTATCCCACTTTCCCATCTACCGCGCTACACACTTGAGCAAAATTACAGAGGCCAATTAACCTACAAACACGCACATGTTTATGGGGTGGGAGGAATGCCCCAATGTGCAAATTCCACACAGACAGCACCCGAGGTCAGGATCAAACTCAGTTCTCTGGTACTGCGAGGCAGCAGCTCCACCCGCTGCACCACAATAAACACAATAACACGCAGATAAATATGTAATAGATAATAATATGATAAAACATTTTTAAATGTTTATAAAAATAATTAACATCTTTAAGCATAAAATGTCCCATTTTCTCAAGTGTCAAGAGTGTTTAATTGTCATATGTATTGGTAGCAGAACAATGACATTCAAACTTGCTGCAACTTAACAGGCCCTTTAATGCAATAACACAATAATCAATAATAAATTAATAACCATAATACCAGGTACCCATAATCGTGCAAAATTGAAGTGCAACCAAAGACAAAGAAGATCATAGTTTCTAGGATCAGTGTTGTGCAGTGTTCAAGAGCCTGATGGTTGCTGGGAAGAAGCTGTTCTTGAACCCAGAGGTCACGGTTTTCAGGCTCCTGTACCTTCTTCCAGATGGTAGCAGTGAGATGAGAGGGTGGTGTGGGTCTTTGATGATGTTGGCTGCCTTTTTGAAGCAGCAATTCCTGTAGATCCCTTCGATGGTGGGGAGGTCAGTACCTGTGATGGACCTTCGATGGTGGGGAGGTCAGTATCTGTGATGGACCGGGCAGTGTCCACACCTCTCTGTTGTCTCCTTCGTTCCTGGGCGTTTGAGTTACTCAAGGCTATGATGTAACCAGTCAGTGCGCTCTCTACCGTACACCTGGAAGAGTTCGATATTGTATTTGTCGACATGCCGAATCCCCTGAATCTCAAACAGCACCAGGAAGTGTAAAGTATACACAAAGGACTCAAAAAGAGAGGTTTGGTCTAACAAAGGGTGCTTGACAATGTCAAAACCCTCAAATAAAAAGCACTTTAAACTCACACTGGTGGTTTTCTTTTCTAGTTTGATGTCACACAAGGACTTGATTGATGTAATATTTGATTAAAACCAAAGTCCATGGGGGAAAGTTAACATTAAACAAATAAAATCCTGATATTGTAGAGATAACTGTGCGATGTTTAGATTAGGCAGCAGATATGTTTGATGATTAAGTTGAAGATCAAGTAAAATTCCTTGTTCACATTTCATTTATCATTGATCCAAAAGGCTTATTTTGATTTCAAAGATGACGTGACTTGTAATTGCCCAAAGAAACTTGGTAATTAATGATGCAGGAAAAATTATGTTTTCTTGTTGAGTGTGTGTAGATTTAGCCACGGGAATATCATTATTACCACGTTGATCCTGCCGCTAAAATTTACAAAGTTTCATACAGCCCCAGTCCCCACCATCGTAGGGATCTACAGGAGGCACTGCCTCAAAAAGGCAGCCAGCATCATCAAGGTACAGGAGCCTGAAAACCGTGACCTCCAGGTTCAAGTACAGCTTCTTTCCAGCAACCATCAGGCTCTTGAACACAACAAATACCAACTTAACTATGAACTGTGAACTGTCTTAGTTACACTTGGAACTTTGAGCTTTCGTATCACGCTAATATTGGGGATTTTAATATAATTTATTGTGTTAATTAATTACTTTGTTGTGTTATCGATGAGTACTGTGTTTAGAGACATGTTGTCCTGCTGCAAGGAAGAATGTCATTGTTCCGTTTTTGGGTCATATGATCATTAAACACTCTTGACTCTCTTGACAAGTGGAATACTGAAGCATGCAAGATGATGTAAAGCTGGAAAGAGTGCGGAGAAGAGAAATGAGATTTAATATTAAATTCCAACGTTTTTATTAAGCTGGAGAGAATGCAGAAAAGATTTATGCGAATGTTGCCAGGATTCAAGGGCCTGATTTACAGGGAGAGGTTGAGCAGGCTAGCACGGTTTTATTCCTTGGAGTGCAGAAGGATGAGGGAGTGATATTATAGAGGTGTATAAAAGGGATTGATAGGGTGAATGACAGAATCTTTTGCCATAGGGGAATCAAGAACCAGGAACATAGATTTAAGGTAAGCGAGGAAATATTAAATAGGAACCCGAGGGATAACTTTTTCACACAAAGGATGGCAGGAGTATGGAACAAGCTGTGAGGAGGTAGTTGAGGCAGGGACTATCGCAACATTTAAGAAACAATTAGACAGGTACATAGATAGGACAGGTTTGGAGGGATATGGGCTAAACACAGGCAGGTGGGATGTTGGTCGGCATGGGCAAATTGGGCCGAAGGGCCTGTTTCCACACTGGATGAATCTAACTCTGAAGCATGTGGATAGGCACATGGACATGCAAGGAATGGAGGGATATAGATTATGTGCAGGCAAAGGAGATGCATCAATTTGGTTCAGCACAGACATTATGGGCTAAATGGCCTGTTCCTGTGCTGTACTGTTCTATGTTGTATGCTTTATTATATATGTACAGACTTACTGCAAAAAAAAAATCAGGAATAAATAAAAGTTTTATACTTATTACTAAGCTCAAGGACACATCTAGCTGGAAATTGTGTAGAGGAGATTTACAAGGATTAGGCTTTAAGGGCCTGAGCTATAGGGAGAGTTTGGACAGGCTTGGCTTTTATCCCTTCGAACGCAGGAGGCGAAGGGATGAGCTTATAGAGGTGTATAAAATCACGAGGGAATAGACAGGGTGAATACACACTTTTTCCCAGGATAAGGAAATGAAGAACTTCAGGACAAAGATTTATGGTGAGAGGGGAAAGATTTAATAGAAACCTGTCAGCCATGATCACATTGAATGGCGGTGCTGGCTCGAAGGGCCGAATGGCCCACTCCAGCACCTATTGTCTATTGTCTATTGTCTGACAGGCTGCCTTTTCCAGAAGGTAATGGACATGTGGAATGAGCTGCCAGAGAAGGTTGTTGGGACAGGTACTATAAGAACATTAAAAGGACACTTGGATGGATACATTGTCCCTAGTATGTAGGGAATGAATGAGAAAATGGGATAATAGAGAACTCATGTGAAAGGGTGATTGATGGTTGGTGTGGAAGCAACAAACCGGAGGACTGGGAGAAATTTAGAACTCAACAGAGAAGGACAAAGGGATTAATTAAGAGGGGGAAAAATAGCATGAAAGAAAGTTTGCGGGTAAAATAAAAACGGTCTCTAAAAGCTTCTTTTGGTATGTAAAAAGGAAAAGATTAGTGAAGACAAATGTAGGTCCCTTACAGTCAGAGACAGGTGAATTTATAATGGGAACCAAGGAAATGGCAGAACAGTTAAACAAGTACTTTGGTTCTGTCTTCAATAAGGAAGACACAAACAATCTCCCAGAAATACTAGGGGACCGAGGATCTAGTGGGAGGGAGGAACTGAAGGGAATCCACATTAGTCAGGAAATGGTGTTAGGTAAACTGTTGGGACTGACGGCAGATAAATCCCCAGGGCCTGATGGTCTGATGGGAGAGGAGGTGACCCTAGAAATCGTCGATGCATTGGTGATCATTTTCCAATGTTCTCTCGACTCTGGATCAGTTCCTGTGGACTGGAGGGTAGCCAATGTAACCCCACTTTTTCAGAAAGGAGGGAGAGAGAAAACAGGGAATTATAGACCAGTTAGCCTTACTTCGGAAGTGGGGAAGACTTTTGAGTCGATTGTTAAAGATGTTATAGCAGCGCATTTGGAAAGCAGTGACAGGATCGGTCAAAGTCAGCATGGATTTATAAAGGGGAAATCATGTTTGACTAATCTTCTGGAATTTTTTGAGGATGTAACAAGTAGAATGGATAAGGGAGAGCCAGTGGAATGTGGTGTATCTGATCTTTCAAAAAGCCTTTGACAAGGTCCCACACAAGAGATTAGCGTGCAAAATTAGAGAACATGGTATTGTGGGTAGGGTATTCAAAATTCAAGATTCAAGATTCAATTTATTTGTCATTTGGACCCCTTGAGGTCCAAACGAAATGCCGTTTCTGCAGCCATACATTACAAACAAATAGACCCAAGACACAACATAATTTACATAAACATCCATCACATCGCTGTGATGGAAGGCCAAAAAAACTTATCTCTCCACTGCACTCTCTCCCCCCCCCCCCGATGTCAGAGTCAAAGTCAAAGCCCCCGGCTGGCGATGGCGATTGTCCCGCGGCCATTAAAGCCACGCCGGGTGGTGCGAGGTCGCACACCGGGTCTTGATGTTGGAGCCCCCGGCGGGCGCTCGCAGAATCCCGCGGCCATTCCAAGCCGTGCGCGGCGGTGATGTCAGGCCCCGCTCCAGGAGCTCTTCGACCCCGCAACTCGGGCGGGAGAAGTCGCCGTTGCGAGAGCCCTGAAAAGCGGTCTCCCTCCAGGGATCCGCGGGCTCCCGGTGCCGCCGTCCACCAGACTCGCAGTTGCAGCCTCCGACTCTCCGGAGGTCGGGCCGCAGCAGCGCTCCACCACCGCTCCACCCGGTCTTCTCCTGTTGGAGGCCGCTTCTCATTGCAGCCCCGACGACAACGGAGACCCGACAAGGAAAAGGTCGGGTCTCCCGTGCAGGGAGAGATTTAAAAGTTACCCCCTCCCTCCCACCCCCCCCCCCCACACACACCCCAACAAAAAATAACAAAAACTACATAAAACCATAGACAAAAAATAATAAAAACGCAGACGGGCTGCAGAGGCCGCTGCTGACGAGAGTCGAGCCGCCTATTGACATGGATAGAGAACTGGATGGCAGACAGGAAGCAAATAGTAAGAATTAACAGGTCCTATTCAGAATGGCAGGCAGTGACTAGTGGGGTGCTGCAAGGCTTGGTGCTGGGACCCCAGTTATTTACAATATATACTAGACAAAGGGGGGGGGGCTTTCTGGAGCACTAGTATGGGTGTTGTGGGCTGAAGGGACTGGTTTCCAGAGGGCTAGTATGGACATTGCTGTCTGAATGGATTATTGGGCTGGCGGCTCAGTCACTCAAGCCTGGTATGCTACAGCTCACTCACTCGCGGCTGGTGGGTTGGCAGTTGACTCATGGCTACTCCTTGAAATTCCATTTCAAACAGGGTGCAAGGCCACCAAATTCAAGTGCAGTTTCATACCATTTCAAGCAGGGTGCAAGGTCACTAAAGACAGCGAGTTATGACCTCTCCCTCCTCCATCTTGCAGAGACTGAGCCACGCCCACACTTCTGGGTTTTATAGTCCCTCCCCCCCTTCCCACCAGAAGGGGTGTGGCCTTCATGGCTTAATTGACAGGAGAGAGAATCTCAACATTTTTTAAACACATAACTCTTTTATTTTTCACCGATGGGAAAAATCCTCGGCATCTGATAAGCGGAGGGGAATTGTGAGTAAGGCCGCCAAATATCACACCGTACGTGGTAGTGGTTTTTCTAAAATCAATATAAAGCGCAAAGAGGAAGTGGTCACGATTAGACTTTTAATTATATAGAAGGCAAGGCAACTTTAATTAGGCAAGGCAACTTTAATTAGGCAAGGCAAATTTTAATTAGGCAAGGCAACTTTAATTAGGCAAGGCAACTTTAATTAGGCAACACAGCTTTAGCATTTCCAAACCAAAGGCAACACAGCTTTAGCATTTCCAAACCAAAGGCAACGCAGCTTTAGCATTTCCAAACCAAAGGCAACACAGCTTTAGCATTTCCAAACCAAAGGCAACACAGCTTTAGCATTTCCAAACCAAAGGCAACACAGCTTTAGCATTTCCAAACCAAAGGCAACGCAGCTTTAGCATTTCCAAACCAAAGGCAACACAGTTTTAGGATTTCCAAACTTTATTTTCAAACCACATTAAGGGCACTGACAGGTCAGTAAAACCACTCACAGTTTAGTAGACATATGTTCAATGTTATTCACAGCTCAGACTGAGCGACGTGTCCCTCTCGCTCCCCCATCTTGCAGAGACTGACTGAGGCACTCAACACTTCCGGGTTTTATAGTCCCTCCGGAAGCGGCGTGGCCTTCAGGTGAGAGAATCTCAACATTTTTTAAACAGTAATAACTCTTTTATTTTTCATCAAAAAAATCCTCTTGTCCTGCACAGCGGACGGGAACTCTGAGTAAGATGGCCAAAAATCACTGCCGTAAATGGCAGTGTTTTTTCTAAAATCAATATACAAAACAACAGGAAGTGAAGATCAGACTTTTAGTAATATAGATATACAATTTAGATGAGGGAATTAATGAGATATCTCCAAGTTTGCGGATGACACGAAGCTGGGTGGCAATGTGAGCTGCAATGAGGATGTTATGAGGCTGCAGGGTGACTTGGATAGATTGGGTGTTTGGGCAGATGCATAGCCGATGCAGTATAAAGTTGGTAAATGTGAGGCGATCTTATAGAAACATATAAAATTCTTAAAAGTTTGGAAAGGCTAGATGCAGCAAAAATGTTCCTGATGTTGGGGGAGTCCAAAACCAGGGGTCACAGTTTAAGAATGACGGGTAGGCCATTTAGTACTAAGATGAGGAAAAACGTATTCACCCAGAGAGTTGTGAATCTGTAGAATTCTCTGCCACAGAAGACAGTGGAGGCCAATTCACTGGATGTTTTCAAGAGAGAGTTAGATTTAGCTCTTAAGGCTAAAGGAATCAAGGAATATAGGGAAAAAGCAGGAATGGGGTACTGATTTTAGATGATCAGCCATGATCACGTTGAATGGCGGTGCTGGCTCGAAGGGCCGAATGGCCCACTCCTGCACCTATTTGTCTATGTTTCTATGACTCAGTGGGCTGAAGGGTCTGTTTCCACGCTGTACCTTTCAATCAATCTGAACAAGAATAAGTAGGAAATTTTTAAGGGGATATTGGCCAAAGACAAGCAAATAGGACTAGCTTGGATGGGGCACCTTGTTCACTTTATGCTTTAAAGATACCGCATGGAAGAAGGTCCTTCGGCCCACTGAATCTCTGCTGACCAGCGATCACCCTGTACACTAGCTCTATCCTACACACTAGGGGCAATTTACAATTTACAGAAGCCAATTAAATTACAACCCTGTACGCCTTTGGGGTGTGGGAGGAAACCGGAGCACCCAGTGAAAACCCACAAGGTCACAGGGAGAAGGTACAAGCTCCGTACAGTCAGCACCTAATAGTCAGGATTGAACCCGGGTCTTTGGCACTGTAAGGCACCAACTCTACCGCTGCACCACTGTGCCACCAGGAGTTGGGCTGAAGGGTCTGTTTCTGTGCTGTACATAGAAACATAGAAATTAGGTGCAGGAGTAGGCCATTCGGCCCTTCGAGCCTGCACCGCCATTCAATATGATCATGGCTGATCATCCAACTCAGTATCCCGTACCTGCCTTCTCTCCATACCCCCTGATCCCCTTAGCCACAAGGGCCACATCTAACTCCCTCTTAAATATAGCCAATGAACTGGCCTCAACTACCCTCTGTGGCAGAGAGTTCCAGAGATTCACCACTCTCTGTGTGAAAAAAGTTCTTCTCATCTCGGTTGTTAAAGGATTTCCCCTTTATCCTTAAGCTGTGACCCCTTGTCCTGGACTTCCCTAACATCGGGAACAATCTTCCTGCATCTAGCCTGTCCACCCCCTTAATAATTTTATAAGTTTCTATAAGATCCCCTCTTAATCTTCTAAATTCTAGAGAGTATAAACCAAGTCTATCCAGTCTTTCTTCATAAGACAGTCCTGACATCCCAGGAATCAGTCTGGTGAACGTCCCTGTGACTCTTTAGCAATAGTAATCTGATTTTAACTGAGTATGGGGAGGAATTCTGGCTTGTGTCTCGTCGGCCTGCCTCAGTATTCAGTGCAGTTGCAAACAGGATTTGAGTAATCAAATACTGTTTATCTTCAAGAATATGCTATAAACCACCGAAAGATCCCTTGACATTTAATTATTAATTAATCCAACACTCTGGAATTAATTGTGGGCATTACACCAATGTTACATTGGGAACAGCAAACAACTGCGGCATTATACTTTAATCTGACTGCTAATCTACACAGTTATGATAAAAATCCTTAGACTAAACTGTTGACGTTAGCATGTCCATGAATAGGAGAACTATAATTTCAAAATGGATTATTTTGACAGCAAGAATTCATCCCAACTCAATGTGTGATGATTCCTTCCAAGAGCTAGGTAATAATTTAGCAGTGGCTGGCGGTTCTTTGAGTCATACCTGGTTTAATTTGTTCTGCTTTGCAAACTGTGACAGTTTGATGGGTGACAATATTGATGAACCAGTGTGCACCACAGTCAGCCTTGTGATCATTGTGATCAGGCTGCAACATTATTCAGCTAAACCTGTACAGTCATATGACACAGAGACAGGTCCTTTGCCCCAATCTTCCATAAGCAATTTGCCCCATCTACTCCAAACCCAGTTGCCTGCATTTGACGCATATCCCTCTAAACCTTTCCTATCCATGTACCTGTCAAAATGTATTTTAAATGTTTTTTTATAGTACCTGCCTCGACTACCTCCTCTGGCAGCTCGTTCCATGTACCCACAACTCCGTGTGTGTAGGAAAGGACTGCAGATGCTGGTTTAAATCGAAGGTAGACACAAAATGCTGGAGTAACTCAGCAGGACAAGCAGAATCTCTGGAGAGAAGGAATGGATGGCGTTTCAGGTCGAGACCCTTCTTCAGACCCACAACCCCCTTTGTGAAAAGGTTACCCCTCAGGTTCCTATTAAATCTTTCCCCTCTCAATTTAAACGTATGGCTCTTGATTCCCCTCCTCTGGTTAAAAGTTATTCACCCTATCTAGTCCCCCCAACATTTTATACACTTCTATAAGATCACCCCTCAGCCTCCTGCGTTCCAAGGAATTAAGTCCAAGCCTGCCCAACCTCTACCTGTGGCTCAGGGCCTCAAGTGCTGGCAACATTCTCCTAAATGTTCTGTGCATTCTTTCCATCTTAATGAGATTCTTCCTGTAGTGGGGTGACTGAAACTAACCAAAGTACTACAAACGTGGCCTCATCAATATCTTGTACAACTGTAACATAACCTCCCAACTTCTATACTTAATTCACTGACTGATGAAGGCCAATGTACCAAAATTCGTCTTGACTACCCTATCTACCTGTAATATCATCCAGATCATTGATATAAACTACAAACAGCAATGGACCCAGCATCGATACCTGAGACACACCACTAGTCGCAGGCTTCCAGTCCGAGAAACAGCCTTCGATCACACCCTCTGCCTCTTTCCATGAAGTCAATTCTCTATGCAGTCGGCAAGCTCTCCCTGGATCCCATGCATTCTAACCTTCCAGAGCAGCTTATCATTTGGAACCTTATCAAAGTCCTTGCTGAAGTCTACATAAACAACACCCATAGCTTTGCCCTTGTCAACCTTCTTGGTTACCTCTTCAAAAAACTCGGTCAGATTCGTAAGGCATGATCGCTCATTTAGAAAACCATGTTGACTATGCCTAATCATCCCCTGTCTATCCAAATACATACATCATATCCCTTAGCATCCTCTCCAGTATCCTGCCACAGATGTTAGGCTCAGTTCCTACGCTTTTCCTTGCAGCCCTTCTTTATAAAATGAGATGCAGGCGCAACACTTGCCATCAGGCACCTAAATCGGTGTCTAAAGGAAGATGATTCATATTTGTCAACCAGGGTCCTGCTGTTGTGTGATATGTGATCCCCAGGCCTGTGTTCCAACACTGAGCTAACTAGCCCCCTGTCTCCCCTTAGCTTTAGGCTCAGAGCAATGCTGGTACACCATAGCATTTAACTATCAAAAAGAGAGTTGAATATTGTAGTAATAGAGGTTTTTTAAACACACGAGGATGTTTCTTACACGTACTATTTTTAACAACCAAAAACCTCAAAACACCCACCTTTCTTTCCATGTTGGCAAGACAAAGGAGATTGTGATTTACTTCAGAGAGCAAAGCGGTATACATACTGTGTTATACATAGATGGCGCCAAAAATAGAGATGGTTGAAAGCTTCAAGTTCTTCGGAGTAAATATCTTGAGCAACTTCTCCTGGACCACCCATATCAAAACAATGGCCAAGTAACCAGTGCCTCTACTTCCTTAGAAGGCTTAGGAATGTTTGGCATGTCCCCAACAACTCTCACTAACTTCTACAGAATGTGCCGTCGAAAGCATTGTATCAGGATGCATTACAGCATGGTTTGCGAACAGCTCCATCCAAGACCGCAAGAAATTGCAGAGACTTGTTTGCGCAGCCCAGACCATCACACAAACTAACTCCATTTCAAACTAACATCACGCTGCCTCGGCAAGGCCAGTAGCATAATCAAGGACGAGTCACACCCCAACCTCTCCCCCTCATCCCCTCTCCTATCAGGCAAGAGGTACAGATGTATAAAAACGCATACGTTCAGATTCAGAGACGGCTTCTTCTCAAGTGTTATCAGGCAACTGAACCATCCTACCAACAACTAGAGTGCGGTCCTGACCTCCCATCTACCTCATTGAAGACCCTTGGATGATCGTTAATAGTAAGATTAAACGAGAACTTACCAGTTTGAAGTTTGATCGTTATTTTATGAGGAGTTACGATGAGGGATTACGTGAAGAAGCCCGCCACGACGCATGCGTGTCATTCTTCAAAGCAGCGGTGTGAAATCACATATAACTGTAATGACTAAACACAGTAAGATTAGAGAAGAGATACCAGTTGTGTATATGATCAAGGGTGGGAGCGGAGGGCACGTAATCACTCATCGTAACTCCTCATAAAATACAGATCAAACTTCAAACTGGTAAGTTCTCGTTTAATCTTACTATTTTACTTCGGAGTCACGTTAGTGACTACGTGAAGATTTTAAAGCTCTGTGATTTCATGCCGTGGAAACGAGTCCATGCATCACGTCTGCCTTTATGACTGTAGGAGGAATTGTGTTAACATAATTTGGACATGAATTCGACACTGAAATCATAAAATTTATTAACACAAAATTATAACCCCTTTTTATGGGTTTAAATTAATTTACAGAACTTAAATTTGTTTCTGCAAACGTTCCAGGTTTCATTACTGGTTTGTTGTAAAATAGTTGGAATGTTTTTTCCCCAGACCATCCTGCTGCCTTGAGGATTTGATCCATTGGTACATCCAACTGTATCGCTGCCGATGTAGCTGCAGCCCTGGCGGAATGAGATTTAAAAATATTAGTATCCACCCCAGCCTGTGTTAGTACCTGTTTCAGCCATCTTGAGATGGTCTGGACCGTCACTCTTTTGTGTGGTTGCTTGTGGCTGACCAAAAAGTGCCTTCTCATTGCCTCTTATGATTTTCGTTTTCTCCATGTATAACGACAAATGTCTTACTGTACAGAGACGGTCATCTGTTAGGTATGACCTAAATTGTATATTGAGGCCTGCTGATTCCTGTCTGTTCTGCTTTACTAATTCATAGATATAAAAAGTAATATTTTCAGTTGAGGAAGTCATGGTGTCCAGTCTTAGTTTATCCAGTGACTGTACCCTCTGTGCCGTGACCAATGCCATTAGCATGGCTGTTTTTAATGTCAGTCTGTGTAGGGACAGAGCTGTTGCTGGAGACCAATTCCTGAGCATCTTCAGGACAATACTTACATCCCATATTTGGGAGTACCTGGTTCTTGGGGGATTAGTATTAAAAATTCCCCTCATAAGTTTTGTTACCAGTCGGTGAGTCCCAACAGAGTAACGCTCTGTCCCCTGCCATAGGTGAGTCGCTAGGGCACTTCTGGTGCAGTTGATGGCACTGTAACTGAGCCCCTCATCATAGTGGAGGCCTGCCAGATATTCCAGAACAGACGGGATGTTCATGTCTCTGTGGGTGATGTTGTTTTTATGGCAGTACATCTCCCACTTCCTGATATAGACCAGATACTGTTTTTTGGTTGACTGTCTTTGGGCCGCCGAGATCATGTTCACTGTTCGGTCCGTCAGTCCCAGTTGTAGTAGAGGTGTTTTTAAACTCTACAAATTAATAAGTTCAAATGGTTATGGCATGGGTGGCTATCCCTTGTTACGGGATGTAGCAATAAATCTGGTCTATGTGAGATGGTGATACATGGTTCTAATACCATGTTTAGTACCACTGGGAACCATGGTTGAGTAAGCCAATCGGGTACTACCAAAATACCAGATGCAGAGTCTTGTTGTATTTTCCTTAATACCCGACTCATGAGGCAGAAAGGAGGGAATGCGTAAATAAACAATTTCCCCCAATGCAGCGAAAATGCATCTGTCGCCGCTGCCCCAGGGTCTGGTTCTCATGAAACATAATTTGCTAGCTGGTGGTTAAGTCTGGATGCGAATAGATCAATATCTGGTGTTCCATATCTTGCTGTAATTTCAGCAAATACTTTTTTATTCAACATCCATTCGGTGTTTTCATTAAATTTGCGTGACCTGGTGTCTGCCACTAAATTTAGTCTTCCTGGTAGGTAAGTGGCTGATATCCAAATATCTCTCTGGATACACCATTGCCAAATTGTATTAGCCAGATTGTCACATGATGTCGATTTGTTTCCACCCATGTGGTTAATGTATGCTACCACGGTGGTATTGCCTATCTGTAGTCTAACATGCTGGTAATATGACCCAGTACAATATGACTTTAGGCCATGGAATGCACCCAACATTTCCAGGTAGTTTATGCCCAGTGTGAGTAATAATGATGCCTCCTGAGCAGTCCATCTACCTCCACAGCTGGTGATGGTATTGGTGGCTCCCCACCCAAGTGCACTGGCATCAGATTGTAGTACCATGGAAGGGTTACTGACAATGATTGGATTGGAACAAAGCCAGATGTTATCTATCCACCATTTTAGTTCCATTTTAGCTTTGATTGGTAGTTTCATAGGTCTGTCAAAGTGACCTGCATTGATTTTGAGTGTTTGTATTTTTGCTCTCTGCAAGTTTTGGTAATGTAGAGGTCCAAATTGTGTGGCTGGAAAGGCAGCCACCATTTTGCCAATTACTTTTGCTACCAATCTGATGGATGGTTTGCTGATGTCAATGAGGTTATTGCAAGCCTCTATTAAATCTCTAGCCTTTCCCTTAGGCAGAATCAATGGTGAACCCCAAATAGTCCATAGCAGTGGAAGGCGTTAGTTTAGATTTAACTGGATGGATAATAAATCCCAGTTTTTCAAATAACTGTTTTGTGGCTGTTACGGTTTGTTTGGCCAATGCCAAAGTTTTGCCCACAATGAGTATGTCATCTAAATATGCTATGACCATGTGTTTTCATTTCCGTAGAACCGCTAGGGCTGGTTTCAAAAGTTTTGTGAACAGCCTGGGGGCTGATGATAACCCATTTGGCAGTGCTTTATACTGCCACATTTGTCCCATCCAGTTGAGTTTTAAGTAACATCTGTGGTCACCTCATATAGGCACTGAATAGTAAGCATCTTTTAAATCGATGCTGGCCATGAAGTAACCTTTGGAAATTAATTGTTTAGCAGTAACAAAGGTTTCCATTTTTAAGTAAATATATTGTACAAATGTATTCAATTTTGTCAGATCTATGCAACAACCACCATCTTTTTTTGTTTTTGGTAAATATACTGGACACGAATTCTAATGGTTCATGTTGAGTTTGCTCAATTACACCTTTTACGTAAAGCCGCTCCAGTTCAGTTTGCGCTTCTGATTTTTCTTTATCAGAAAGCACGAACATTCGGTTCGGTGTATGTTGAACTGGAGGGCTGTACTTGTGTATAAACTCTATTGTATATCCCTGGAAACTGCTTAAGATGTAAGTATCGGTTGTTAACATGCTCCATGCATTCAGAAAAGAGTGTAATCTCCCACCAACCTCCATGCTCCCTGTATTTTGTAAGGAACCAGACCCACCTACCTCCATAGTTACCAGTGGCAGGTTTACTTCTTTTTGTAGGTTCTTCGCTGCTGTTGTTGTGCTGGTGTCTGGATTTGTGGCTTGGTTGGCGTTGGAGGTCCGCGCATCTTCCAAGAAGGCCGGCCTGGGCCACGGCCTAAAAAAGACTCATGTTTTGAGTACCGGGCCTTCGAGCTTTCACCAGTCATTCTTGTTCTGCTGGTGGGTGCATAGGGGTGCTGTCTTTGGCTGTAGTGGGTTTTTGATGGTCCCTTTTATTAGTCCCAGGGTTTTTTCTTCCTCATCGAGCTCCTTGACTTGCTTCGATAGGTTGCCTCCAAATAATAGTATTGGTGGTTTTGTGGTCCCAGGTTTGCACAGTCCCGCGAATTTTGGGTTTAGTGTGGGTTGAATGGCACTCTTCCTGATGTTGTTTATCTCATGTTGAGTGTTGCAGAGTAATGCCAGTGCATCTTGTTGGTCCTGGGACATGTCCTTGTCATCCACTGTGCGGGTAAATGCTGTTATCCCTGCTGTTAGGAGTTTCAATACTTTTTGTAATTTGATGTCTATACTTCTGACTCCTATTCCAATGTGTTTCCATATACAGGTGTTTACTATTGGAACATTCAGGGATATGCAGTTGCCCGGTGCCAGGTGTCTTGATGTGGTGTCCAGTACAGCCTGTTCTTGTAACTGGTTTAGAGACATATAGTCTATACTGGCAGCAAGCTTTGGCTCCAGATTTTGACCAGTCTGGTCTGGCTGTATGAAATTGGACACCATGTCCAGTAGGTTCTCTCGTTCCTGCACCCCTTGCACACTTGTCTTTCCTTCTGCGGACCTCTCTTCCAGGTCAGCCTAGAACTGACCCGCAGTGCTCCCCTCTGATGAGGGAGAAGCACTGTGCAGCCCTTCAAGAGGTACTGCTGTGGGTTTATCATAGGGCCCACAGTGACCCGACTCCATCTCCTGGAGTCTGTCATGTTGGAGCAAATGCTCCACACATCGCTCCATCCGGCTCCAGCGCTCACGGTCGCTGGCCGTCCGCGGTTGTTCAAAGTCGGACTCCTCTGAGTCCACGACCTTGTTTGTTTTTGTGTCTAGCCTTACCGCCCGGCCGCGTGGATCTGGCCGGTGCGGAGGCGACATCGGGCACAGCTGATCCTACTATCGGTGATCCGAGTGCCGCTGGCTGCTGCTGGCTGCCCGCTGCTCCACGGTCCTCCCTCCCCAGCTTTGTCACAGACCTTGTCTTCTTTGTTTTGTCCGTTCCCACCTGTAGTTGGAAATGGAAACAAAAAAGACCGCAGAGTAAACTCTTACTTGCAAGTTGCGGCTTTTAAACTGCCACTGCGGGGGAACGTCGTTCCACCGCGTCTGATGTTTCGCAATGCGTGTAGCGATATGACACGCATGCATCCTGGCGGGCTTCTTCACGTAGTCACTCATGTGACTCCGAAATAAAATCAGACTTTACTTGGCTTTATCTAGCACTAAACATTATTCCCTTTATCAAGTATCATGTACACTGTGAATGGTTCAATTGTAATCATTTTTGCTGACTGATCCGCGCAAAAAAAGCTTTTCACTGTACCTCAGTGTACGTGACAATAACCACAAGTAAACTAAACTGAATATGAGAAGATTTTGATTTACGTTGGCTGAAGATAACAACTAACAGAGATGTCCATGACCAGTGAACAAAAACCTCCCCCGCAATTAATTTTAATGTCTTGAGAGAATGTAAATAGGTTCCAACCCTTTTACCAGCATCAGAAAAAAATGTGTTTTCCTATTTTGTTTCATTTAGCTGCTCTCACACTGTGTGGACCAAATGTAAATAGGACAAAGGACACACAGCAAGAGAACAGGCCCTTTGGCCCACAATGGCTGTGCTGAACATGATATCAGATTAAATTAAACTCCTCTGCCTGCATGTGATCCATGCGGCTCCATTTCCTGCATGTCCATGTGCCTATCTGATGGCCTTTTAAACACCACTATTGTATCTGCTTCCATCCCCACCCTTGGTGTTAATATTGGCCAAATTAGAGGTATTATAAAATGGAGGATCTTTGCATTTGCAGGGCCTGCTTGGACTCTTTCTGTGAGAAGTTGCAAGATGGACTCACGGCTCTAAAGAATCTGGATCCCAGATGGAAGTTGATGATAAGGAGAGGTCCACATGTCAATAACTTTGTATGATGTATGAAGGTTTGCAGAGGGAGATAAGAAGGTCTGCAAATGCACAGTGGGGATTGGTTATAATAGGGGGTGTGAAGGGGCATTGCAAATAATGTTGCAGAGTTTTGTGCTGCTGCTTTGATCATTGGCTGAAGTGTGAAGCCTTGTTTGAATTGTTTATACTACCTGGGAAAATGTTGCATTACCTAGTCAACTGACTTCCTTCCAGAAGCTTCTGCAGAAACATTTTAATGGGGTACTTTGTAATTGGGTTGGGGAACTGTCAATTACTGTATAATGTGATTGGAATATGTGTGATTGGCTTGTAGGGGTTGCCTCCCACATGTAGATCTGCCCCACAGGGTCCGATGACCTATACAAAGTGATCCCCACAAGGATCAAGGTCATCTTCTGGAGGGGCGCTTGGGACTGCGTAACCTTTTGGAGGTGTCTGCTTGCACGAGGCTGAAGGGCTTGAACAAGCAGAGACAAGGATCGGATCCACGGTGGTTAGGTATTGTATAGGGAGTTTGTTATTGTTGGAAAGAATAAAGAATAGTGATCCGGTGCTTGACTCAGTGTTTTACTGAACTAGACTAAGGGGGGTTAGCTCTAGGAGCATAATTACATTGGCAACAAGTTCCAGGCACCCACCACTCCCTCGGAAATAAACCTGCCCAGCACATCTCCTTTAAACTTTCCCTTCACACCTTAATGCTGTATTATCTTGTCTTTGACGTTCCCACCCTGGGAAAAATGGTCTGGCTGTCTCCCTGATTTGTGTCTCTCTTAATTTTATATAATCATAACTTGCGATGCTCCCGAGTAAACAGTCCAAGTCTGTCCAACCACCCCTTATAGCTGTGATCTATTTGGATAGCATACAACTCAAAGCTTTTCGCTGTCCCTCACTATGTGATAATAATAAGCATAAACCTAGCTAATCCAGGCAGCATTTCCAAAACCTCCACTTCCCCCATGTAATGGGGTGACCAGGACTGTACGCAATACTCCAAATGTGACCTAATCAAAATCCTATGAAGCTGCATCATGACTTCCTGACTCTCACACTTAATGATCGACAAATAACGCAAGCACACCATATGCCTTCTTTACCACTCTATCTACTGGCGTTGCCACTTTCAGAGAGCTGTGGACTTGGACTCCGAGATCCCTCTGTACATGGATGCAAATGATGGATAAAGCAGTCTGGTTTGCTCCAGCACTGTGTTGACCTTGGCTCCGGGAATCATGCCTCCATCTCTGCACCTCATCATCTGCAATTTCACCGGAATAATTACAGAACCGTCACGGGTGTCTCTGATATAATTTCATTCCAGCCGTACATCTTGTTCAGATATTCTCCACTCTGTTTGAATTCTCAGGCAATGAATTAGAAATATGAATTGACTGCAGAGATGAGGGAGCAGGCAACATTAATATGCATTCATTTTACAGTAATTAAGTGCTTATCAGATGCCTGAACTGGAGTCGTGTGGAGCGAATACATTCCCACTCATGCCACGGTTGGGGGGAGGAAGCTGGAAAAGAAAGGTGGGGGCCGGATAAAGCCGGTGAGTGATAGGTGGATACAGGTGAGGGGGTGATTGGCAGAAGGGTAGAGTAAGTGAGACAGGTTGGAGGTGAAAAGGAGACAAAAGGATGTTGGATAAGGAGAGAAGAGGAGGAGTGCTCACACGTACTGACCTCCCCACCATCGAAGGTCCATCACAGATACTGACCTCCCCACCATCGAAGGGATCTACAGGAATTGCTGCCTCAAAAAGGCAGCCAGCATCATCAAAGACCCACACCACCCTGGCCACGCTCTCATCTCGCTGTTACCATCGGGAAGAAGGTACAGGAGCCTGAAAACCGTGATCTCCAGGTTCAAGAACAGCTTCTTCCCAGCAACCCAGGCTCTTGAACACTGCACAACACTAACCTCAACAACTATGATCTTCTGCGAACTGTGTACTTGGTTGACCTACGGATGTTGAAAATTTTTCGCGCTATTATTGGGGTTATTAATTTGTTGATTTTTTGTTTATTTCTGCCATTAACTCTCCTAACCGCAATCTATATACATATAATATTCATTCACTGTGGCAGTGTCAGGAAATATTTGGCAGCAATCCATGTAAAGAAGCATGTAAATTTCAAGAAGGTATAAATGTCATGTGTACCGACAATGGAACAGTGAAATCCCTACAACGTAACAGGCCTGTAACCATCTTACCCATAGATAATATTTAATAAACAAGCAAAATTTCAATAAATCAATTGCCACAATACCAGTGAATCCTCGGAATTCTTCTCTGCACCCTTTAGTTCCCATTCAATATATTTCAGTTGGTGTTCTTTGGGCATCCATATATCAATGTGTTAGATAGACTCATTAATTCCTATTTGTTAAACACTTGAACTTCCCATTCCCACACTGAGTTTTCTGTCCTGTGCCTCCTTCATTTCCAGAGTGAAGCCGTTGGTGAACGTGAGGAACAGCATGTCATATTCTGCTTGGTAGCTTTTCAACCCAACCGTATGAACATTGAAAATTCCAATTTCAAGTAATATCTCCCTACCCCCTCTCTCTTTCACTGGCCTTGTTCACTGACTCTTCTATCCTACCCGCCACCCTCAAGTCACCCTGCTCCTTTCCACTTTACCGTACGCTCATCTCCTATCCCCGAGTCCCACAATAAAATAGTAAACCTGGGCTCCATCATCAGAGTCTATCTGAGGTGCAGCCGCAGACTCTACCAGCTTTTGTGGTGACATCGTTCACTCAATGTCTCTCAGACCTATATCTATCTATACTATTACTAAAACTCTCATCTTGACCACCTCCGGTCTGCGTTGTATTTAAATTTGCGCAAAAACGATCCCCCATAGCGCTACGATTTTTCGCCACCTTACTCACCATTCTCCTCTGGTGCAAGTCAAATAAGTTTTGTTCTGATCGGTGAAATAGTACAAAAGTCATGAAGGTTTAAAAATCGTAAAAACTGCCCCTTCCGGAACCCGCTGTCAATAACGCGGCGAGGAGAATAAAAAGCTGAAGGGACGGAGTGCGTTGTGCAGCCCGCGGGGTGTGTGCAGTTTGCGGAGCGTGAGCGGCGTGCGGGGAGCGTGAGCAGCCTGCGGTCTGCTTCTGCGGCGACCAGCACGACCAGCCGGAAGTTACTGAGTTGAACCGGAAGCCTCTGAGTGAAGCCGGAGTGGGACCAGGATCTGTTGTGCGAGGCCGAAAGCTGAAGGTGCGGGGTGAGCTTAGTGCGAGCTGTGTCTGCTGAGACCACCACCCCCCCCCCCCCCCACATCCCCCCCCCCCCCCCCCGCCTTTCTTCCCTCACTCCACACCTCCCCCCCCCCCCCCTTCCCCCCATTCTATTTTTCCCTCCCCGCCCCCCCCCCCTCCCCCTTCCCTCCTCTCTCCCTCCCTCCCCCCCCCCCACCCCCCTCCCCCACAACCCCCTCCCCCACACCCCGCTTCCCCCACACCCCCCCACACACCCCCTCCCCCCCACACACCCTTCCCCCCCATACCCCCTCCCCTTCCCCCACACCCCCCCCCACACCCCCCTTCCCCACACACCCCCCCTTCCCCCACCCCTCCCCCCCCCCTTCTCCCCAGTCCCCCCTCCCCCCACACCCCTTTCTCCACACACACCCCCCCTCCCCCACCCAGCCCCCCTCCCCCACACCTCCTCCACCACCCCCCTCCCCCACACCCCCCTCCTCCCCTACCCCACACCCCCCTCCGCCACCCCCCCCCCCCCCCCATAACCCCCCTCCCTTGTATTGTATGGCAAAACAAAATTCCAATTTTCTCTATCATGGTTTCCAATTACTTTTACAGTAGCCATTTAAAAAAATAATATTGAGATAGTCTGCCTAACTGGTAGCTTAAGCTGTTACACTTAATTCCAAGTTGCTCCGCTGTCATTATATGATCGTTCAATTTATTTAGTATTTTGGTTCAATAAAGTACTGACGGTCAGATCCAGATGTGTCTGTAAAACACATCACACTGCAGTTGAAGCATGAAAGACATGATAAATTACATTCCCTGCACAATAATTGTCTTTCATTTATTACTTACTGAATTGTGAACAGAAGGCATGGTGCGTTGCGGGATGAGATACTCATGCCCGGGGCATGCTGGATGAGTTTGACCCTCCGGCTCCACTGTCACAACAGTGGAAGCCGTATTGATTCAAACACAAAGTGCTGGAGGAACTGAGCTGGTCAGGCAGCAGCTGGTGGAGGGAATGGGTAAGATGACATTTCGGGTCGGGACCCTTCTTCAGACTCAAAGAAGAGTCCTGTTCCAAAAGGTCACCTATCCATGGTCTATAGAGATGCTGCCTGACCGGCTGAACGCCACAGAAAACATGCTGTTGGGCTGCATCACAGCTTGGTTTGGGAACAGCTCTGCCCAAAACAGCGAGAAATTGCAGAGTTGGAGAAATAGCCCAGTCCATCACACTCCCCACCACTGACTCCATCTGCACTTCATGCTGCCTTGCAAAAGTAGCCAACATCATCAAAGACTTGTCCTGCCCCCGTCATTCCTTCTTCTCCCCGCTCCCATCCTGCCGAAGCCACGGTCTGCAGAGTTCCAGCTGGCGCGGCGTCTACAGCCCGGGATCCCTCGTGGGGGACTCGGGGGAAGAAGAAGCCATCACTGCCGGCCCGCAGCCAAACTCTACCGCGGGTCCGGCATGGACTTACCATCACCCCTGGAGGGGAGCTTCGACCGCCGGCCCTGCAGTCTACGGTGCTTCTGGCTGCGGCGGAGTCTTTAAATCTTGACCGCCGGCCTGCGGCCTACAACAATCTAAAGCCGCGGTCTCCGGTGAGGAAGAGCCGATCCTGGACTGACTCTGGACCCTGGTCCTGTCCACGGGGGGGGAAATGGAGGAGGACTGGCAAAATTTTGTGCCTTCCACCACAATGATGAATGCTGTGGTGGATGTTTGTGTTACAGTTTTATTGTGGTTGTGTGTTCTTTATTATTGTACTGCTGCTGACAACCCAAAATTCCACCGACCTTGGTTGTGTGGCAATAAATTATATCTATCTATCTACCAGACTCAGGAACAGCTTTTTCCTCTCTGTTATCAGGCTTCTGAAGCTTGGGTTCTGTCCTTCCATAAGCTGGGGTTCTGCCTGATTCACCATTGCAGATGTTGGACTCTGTCTCTGGAACTGATTCACTACAATGCTGAGAACTATATTCTGCACTCTGTATCTTCCCCGTTGCTCTACCTATTGTACTTGAGTTTGACTTAATTTCATTTATGTATAGTATTCTTATCTGATTGGATAGCATACAAAACAAAACTTTTCATTGTACCTCGGTAGACAAAAGACCATAGACAATAGGTGCAGGAGTAGGCTATTCGACCCTTCGAGCCAGCACTGCCATTCATTGTGATCATGGCTGATCATTCACAATCAGTACCCTGTTCCTGCCTTGTCCCCATATCCCTTGACTTTGCTATCTTTAACAGCTTTCTCTAACTCTCTCTTGAAAGCATCCAGAGAATTGGCCTCCACTGCCTTCTGAGGCAGAGAATTCCACAGACTCACAACTCTATGGGTGCAAATGATTTTCCTCATCTCCGTTTTAAATGGCTTACCTCTTATTCTTAAACTGTGACCCCTGGTTCTGGACTCCCCCGACATCGGGAACATGTTTCCTGCTTCTAGCTGAACAATCCCTTAATAATCTTATATGTTTCAATAAGATCCCTTCACATCCTTCTACATTCCAGTGTATACAAGCCCAGTCGCTCCATTCTTTCAACATATGACAATCTCGCAATTAACCTCATGAACCTACGCTGCACTCCCTTAATAGCGAATTTGGAGACCAAAACTGCACACAATACTCCAGGTGTGGTCTCACCAGGGCCCTGTACACAAGCAGAAGGACCTCTTTGCTCCTACACTCAACTCCACTTGTATGAAGCCCAACATGCCTTTCGCTTTCCTCCAGTGACTGATGAACAAGGACACCCAGATCTCAAGAACTTTTCCTTTTCCTAACTTGACACCATTCAGATAACAATCTGCCTTCCTGTTCTTGCCACCAAAGTGGATAACCTCACATTTATCCACATTAAACTGCATCTGCCATGCATCTGCCCACTCACCCAACCTGTGCAAATCACCCTGCATCCTTTTAGCATCCTCCTCACAGTTCACACTGCCACCAAGCTTTATGTCATCTACAAATTTGCTAATGTTAATTTTAGTCCCTTCATCTAAATCATAAATTTATATTTTAAATAGCTGCGGTCCCAGCACTGAGCCTTGCGGTACCCCACAAGTCACTGCCTGCCATTCTGAAAGGGACTCGTTAACCCTACACCTTGTTTCCTGTCTGCCAACCAATTTTCTATCAGTCAGTACCCTACCCCCAATACCATGTGCTCTAATTTTGCCCACTAATCTCCTATGTGGGACCTTATCAAATGCTTACTGAAATTCCAGGTACACTACATCCACTGGCCCTCCCTTGTCCATTTTCCTAGTTACATCCTCAAAAAATTCCAGAAGATTAGTCAAGCATGATTTCCCCTTCGTAAACCATGCTGACTTGGACCGATCCCGTTACTGCTATCCAAATGTGCGGCTATTTCATCTTTTATAATTGACTCCAGTATCTTCCCCACCACCGATGTCAGGCTAACTGGTCTATAATTCTCTGCTTTCTCTCTCCCTCCTTTCTTAAAAAGTGGGATAACATTAGCTACCCTCCAATCCACAGGAACTGATCCTGAATCTATAGAACATTTGAAAATTATCACCAATGTGTCCACGATTTCTCGAGCCACCTCCTTAAGTACCCTGGGATGCAGACCATCAGGCCCTGGGGATTTATCAGCCCATCAATCTACCCAACACCATTTCCTGTCTAATGTGAATTTTCTTCTGTTCCTCCATCACCTTAGGCCCCCTGGACACTGGTACATCTGGGAGATTGTTTGTGTCTTCCTTAGTGAAGACAGATCCAAAGTACCTGTTCAAATCGTCTGCCATTTCCTTGGTCCCCATAATAAATTCACCTGTTTCTGTCTTCAGGGGACCCACATTTGTCCTAACTCATTTTTTCCTCTTCACATACCTAAAGAAGCTTTTACTATCCTCCTTTATATTTTTGGCTAGCTTACCTTCGTACCTCATCTTTTCTCCCAGTATTGAATTTTTAGTTATCTTCCGTTGCTCTTTACAAGTTTCCCAATCCTCTGGCTTCCCGCTCATCTTTGCTATGGTATACCTCTTCTCTATAATTTTTATACTGTTCTTGACTTCCCTTGTCAGCAACAGTCGCCTCTTATTCCCCTTGGAACCTTTCTTCCTCTTTGGAATGAACTGATCCTGCACCTTCTGTATTATTCCCAGACGTGATATTAATAAACCTGAGCCGAAATCTCTACTTGTCCCAGTATGCCGAGTGAGCTGATCAACGAGTGACCCGGATGTTATTTCTTTTCCCGCAGAGACACACTCAGTTATTGAATTACACGGACGTTTCCTCATTAAATACTTTGCTCTGGGAAATGGACTAATATATATTAGCAAGTTCATTAAGTTACTCGCTATATTTAAATGCATCTATTCGCTTTCTCCATCCAGGGAAAATGTCATGTCAAAATGATTAAACGTGTTATTCTTTCCAAGATTATTAGGTGTGATGTTTAAATGGTTCTTAATGTGTTCACACCTCTGGCTGGGATTTTAGCCTGAAGGCATATTCTTTGAAGAATGATTCATCAATCAGCATGTTGGGTGGGACTTTAGCAGTTGAATGTGGCAGGAGTGGGTGGGATCAGGAGTCGAGAGTGTGTTAATAGTCAAAGGTAGACAAAAATGCTGAAGAAACTCAGCGGGTGAGGCAGCATCTATGGAGCGAAGGGTTCCACACCAGGGCATCGGAGATGTCCTCATTCTTCAGGGAACGGGGGTTCCCCTCTTCTACTATAGATGAGGCTCTCACCAGGGTCTCTTCTATACCCTGTGACTCTGCTCTCACTCCCCATCCCCCCAGTTGTAACAAGGGCAGAGTCTCTCTTGTCCTTACCTTCCACCCTACCAGCTATCGCATACAACAAATAATGTTGCTATCGCATACAACAAACAAGGTGCTGCTTGACAGCTGCGGCTCGCCTGCAGTCCATCTGTTTTTTCTTTTTTTGTTGGTTTCTTTTGTCCTGTTTTAGTTAAATTTTAGTTGATTAGGTTGTGTATGTGTGGGGGGAGGGGGAGGTGAAACATGTTTTTGGTCTCTTCCTTCGGGGGAATGCGACTTTCTCTTGTCGTATCCCCTTTCTCTGCCTCTGTCTGCGCTGAGGCCTAATGGCAGAGCTGGCGGCCTCCAACTGCGACCGACCTTGAGGCTCCGGAGGCAGAGCCAGCCAGGACTTACGCGACAACGCGAGGCTGGCCGACTTCTGGCTGTGGCGGCGTTCCGGTGGCTGTGGCGGCATTCCAGTGGCGGCGACCCGACTTCGGAGGCCCGGCCGCGGGCCCAGTGGATGACATTGTCGGGTGCTCGCAGGTCACAGGTTGGTGACCTGTTTTTCCGGAGCTCCCGCAACTACAGCTGCGTCCACTGGACTGGAGGGTGGTAGCTACGGCAGCTTCGACCACCCTGGGCCGTGGAGCTTGAACCGGCCCGTTCGCGGAGCTCGGTTGAGCCGTGAGACTGACTTACCATCACCCGGCGGGGTCACAACAACGGAAGCCTGGATCGCCTCAGTGCAGAGGGAGAACAAAGGAGGGAAGAGACAGAGACTTTAAGACTTTTGCCTCCATCACAATGAGGAGGTGCCTGGTGAACTCACTGTGGTGGATGTTAATTTGTGTTTATTGTGTGTTTTGTTATTTATTATTATACGTATGACTGCAGGCACGAAATTTTGTTCAGACCGAAAGGTCTGAATGACAATAAAGGAATTCAATTCAATTCAATTCAATTCAATCCTCCGACATTTTTGCCACCTCCAACGTGATCCCACCACTTCCCACATCTTCATATCTTCTACCCTGCCTGCTTTCCACAGAGACCGCTCCCTCTGTAATTCCCTGGTCAATTTGTCCCTTCCCACCCGCACCAACCCCTCTCCGGCCACTTTCCCTTGCAACCGCAGGAAATGCTACACTTGTCGTTTTACCTCTCCCATTGACTCCATTCAAGGCCCCAAGCAGTTGTTCCAGGTGCGTCAGAGGTTCACCTGCACCACCTCCAACCTCTTCTATTGCATCAGCTGCTTTAGATGTCAGCTGCTCTACATTGGTGAGACCAAGAGTAGGCTTGGCGATTACTTCACCCAACACCTCCACTCGCTTTGCAATAACCAACCTGATCTCCCAGTGGCTCAGCACTTCAACTCCCCCTCCCATTCCGAATCCGACCCCTCTGTCCTGGGCCTCCTCCATGGCCAGAGTGAGGACCACCATAAATTGGAGGAGCAGCACCTCATATTTCGCCTGGGCAGTTTGCACCCCAGCGGTATGAACATTGACTTCTCTAAGTTCAGGTAGTCCCTACTTTCTCCTCCCCTTCTCAACTCTCCCTCAGCCCACTGGCTCCACCTCTTCCTTTCTTCCTCCTCCCCCCCCACCCTCACATCAGTCTGAAGAAGGGTTTCGATCCGAAACGTTGCCTATTTCCTTCGCTCCATAGATGCTGCCGTATAGAGCATCCGCTGAGTTTCTCCAGCATTTTTGTCTACCTTCGATTTTTCAGCATCTGCAGTTCCTTCTTAAACAAGTGTTTAATCGTCATATGTGGTGTCAACAGAACAATAACATTCTTACTTGCTGCAGTTTAACAGGTCTGTAAACACAAAATACATATCTAATAATGGAAGGTAGACAAAAATGCTGGGGAAAACTCAGCGGTTGAGGCAGCATCTGTGGAGAGAAGAAATAGGCGACTTTTCGGGTCGAGACCCTTCTTCAGACTGATGTCGGGGGAGGGGGGGGGCGGGAAAAAGGAAGGAAGAGGCAGAGACAGTAGGCAGTGGGAGAGTTGGGAAGGGGAGGGGAAGGGAAGGAGGGAGAAAGCAAGGACTATGAAATTAGAGAAGTCAATGTTCATACCGCTGGGTTGTAAACTACCCAAGCAAAATATGAGGTGCTGTTCCTCCAATTTGGGCGGGGCTTCACTCTGGCAATGGATGAGGCCCAGGACAGAAAGGTCAGATACTGAATGGGAGGGGGAGTTGAAGTGATGAGCCACTGGGAGATCAGGTTGGTTATTGCGAACTGAGCGGAGGTGTTGGGTGAAGCAATCGCCAAGCCTGCACTTGGTCTCACAGATGTAGAAAAGTTGACACCTGGAACAGCTGATGCAGTAGATGAGGTTGGAGGACGTGCAGGTGAACCTCTGTCTCACCTGGAAAGACTGTTTGGGTCATTGGATGGAGTCGAGGGGGGAGGTAAAACAACAAGTATAGCATTTCCTGCAGTTGCAAGGGAAAGTGCCCGGGGAGGGGGTGGTTTGTATGTGAAGCGATGAATTTGACCTGGGAGCTACGGAGGGAACGGAAAGCAGAAAGGGGAGGAGATGGTAAGATGTGGCCAGTGGTGGGATCCCGTTGGAGGTGGCGAAAATGTCGGAGGATTATATGTTGTATGTGACGGCTGATGGGGTGGAACGTGAGGACAAGGGGGACTCTGCCCTTGTTACGAGTAGGGGGATGGGGAGTAAGAGCGGAGCTGCGGGATATAGAGGAGACCCTGGTGAGAGCCTCATCTATAATAGAAGAGGGAAACCCCCGTTCCTGAAAGAATGAGGACATCTCCGATGCCCTGGTCTGGAGCACCTCATCCTGGGTGCAGATGCGGCGTAGACGGAGGAATTGGGAGGAGGGGATAGAGTCCTTACAGGAAGCAGGGTGGGAATAAGTGTAGCCCAGATAGCTATGGGAGTCAGTGCTATGCCTGCCTCTTTGTAGGGTACGTCGAACAATCCTTGCTCGAGGCATATGAAGAAACACTGGATAGTATGAAGAAAAACTGGATAGACTTGGTTTATACTCTCTAGAATTTAGGAGATTGAGAGGGGATCTTATAGAAACTTACAAAATTCTTAAGGGGTTGGACAGGCTAGATGCAGGAAGATTGTTCCCGATGTTAGGGAAGTCCAGGACAAGGGGTCACAGCTTAAGGATAAGGGGGAAATCCTTTAAAACTGAGATGAGAAGAACTTTTTTCACACAGAGAGTGGTGAATCTCTGGAACTCTCTGCCACAGAGGGTAGTTGAGGCCAGTTCATTGGCTATATTTAAGAGGGAGTTAGATGTGGCCCTTGTGGCTAAGGGGATCAGGGGGTATGGAGAGAAGGCAGGTACGGCATACTGAGTTGGATGATCAGCCATGATCATATTGAATGGCGGTGCAGGCTCGAAGGGCCGAATGGCCTATTCCTGCACCTAATTTCTATGTTTCTATGTTTCTATACCGTGGCCCTATCCATGAACTACATTGACGACTGCATTGGTGCTACCTCCTGCACCCATGCAGAAATCACTGACTTTATCCTTTTCCCCACTAACTTCCATCCTGCACTCAAATTCACCTGGACTATTTCCGATATCTATCTACCATTTCTAGATCTCAACACCACCATCGCAGGCAACAGACTACTGACCGACAGTTCTCCTCCTATCTAATAATGGAGATGTGTGGGGCAGGTTTTTTACACGGAGGGTGGTGGGTGCCTGGATCGTGCTGCCAGGGGTGGTAGTGGAGGCAGTTACGATACGCATACAAGTGGCTTGCAGATAGGCACATGGATATGCAGGGAATGGAGGGATATGGATCACATGCCAGCAGGTGAGATCAATTTCGGCACAAACATTGTGGGACGTTGTTGTGCCGTAATGTTCCATATTCTATGTAATAATCAATAATATAATTGATCAGTAATACTCAGAGCCATAATAATTCAAACCTGGTCTGTTTTGCAACCACATACCATAGTGGTTGAGGTTAGTGTTGTGCAGTGTTCAAGAGCCTGATGGTTGCTGGGACGAAGCTGTTCTTGAACCTGGAGGTCACGGTTTTCAGGCTCCTGTACCTTCGTCCTGTTGGTAGCCTTTCCTTTTCCCCGCATCATCTTAAAGCTATGCCTTCTCGTCTTGGACATTTCCCTCCTGGGAAAACCGTTCTGACTCTCCACCCTATCTATGCCTCATAATTTTATACACTTCTATTGGGTCTCCCCTTCAACCTCAGGTATTCCAGAGAAAGCATTCCAAGTCTGTCCAGCCTCTCCCCGTACCCAATGTCCTTTAATTCAGGCAGCATTCCCGGAAGAAATGGGAATGGTGTGGGAGAGTGGAACGGTGGGTGGTTGGTGAGAACTCTGAGGGCAGACAGGAGCCCGGGAATTGAGTTGAACATGATGGGGATGGGGTTGGTGATTGGAGGAAACGTTGATACATAGTAGGGAGTTTCGGTAGATATTTAATTAAGGCAGCATCAGAAGTGCGCTGTGCATGAACCTCTTTCAGCAAACAACATTTTTGAATGTGCGAAACAAATTTGGCAAGTCCAGGAGGCAGAAAGCAGATTTAGCACCAAAACTTTAGCATATTTTTAGTGTCAAGGTGCCAAGAAGTCTTTTTCACACCAGGAAGCCACCAAATGAATCAGAAACAAATTTAATTGCAACATTTAGTTGAGTTTAGTTTAGAGATAAAGCGTGGAAACAGTCCCATCGGCCCACCGAGTCCATGCTGACCAATGATCACCCGTACACTTGTTCCATCCTACACACTCGGGACAATGAATCTAATTAACTTACAAATCTGCATGTCTTTGGAGTGTGGGAGGAAACCGGAGCACCTGGAGAAAACCCATGCGGTCACAGGGAGAACGTGCAAACTCCGTACAGACAGCACCCACAGTCAGGATCAAACCCAGGTCTCTGGCATGGAGCGGCAGCAACTCTACCGCTGCGCCACCGTGCCACCCGTCGTACCGATGAAGATCTCAGGTGAAGCAGACAATGTCATGGACAGCAATATCTGCATTCACTGGGATATCCTCGTGTTATTATTAATAGTCACACGCTGCTGAGTTACGCATGTGAAGCGATCTTCATGCAGAAGAAGCATTTAACTGATTAGAAGCCAGAAGTCTAGTGTTTTCAAGACATTGAGTTGTACAGCACAGAAAGAATTTCTTCAGCCCACCGTGTCCATGCTGACCAAGTTGGCATACTGGGCTAGTCCCATTTGCCTGCATTTGGCCCATAGCTCTCTAAACCCTTCCTATCCATGCATCTGTCCAAATATCTTTCAAATGTCGTGATTGTATCCGCTTCTATAGCTTCCTCTGACAGACATGGACTACCCTCGGAGTGAAAAAAGTTGCCCCTGATGTTCCTCTTAAATCTCTCCCCTCTCACCTTAACCCTGTGCCCTCTAGTTTTAGAATCCTCTACCCGGGCAAAAGTCTATGAGAGTTCACTTAATCCGTGCCCTTCATGATCTTGTGCTCAATAAGGTCACCCCTCAGCCTCCTACGCTCCAAATAAAAAAAGTCCCAGCCTATCCAACCTCTCCCTGTAACTCAAGCCTGCAAGCGCAGGTAACATCCTGGTGAATCTCTTCTGCACCCTTTCCGACTTGCAAATGTAGTGATTGTTTCTGATTCCACCGCATGCCAATGACTCTTTCGGGAAAGAACGTTCCCCCTCAAAGCCCCTTTAAAACTCCTCCCTCTCTCCTTTAACCCATGTTCCCTTGTTTATGATACCATGAGAAAAAGATTCACCACAACTCATGTTCCCATACGTCATATGGTTTGAGAAATAGATCTGATCCTCGTCTTAGTTTGCAAAACCTGAAGATGACAACATCTGGAACGAGCTACCAGAAGATGCTATAAATGCTGATACAGTTACAACTTTTCGAAGGTATTTGGACAGATATATGGATAGGAAGAGTTTTGAGGGCTATGAACTTGGTCAGTATGGGCCGAAAGGTCTGTTTCCGTGCTCCATGACTCAAGGTAACGCATTTTGGTGTCAAGTTAAACTCATTTCCTCTGCCTACATGTGATCTATACCTCGCTGTTTTCTGCATAACCAGTGGTTCAAGAGTTTTTATTGTCACCAATGTACAGCTCCGTGAAATTCTTTTGCACAACCACAAATACACAGTTGACATATTTTGGCACCGTTTAGAAGGAAAAAAATAATTCAAGGTCCAGCCCACGCTTTGGAAATATCTACGTGACTATCCAAAAGTCTCTTAAACGCCACTGTCGTATCTGCCTCCACCACCACCCCAGCCAGCGCGTTCCAGGCACCCACCACTCTCTGTGTAAAATAAAACTTTACCTGAAAAGCAGAAATGGAAGAAGCATCCACTGTCATTGGCACTAAAGTTACGCTGGAAGAGATTGAGTTTTGTCCAAATTGCGGTCAGAAGCGATTGCCGCATCAGGTTTGCAAGCTAAATTACTGCAGAAGCAGGCTCTGATCAGGGTTGCAAGATATATTACTGCAGAAGCAGGCTCTGATCAGGGTTGCAAGATATATTACTGCAGAAACAGGTTTCCAGTTTGAGACTTTGATCAGCACAATTCTGCAGGTCTGCCTTCACCGACAGAGGGAAGATTCATGGTAACTATTCAAGCACAGACAATTGATCTGCGTGGAATGGTGACCAGATTGTTCTCCTCACAGAGCTAACACATCTGCTCGGTGTTGCCGGCAGCTGAGAATTCCATTTCCAATTTCCAGCCCCTGCAATTTGTTTTTATAATAATTGGCATTGTGGCTACTCTTCACCTCTGGGTCACCCCTCTCCCATGTTCCATCTTGCTTTCATCAGTGCTGGATGTCTATCCTGACACCTGTATATATGAGATTAAAATTGTGACACTTCATTTCCTTGTCCAAGATTTTAAAATATTTTTTTCTGTGCTAGATTCAAGAGGCAAAGAATCGAGTGTTTAATTATCATATACCACGGGCAAAGGAACAATGCAAATAGAATATAGAACAGTTCAGCTCCGGAACAGGCCCTTTGGCCCACAATGTACATGCTGACCACCGTGCCAAGTTAAACTCATCTCTGCCAATGTGTGACCCTTATCCCTCCATTCCCTGTATATCCATGTGCCTATCTAAAAGTATTTTAAATGTCACTACCGTGTCTGCCTCCACCACCCACCCCCGGCATTGCATTCCTAGCACCCAGCTGGACCTTCCCGGCATAAGGTAGAGAAGCCAGAAAGCACGCACCACCAGACTCAGGAACCCCATTGCGGACATTGGACTTTGTCTCTGGAACTGATGCGCTACAATGCTGAGAACTATATTCTGCACTCTGTATCTTCCCCTTTGCTCTACCTATTGTACTTGAGTTTGACAGTTGTTTTTATGTATAGAATAATTTGATCTGTTTGGCTAAAGTGCAAAACAAAGCTTTTCACTGTACCTCGGTACACGTGACAATAATAAACTGAAACCTAGGTAAAGTTGTGGTTAGCAATTTCTATGACAATTGTTCCTGAGGCCAATTTATTCAAAGTGTGGAACAAATGAAAATTATTCCATATTGTGAACACTTACTTTTAACAGTTAAAGCAGAGTTGTCAAAATCCCCCATAATTGCCTGTTTGAAATCATTCATAATTATATGCATTGACGTAAACTATTGAACTGTTCTGCGATATGCCTTTAAAAAGAAAAGCTGTGAATATTGCTTTGTTAAACTGCAGCGTTAATAGATTCACTCTGTGTGTGGGCTCTTGTCAGCTTCCACATGCAGCCTGTCCCACTGGCAATTTAATCTGTAATTACTGCAGCTATTACTGAACATTCTTCCTCACTGGAACACCTTTCTTGGAAACAAACATAGCATATATTCTGAGATCCATCTGATCATGCAGCACAGTGGCGCAACTAGTAGAGTTGCTGCCTCACAGCGCCACAGACCCTGGTTTGATCCTGACCTAGGGTGCTGTCTGTGTAGACAGTTCTCCCCTTAACCGCATGGGTTTCCTCCGGGTACTCTGGTTTCCTCCCAAATTCCAAAGACGTGCAGGTTTGTAGGTTCATTGGCCAGCTGTAAATTGTCCCTGGTGTAAAAATGGGATAATATAGCACGAGTGCTCGGCGTGGACTCGGTGGGCCAAAGGGTTTGTTTCCATGCTGTTTCTCTAAATAAACTAAACTCAACCAAGTCTAATTCCAATAAATATAATGCTAAATTTGGAAGCCATGAGGTTCAATATACTTCAAATGCCTCTGTTGTTATCGAGAATCATTACATTTGTATATTATTTGGGATTGGTATTTTTATTGGTTTACTTTGTACATGTACCATGAAACAGTGAAAAGCTTTGTCAGCATGCTATCCAGTCAAATCATATTATACATCAGTACAATCAGGCCATGCACAATAACAAAAGGTAGTGCAAAGTGAAAATTAGTAGAGTGCAGAATATTGTGTTACAGTGTTATAACACTATTGTTACAGAGGAAAAATGCAAGGTCCACAAGGAGGTAGGTTGGAAGATCGGACTACAGCCTTGCTTATGGGAGGACCATTCAGTAGACTGAGAACAGCAGGGAAGAAACTATTCCTGAATCTAATGGTACGTGCTTTCAAAATGTTGTATCTTCGGCCCAACAAGAGAGGAGAGAAGGAGTGACCAGGGTGGAAAAGGCCCTTGATTATGTTGGCTGCTTTCCCGAGGCAGTGTGCAATGTGTAGATGAGTTGACGATAGGGATGTGTGATGGACTGCTCTGTGGTAAATACAGTGTATAACTGGCATGTACTGGAATCTATAAAATATAATAAAGACAATGCTAGGTTGGAATTTAACTTGTGCCAAAATGCATCAATTCAAGTTGTCATCATCTGTTTTGCCTGACATAACTCAAATTCCCTATTCAGTATTCTGACAATAGAATGCATGTTTGTTGATTAAACCATCTTAATTTCTCATTAGATATTATTTCTTATTGTCAATATTACACAGTTCATTAATCACAGTTATAAAGTGTATCTTTGGGTAAATTGATGGGTGAAATGTGTCCCCAAGGACATTATTCACAATATAGTTGTATCTGTCTTGACATTCAATTTCATTAGGAATTAGAAAATTAAGAACGTATTAGAAATGCAGTTGATTAAAACTCTCGAGAGCGAACACTCACTGGGTTCAGGTGGGCCACAAGTCACATGTCCGGTTAAGGTCCATGATTAGTGTTTTTATGCCAGGTTTTTCCAGTTCCGTCCATTATTTGTTCAGGTGGTTCATTTGGTAAATGTCTTATGATGGTGGCTGAAGATAATAATCCAGATAGAAATGTCCAAACATAGCTTTCCAAAGTATGGGCAACAAACTGAGTTTCCAAAAGAATCTGCAGGTCAATTATTTGAAGGATTAATATTGGCAGATTTTCAAATTAAAATACACTTGCACAGATGTAAATAAGAACAGTTTTATTAAGAGTCATAGTCATACAGCGTGGAAACACACTTCGATCCAACTTGTCCACGCCAACCAAGTTGCCCAACCTAAACTAGTTCAGCCCGCATTCAGCCCATATCCCTCTAAACCTTTCCTATCCATGTACCTGTCTTTTAAATGTTATTATAGTACCTACCTGTTCTATAGTTTTTTGCACAATCCACAGGCAATGCCACTTTCATTTCACTGCACATCTGTATGTGTATGTGACAAATAAACTTGACTTGACGACTTGACTTGGCCTCAACTACCTTCTCTGGTATTTAAGAAGGAACTGCAGATGCTGGAAAATCGAAATGCATTTGATGTCATCCCACACCAGAGACTGCTTCGGAAGCTTGACTTCTATGGTATTCATTCCAATACGAAACGATGGATTTCCAGTTTCCTGACAAAACGTCTTCAGCGTGTGTGTGTGAATGGAAAGAGCTCCAATTGGCATCCAGTGTTGAGTGGTACACCACAGGGCACAGTACTTGGCCCACACCTATTTTTGCTTTACATAAATGACATCCATGAAAAAGTCGCAAGTACGACCAGACTTTTCGCTGATGATTGTTTGCTGTACCGTCCAATTAAGTCAACTGATGATGAAGATGCTCTCCAAAAGGATCTCAAAACTATGGTTGAGTGGTCACAAAAATGGGGCATGCAGTTCAACCCTTCCAAATGTGAAACTATGCGTGTCACCAGAAAGAGGAATCCAGGCGAAACATCTTACAATATACTTGGTGCCACCCTTGAAGAATCCAAACAAACCAAGTATCTTGGCATCAAGTTGCAGAATGATCTGCGTTGGAATGGTCAGACTCATCATGCAACTCTCTAAGAAGGTTCAACTGTTGGGTATAAATGCAGGAGTAGCAAGATGGATTCAACAGTGGCTGAATGGGAGACGCCAGAGGGTAATGGTGGATGGCTGTTTGTCGGGTTGGAGGCAGGTGACTAGTGGGGTGCCTCAGGGATCTGTGTTGGGTCCTTTGTTGTTTGTCATGTACATCAATGATCTGGATGAAGGTGTGGTAAATTGGATTAGTAAGTATGCAGATGATACCAAGATAGGGGGTGTTGTGGATAATGAAGAGGATTTCCAAAGTCTACAGAGTGATTTAGGCCATTTGGAAGAATGGGCTGAAAGATGGCAGATGGAGTTTAATGCTGATAAATGTGAGGTGCTACACCTTGGCAGGACAAATCAAAATAGGACGTACATGGTAAATGGTAGGGAATTGAAGAATGCAGTTGAACAGAGGGATCTGGGAATAACCGTGCATAGTTCCTTGAAGGTGGAATCTCATATAGATAGGGTGGTAAAGAAAGCTTTTGGTATGCTAGCCTGATGAAAAATGTCCACGAGTAAAAAAAGTTGTGAAATAGATCGTGAAAGTGGGACAGGCCCTTAAGACGAACAGTCATCTTCTGCAGTGCCTTTGCTTAGGAAGTACCCATCTGAGGGTTTTTTGAGGGCCATTGACAATTACTGCCAAATTAAACCATGAAGTTGTACCCATTGAAAGCTGATTGGAAAGCAATACTTGCAGTGGGAAAACAATATTTCACTTCAAAATCACATTTTTGGAAATGTACTTAACACAATTAATGCCAAAATTATGTCGAAAACATCCTTTCAACATACTCCAGTCTTAGCTACAAGCCTTCTTGGAAAAATCTTGGGCAAAGACATGCAGCCAGTTCTATCCGTCAAAGAAAATGAAAAGGATTGAAAAAAAGGTCTATCCAAGCAGAATAAGAATCTATCGAAGGTACAGGAACTTGAAAACCATGACCTCCAGGTTCAAGAACAGCTTCTTGCCAATGGGGTGTCATGGTGGCACAGCAGTAGAGTTGCTGCCTCACAGTGCCAGAGATCGGGTTGGAACTTACTACGGGATGCTGTCTGTGTGGAGTTTTGCACGTTCTCCTTGTGACTCGGGGTTTACTCCAGGTTCTCCTGGTTTCTCCCACATCCCAAAGATGTACCAGACTGTATGGGTGATCACTTATTGGCACGGACTCGGTGGGCCGTAGGGCCTGTTTACATGCTGTATCGCAGAAAAAAATAAATAAATAAAGCTCCTGAACACTACACAACACCAACCTCAGTAACTATGAGTAAAACACTAAGTGTTGGAGTAACTCAGCAGGTCAGGCAGAACCTGTGGAGAATATGAATAATCTTATCCATTCTGTCTGACCTGCTGAGTTCCTCCAGCACTTTGGGTTTTACTCAAGATTCCAGCATCTGCAGCTCCCTGCACCTCTAACCTTGGCAACTATGATATTCTATGGACTGTGCCTGTTGTTGCACTATGGACTTTGGTTTTGCATTGTTATTATCTAGATACTTAATATTAATAATTTAACTTTATTGATTATTGCCTGTTTATCTGTGTGTTATTGTATAAAATTCACATCTCACTGAGGCACAGACTCGATGGGGTCTTTGTAAATCCTAACGTAATTAGCTAATCTTTCTCAGAAAACCACTGGCGTTATTAGAAATGCTTCAGGGCCCACAAAACAAAGAAAAATATTCAATGTTAACAGCCTTATATTATTACTTATCTGTCATTGTGCCAATACCAACTTCCATTCTACACATTCATCTATTTCCTTCATGATTTTATACACCACTATAAGATCACCCCTCAGCCTCCTGCGCTCCAAGGAATAAAGTCCTAGCCTGCCCAACCTCTCCCTATAGCTCAGGTCTTCAAGTCCTGACAACATCATCGTAAATTGTCTCTACACTCCTTCCAATATGTCATATTTCCTACAACAACCCTTGTCTAGTTCTTGAATCTCCTACCCTGAGAAAAAGATTATGCATTCACCCAATCTATTCCCCTCATGATTTTATACACCTCGATTTTATACCATGATTTTTTACATGTCGTAGGTACAAACGACATAGGGAAGAAGAGGAAGGAGTTTCTGCAACATGAGTTCAGAGAGTTAGGAAGAAGACTAAAAATCAGGACTTCGAGAGTGGTTATCTCTGGATTGCTTCCAGTACCTTGTGCTAGTGAGGACAGGAACAGGGAGATAGTGGATCTGAATGTGTGGCTGAAGGACTGTTGCAGGGAGCAAGGATTTAGATTTATAGACCACTGAGATCTCTTCTGGGGTAGGGGTGACCTGTACAAAAGGGACGGGTTACACCTTAACTGCATGGGGACCGATGTCCTGGCAGGCAGGTTTGCTAGGGCTACACGTGTGGGTTTAAACTAAATAGTGGGGGGGAAGGATTGACAAATTGGGAGTATTAAGATGGAGTTAAAAGGGAAGTGAGTACAGGAAAAGTTACAAAAGACTCCCGAATTAATGGGAAGGAAAGTTCAAGAAAGGATAAGAGAGTAAGGTCAGGGCAAATTGTGAGCGGTGTGAGAGGGGAGGTGAATACCGAAGTCAAAGTGTTGTATATATGAATGCGCGAAGTATAAGAAATAAAGTGGACGAGCTTGAGGCCCAGTTAGAAATTGTCAAGTATGATGTTGTGGGAAGTCAGTATGGATAGAACTAAGGAATTGTAAGGGTAAAAAGACCCTCGTGTGACATCAACAGTTCCCCAAATAGTGGCCTGGATATAGGGTGCATGTTGAATCAAGAGAAAAAATTGGCATGTCGTAAAGGTGATGCTGCGGTTGTTATGGGAGATTTCAACATGCAGGTACACTGGGAAAATCAGGTTGGTACTGGACTCCAAGAAAGGGAGTTTGTGGAGTGCCTCCGTGATAGACTCTTAGAGCAGCTTGTACAGGAGCCTACCAGGGAGAAGGCAATTCTGGATTTAGTGTTGTGTAATGAACCGGATTTGATGAAGGAACTTGAGGTTAAGGAGCCATTAGGAGGTAGTGGCCATAATATGGTAAGTTTTAACCTAAAATTTGAGAGGGAAAAGGGTAAATCGGAGGTGTCAGTATTACAGTTGAATAAAGGGGACTATGGAGCCATGAGGGAGGAGCTGCCAAAGTTGACTGGAAAAAATACCCTAGCAGGGATGACATTGGAACAACAATGGCAGGTATTTCTGGGAATAATAGAGAAGGTGCAGGATCAGTTCATTCCAAAGAGGAAGAAAGATTCAATACAATACAATACAATAACATTTATTGTAATTTGAACCTCAAATGAACCTCGATTGCCATGTCAGCAGCACGTCAGTTTTTTCAACCTTCTTTTGTTTTTTAGTATGTTTTAAAGTTTGTATTTGGTGTTCCTTCGTGTGTCTTGTGTGGAGGGGTAAGGGGGAAACCGCTTTGGTCGCCTCCTCCATGGAGAGGCGAGTTTTTCCAGGTCGCCTCCCCCATGGCCTAACATCAAGGATCGGCGCGGCCTTTCCCGGAGACACGCCCGGGGCTTCAGCGGCGGGCGCAGCGTGGACTCTCGGCGTGGAGCGGGTGAGCCCTCGCTGGGGCTTGCTGGAGGGGAGCGCTCCGTTTCGCTGGCTCGCGGCAGTCGGCAGCCTGAAGTCGCAGCCTGAAGCCGCGGTCTGCAGAGCTCCAGCTGGTGCGGCATCTACAGCCCGGGATCCCTCGTGGAAGACCCGGGGGGAAGAAGAAGCCATCACTGCCGGCCCGCGGCCAACTTCTACCGCGGGGCCGGCATGGACTCACCATCACCCCTGGAGGGGAGCTTCGACCGCCGGCCCTGCAGTCTACGGTGCTTCTGGCTGCGGCAGAGACTTTAAATCTCAACCGCCGGCCTGCGGCCTACAACAATTTAAAGCCGCGGTCTCCGGTGAGGAAGAGCCGATCCTGGACTGACTCTGGACTCTGGTCCTGTCCACGGGGGGGAAATGGTGGAGGAATGGCCAAATTTTGTGCCTTCCACCACAGTGATGAATGGATGTTTGTGTTACAGTTTTATTGTGGTTATGTGTTCTTTATTGTTGTACTGCTGCTGACAACCCAAATTTCCACCGACCCTGGTTGTGTGGCAATAAATTATATCTAATCTAATCTAATCTAATCTAATCTAATCTAAATGAAGCTCAAATGAAATTTGGTTTCTGCAGTCATACAACAAGAAGAACCAATTAAGAAGACCCACAATTCACACAAACATCCACCACAGTGAATCTCCTCCTCATTGTGATGGAAGGCAAAGTCATTGTCTCTCTCCTGTTTTCCATTCTTCTCCCGATGTTAAAGCCCCCAGCGGGCGATGGCAAGTCCCACGGCCGTTAAAGCCGCGCCGGGTGATGTAAGGCCCCGCTTCGGGTCGTTTTCAACCTCGCAATTCGGGCGGGAGATGTTGCCGTTGCGGGATCTCTGAAAAGCGGTCTTCCACCAGGGACCCGCGAGCTCCCGATGTGAGCCTCCGAAGCTCTGAAGTCGGGTCGCAGCCGCGCGCCACCACAGGTCTCCACGCTCTGAAGCCGGCCAGCTCCACGATGGTGAGCCCACAGGCTCCGCTACTGGTTCCCCCAGGTCGTTCCGGTTGGAGGCCGCTCCACGGTGCTAGGCCCCAACGGCAACCTGACAGGGAAAAGGTCGGGTCCCCTGTACAGGGAAGAGATGTGAAAGTTTCCCCCCCGCCCCCCCACATATACGCAGCTAAAAACAATATATAAACTACAACCAAACTATACACTCAACAGGACAAAACATTTTTAAAAGACAAACGGACTGCAGAGGCCGCTGTCGAGAGTATACTGTCAGGGATAGTATAAAAATAAAAGAGAAGTAGTACAACGTAGCAAAGAGGAGCGGGAAGCAAGAGGATTGGGTAATGTTTAAAGAGCAACAGAAGATAACTAAAAATACAACACGGGGAGAAAAGAAGAGGTGCGAAGGTAAGCTAGCTAAGAATATAAAGGAGGATAGTAAAAGCTTCTTTAGGTATGTGAAGAGGAAAAAAATAATTAAGACCAAAGTTGGACCCTTGAAGACCGTAAAAAAGTGAATTTATTTTTTATTTTATTTATTATTATTATTTTATTATTTATTTCGATCAGAATAAAATAATAAAAAGCAAGTGTGAAACAGCATACAAAAAACAAAACAAAAATATTTATAAAGTGTCATAAACAATATCTATAAATAAATTAAATCGTATGTATCTGAAAAGGAGCAGGAAGAAGCCAAAGCTTATTCATTCCCACCCCTTATTCAACTGCTTGTAATTATCTTATACAAATTTAGCAGCTACATGTACACCATATGTACACCAGCCACTATATGTACACCAAATTATTTACATTTATACACTAATCAAATATTTACAAAGCCATACAAAAAAAAAAAAAAAAAAAAAAACCCTCATATACTATACAGTATCTTAGTCATATACACAACCCATCATTCTATAATCACCCTTCCCAATACAATCAGTATAACACATTTACTATGGGGAACAAGAAATGGCAGATGAGTTGAACAGGTACTTTGGATCCGTCTTCATGAAGGAGGACACAAACAATCTTCCTGATGTACTAGTGGCCAGATGATCTGGAGTGACGGAGAAAATGAAGAAAATCCATATTAAGCAGGAAATGGTGTTGGGTAGGCTGATAGGACTGAAGGCTGATAAATCCGCAGAGCCTGTGGTCTGCACCTCAGGGTACTTAAGGAAGTGGCTCTGGAAATCATGGATGCATTGGTGATCATTTTCCAATGTTCTATAGATTCAGGATCAGTTCCTGTGGATTGGAGGGTAGCTAATGTTATTCCACTTTTTAAGAAAGGCAGGAGAGAGAAAACAGGGAATTATAGACCAGTTAGCCTGACATCGTTCAAGTTCAAGTTCGTGAGTTTATTGTCGTGTGTCCCTGTATAGGACAATGAAATTCTTGCTTTGGCTTAAGCACACAGAAAAAAATAGTAGGCATTTACTACAAAACAGATAAATGTGTCCATATCGGTGGTGGGGAAGATGCTGGAGTTAACCATAAAAGATGAAATAGTGGCACATTTGGATAGCAGTAACAGGATCGGTCCAAGTCCGCATGGATTTACGAAAGGGAAATCATGCTTGACTAATCTTCTGGAATTTTTTGAGGATGTAACTAGGAAAATGGACAAGGGAGAGCCAGTGGATGTAGTGTACCTAGACTATCAGAAAGCATTTGATAAGGTCCCACATGGGAGATTCGTGGGCAAAATTAGGGCACATGGTATTGGGGGTAGAGTGCTGACATGGATACAAAGTTGGTTGGTCGACAGGAAACAAGGTGTAGGGATTAACGGGTCCCTTTCAGAATGGAAGGCAGTGAATAGTGGGTTACCGCAAGGCTCGGTGATTGGACCGCAGTATACATCACTTTACAATATACATCAATGATTTAGATGAAGGGATTCAAAGTAACATGAGCAAATTTGCAGATGACACAAAGCTGGGTGGCAGTGTGAACTGTGAGGAGGATGCTATGAGAATGCAGGGTGACTTGGACAGGTTGGGTGTGTGGGCAGATACATGGCAGATGCAGTTTAATGTGGATAAATGTGAGGTTATCCACTTTGGTAGCAAAAACAGGAAGGCAGATTATTATCTAAATGGTGTCAAGTTGGGAAAAGGGGAAGTACAACGGTATCTGGGGGTCCTTTTTCATCAGTCAATGAAAGTAAGCAGGTTACACAGAAAAGCTGGAGAAACTCAGCGGGTGCAGCAGCATCTATGGAGCGAAGGAAATAGGCAACGTTTCGGGCCGAAACCCTTCTTCAGACTGATAGATGCTGCTGCACCCGCTGAGTTTCTCCAGCTTTTCTGTGTAACCTTCGATTCTCCAGCATCTGCAGTTCCCTCTTAAACAATGAAAGTAAGCATGCAGGTATAGCAAGCAGTGAAGAAAGCGAATGGCATGTTGGCTTTCATACCAAGAGGAGTTGAGTAGAGGAGCAAAGAGGCTCTTCTGCAGTTGTACAGGGCCCCAGTGAGACCACACCTGGAGTATTGAATGCAGTTTTTGTCTCCTAATTTGAGAAAGGACATTATTGCTATTGAGGGAGCGCAGCGTAGGTTTACAAGGTTAATTCCCGGGATGGCGGGACTGACATATGCTGAGAGAATGGAGCGGTTGGGCTTGTATACTCTGGAATTTATGAGAGGACACCTTATTGAAACATATAAGATTATTAAGGGTTTAGACATGCTAGAGGCAGGAAACATGTTCCAGATGTTGGGGGAGTCCAAAACCAGGGGCCACAGTTTAAGAATAAGGGGTAAGCCATTTAGAAAGGAGATGATGAAGCACTTTTTCACACAGATAGTTGTGAGTCTGTGGAATTCTCTGCCTCAGAGGGCGGTGGAGGCCAATTCTCTGGATACTTTCAAGAGAGAGCTAGATAGGGTTCTTAAAGATAGCGGAGTTAGAGGATATGGGGAGAAGGCAAGAACGGGGTACTGATTGGGGATGATCAGCCATGATCACATTGAATGGCTCGAAGGTCGAATGGCCTACTCCTGCACCTGTGTGAAAAAGTGCTTCATCATTGTAAACCTTATTGTCTATTGTCTAATAGATCACACCTAAACCACCGGAGCTCCAAGAGATAAAGTCCTAGCCTGCCCAACCTCTCCCTATAGCTCAGGCCCTCGAATCCTGGCAACATCCTCACAAAATCTTCTCTGCGCTCTTTCCAGCTCGATGTCACCTCTCCTGCAGCAAGCCCTCAGCTCCTGCACTCCAAGGAGGGGTTGCAATATCTGTGCCAGGGCATCCTTCTCTCAACTTGCCGGAGTTTCTCTCTGACAACATTTTATTGACAGATGGCATCATTCGATTATTTGGACGTGTTCCGATTGACAATTTTTGCAAATGCTACAAGTTGCCGTTTCTTGTTTGACAGTTCTAGCTGGTTTTTTTGAAGACTTTAAAGTAATGAGTCATCCTTGTCACACTTCTAGTGTTACTGGCCCACGCAGTGGAACAGCAGGTGGCATGACTTGAGCAGGCTCACTGGTGCAGACTTGTCACCTATTAAAGCCTCTTCCATATTTGATCATTTAGATTTTTTTTTTTGCATCATTCTCCTTCTTTATTTTTGCTCAACTGTTCTATACATCTACAGCCACTAATTGACCAGTACGTAGTACCCCAGGGGGGCAGACAAACCAAATATATTGGCAGACACCAACAACATGATGGCACGGTGGCGCAGCGGTACATTTGCTGCCTCACAGCACTTGCCTCGCTGGATTCGATCCCGGATTCGATCCCGACTACTGGTGCTGTCTGTATGGAGTTTTACATTCTCCCCGTGACCACGTGGGTTTCCTCCGAGATCTTCGGTTTCCTCCCACGCTACAACGGTGTACAGGTTTGTAGGTTAATTGGCTTGGGTTTGTATGCTTGGTATCAGTGTAAATTGTCTCTAGTGTGTGCAGGCTTGTGTTAATGTGTGGGGATCGCGGGACTTGGTGGGCCGAAGGGCCTGTATCAGCATTGTATCTCGAAACTAAACTAAGCTTCTACAATTGTAACAGCATTCGATGTTCCCGATATGGCCTCCTGTACATCAGCTACATCAAGCTGACCGCTTCGCCAAATGCTTGTGCATCATGCAGCCAGATATGATAGTGGCATTTTAGAGGCGTTTGGATAGGAACATGGATATGCAGGGAATGGAGGGATATGCATCACATGCAGGCAGAGATTAGTTTATGTTGCCATCATGTTCGGCACGGACATTGTGGGCCAAAGGGCCTGTTCCTATGCTGTACTGTTCTATGTTCTGGGGTTTATCTCTTGACAATTAGGCACTACATAGTCACATTTCTTGATAGTAGTATAGTATAGTATAGTATAGTATAGTATAGTATAGTATAGTATAGTATAGTATAGTATAGTGTAGTATATCCTTTATTGTCACTCAGACCTTTCGGTCTGAACAAAATTTTGTTGCCTGCAGCCATACATATAATAATAAATAACAAAACACACACAATAAACACAAATTAACATCCACCACAGTGAGTTCATCAAGCACCTCCTCACTGTGATGGAGGCAAAAGTCTTAGTCTCTGTCTCTTCCCTCCTTGTACTCCCTCAGCGCTGAGGCGGATCCAGGCCGAAAATGCCGCCCTCCATTCCAGCGGACCTCCGAAGTGATGTAGCCGCTGCCTCAGCTCCGATTCGGGCCACTGCCGAAAGCCGGAACATCACCTCAGCTAGTCGGTCCGCCACCGCCTCAGCTCCAAGTCCCGCTGCCTCAGCTCCAATTCGGGCCACTGCCGAAAGCCGGAACACCACCTCAGCTTGTCGGGCCGCCACTGCAGCTCTGAGTCCCGCAGCCTCAGTTGCATTCCCCCGAAGGAAGAGACTAAAAAACATGTTTCAACCCCCCCCCCCCCCCCCCCCCAACCCCCCACACATAACACAACCTAATAAACTAAAATTTAACTAAAACAAGACAAAAAAAAAACCACCCAAAAAAGTAAAAACAGACGGACTGCAGGCGCGCCGCAGCTGTTCAACAGCGCCGCCACTTCCGGAATGATCACCACATCATTTCAGAACATGCTGATCTGATTTTAGAAGTTCACTTCAGCCCTTTACAGAAAGCTATTGCAGGGTTCAGAGTGCACATTTTCATCACGCTTTCCATGTCACCACTGACGTAGGCCAGTTTCTGTCTGGATCCCAGCTTTAGGTCACTTAGATGGTGGTGTGTACATGGAACGAGCTGCCAGAAGACACAATTGAGGCAGGTACTATAACAACATTTAAACGCCACTTGGACAGATACATGGATAGGAAAGGTTTAGAGGGATATGGACCAAATGCTGGCACGTGATAAGTGTAGATGGTGCATCTTGGTCAGCAAGGATGAGTTGGGCCGAAGGGCCTGTTTCCATGCTTTGTGACTCCCTGACTCTATGAGAGAAATCTGCATGAACAGGATATTAAAACATTTGAAAATGGAATTCAAGGGGCTTTAAAGACTAAAAGTTCCTGACTATAGTGATAAAGTGATTGTGATGTTCGTTAAGATAACTTTTTGCATATGATCTTTCCCTTCATTGATAGATGTCTGTAGGATGTTATTTGTCCTGACACCATTGTCCTTCCACCGTTGTTCTGCTCCCATTGTCCTAGTTCCATTATTTCAGGACAATTTGTCCTGCTACCATTGTCCTGGTGACTGTTTCAGGACAACTAGTACTGCTCCCATTGTCCTAGTACAATTATTTCAGGGTTGTGCCTTGACTTTGAGCTAGTAATTTTAGTACTTTAGTTTAGTTTAGCATAATTTAGAGATGCAACAAGGAAGCAGGCCCTTCAGTTAATCGAGTCAACGTTGACCATCAATCACCCGTTCACATTGCAGAGAGTTGTGGATATAGCCCAGTCCATCATACCGACCAGATTTCCCCCATTGACTCCATCTACACATCACGCTGCCTCCAAAAAGCAGCCAACATAAGCAAACACCTGTACTCATGTATAGTATGATCGATGTTTAATTGTCATATGTATCAAAAATGGAACAATGAAATTCTTACTTGCTGCAGCTTAACAGGCCTGTAAATACAATGACACACAGATTAACACGCAATAAGCAATAAGAAAATAAAATTGTCAGTAACAGTAATTGTGCTAAGCAGAACTCCATATTGCAACCAAAGACACAAATCCATAGAAGATCATAGTTGCTGAGGTTAGTGTTGTGTAGTGTTCAAGAGCCTGATGGTTGCAGGGAAGAAGCTGTTCTTGAACCTGGAGGTCACGGTTTTCACCTTCTTCCCAATGGTAGCAGCGAGATGAGAACGTGGCCAGGGTGGTGTGGGTCTTTGATGATGATGGCTGCCTTTTTGAGGCAGCGCCTCCTGTCGATCCCTTAGATGGTGGGGAGGTCAGTATCTGTGATGGACCTTTGATGGTGAAGAAGTCAGTGGACCTATGATGGACCTTCGATGGTGGGGAGGTCAGTATCTGTGATGGACCTTCGATGGTGAAGAAGTCAGTACCTATGATGGACCTTCGATGGTGGGGAGGTCAGTACCTGTGATGGACCTTCGATGGTGGGGAAGTCAGGACCTACACCACCTAAAGATCAATGGAGTATTTGTTGACATCCTGAATCTCCTCAATCTTTAGTTGTCAACCAATACCATAGAAAATAAATTGTTTTTTATTTTAGCGTGACAGCTAGCATTGTTCAAATTAGCTGCACTAATACCTATCTTTTAAGAAGTTTTTGATTGGCAAGTACTTTGGAATTTCTATAAAATAGATCCATCTTTTATCAGAAAATGTCTAACAAACAATATTTCAACATACCTGACTAACAATAGGTGTGAGATTGGGCTGAAGACCCTATTTCCATGTTGAATTTCTGAAGTAAAGTAAAAATGGATTTACTTAAATTTTCATCAGAAAAGGTGAGGGTATTTTTAATACATTCTCTGACGAACAATAGCTGTTAGCAACTCAGCTCCTTGCTTGTATCGTGGCTGGTTGTTGAATTTAGATGGGAAAAGTGGAGGATCCTCACACCTGCCTTCATCGACGGGTTGATGGCGGAGTCAACATTAAGTTCCAGGGCGTGCATATCTCTGAAGATCTGTCTTGGGCTTAGCACATTGACGTATCATAAAGAAAGCCCGTCAATGCCTTTACTTTCTTAGAAGATTGAGGAGATTCGGTATTTCGATGAATACAATCGTGAACTTCTCCAGGTGCACGGCAGAGAGCACACTGACTGGTTGCATCACGGCCTGGTTCAGTAACTCAAATGCCCAGGAACAAAGGAGACTACAGAGAGTGGTGGACACTGCCCGGTCCATCACAGGTACTGACCTCCCCACCATCGAAGGTCCATCACATGTACTGACCTCCCCACCATCAAAGGGATCTACAGGAAGGCAGCCAGCAGCATCAAAGAACCATGCCATCCTAGCCACACTTTCATCTCACTGCTACCATCGGGGAGAAGGTACAGGAGCCGTGATCTCCAGGTTCAAGGACAGCTTCTTCCCTGCAACCATCAGGCTCTTGAACACAGCACAACACTAACCTCAGCAATTATGATGTTCCATGAACTGTGTCTTTGGTTGCACTGCGGACTTTGGGATATTTGCACTAGTATTAATTTATTAATTTAATAATAGTTATTAATTTATTGAATCTTGTTCCTGTACTTACAGTCTGTTAAGCTGCAGCATGTAAGAATTTAATTGTCGTGTTGTCAGTACATAAGACAATGAAACACTTAATTTTGGACTTGAATTTCTTTTCATCTTGCGTTAATCTGAGGGAAAGTCTATGCTCAACGTGATGGTCCATAACACCATAAGGCATACGAGCAGAATTAGTCCATTCGGCCCATCTGGTCTACTCTGCCATACAATCATGGCTGATCCATTTTTCCCTCTCAACCACATTCTCCTGCCTTCTTCCTGTAACTTTTAACCCTTGCTAATCAAGAATCTGTCAATCTCCTCTTGAAAAATACCCAATGTCTTGGCCTCCACCTCCACAGCGGGCCGTGGTATTGAATGCCACAGATTCACCTGAGTGACTGAACATCCATAATCCCTATCCCCGAACTCTATCTGCTCTACATTGACGACCGCATCTGGGCTACCTCCTGCACCCATGCAGAACTCACGGGCTTCATAAACTTCACTCCCAATTTCGGTCCTGCACAAATTGCTGACTGATATCAGTATGGATTCAGATCAAACAGATCAACACGTATGGCTCTAATCGAATTAAAAGAAGAAATTACTAATTGTACAGACAAAAAAAAGTATGTAACGGGAGTTTTTATAGACCTGTAAAAAGCTTTTGATACCATTGATCACAATATATTACTTGATAAATTGGAAAGGTTTATTTAAGTAACAGGCAACAGTTTGTGATGATTGCTGAGCATAAATCAACATGCTTGTATATTACTTGTGGAGTACCTCAGGGGTCAGTATTAGGCCCAAAATTGTTCATTCTGTATATAAATGATATATGTACAATAAAAAATATTGAATTCTTTTGTTCTGGGGAGAATCTACAGCAGCTTTTGGAGGCGATCACAACCGAAATGATAAAATTAAAAAGGTGGTTTGACATAATCAAATTATCATTAAATTTGAACAAAACAAAGATTATGTTGTTTGGAAGTTGTAAAATAAACACGCTGGTACGTGAGGATAGATGGTGTTGATATAGAAAGAGTATCTATATACTATTAAAACTGTGTGTGTGTGTGTGGGTGTATGTCATTTTGATTTTGCCTTTGATTTTGCCTTTGATTCGTTACTCCGCAAAAACCAGACGCAAAAACGCCGAGATTTTTACCATTTCACTAGCGATTTTACTTTTACATTCGCATATCCACTCCTCATTGCATTCAGTCATTTATCTGTACACATTTTCAATAAATTCCTTCACAAAACTTACTGTTTTAAAAAAATCAGCAGCTGCTGACGTCACGATGCCCACATGCCGACCAATCCGGGCCCACCTGCCTCCAGTATGCCACCAAGTACGCTCGCGCCACGCCTCCCGCAGCTGGATTCCAACGCGTGTCCGCCTGCCCGCTCACTCCAACTCCCCCTCCCCCCCCCCCCCCTCTCCCCCCCTTCTCCCCCCCACCTCTCCACCCCCCCTTCTTCTCCCCCCTCTCTCCCCCCTCACCCCTTCGCTCCTCTCATCCATACCCCCCTCTCACCCCTCCCCCCTGCGAGTTGGGGGCTATGCGTCAGTAAATAGGGCCATTATGGGGTAAAAGGAGCAAATTAATAATATGAATATAATATCAAGGGGGTAGTTAGCGTGTCTGCGGTGGGGGAAGGGGGGGTAATTAGTGTGTGTGACGCCGCATGCTGCCCCCCCCCCCCCCCCCCAACCCCACGTGGGGGGAACAGACCCAACGGGTCTGCACTTGGTCTAGTATGAATATAAATTACTAGGTGAGACATAAAACATTTGCTGGCAAAGCTGGCAAGGAGCATTGCAGTCCTGGGAGGAACAAGGCACATTCTGAATCACAAAGCGTTGTACATTGTTTATTGGTTACACAGAAAAGCTGGAGAAACTCAGCGGGTGCAGCAGCATCTATGGAGCGAAGGAAATAGGCAACGTTTCGGGCCGAAACCCTTCTTCAGACTGATCAGGGGTGGGGGTGGGTGGGGACAAGAAAGGGAAAAGGAGGAGTAGCCGGAAGGCGTTGTACATTGTTTATTGTTCACTTATACTGCCATATCTAAATTACTGTGTGGAGGTATGGGGTAACACTTACAAAAGCACCCTACATCCATTATGCATACTGCAAAAAAGGGCCATAGTTAATAATGTAGGATTTCGTGAACACACCAATTCTCTGTTTTTAAAGTCAAACACCTTGAAGTTTATGGATCTAGTAGAATTTAATACAGCACAAATAATGTATAAAGCAAGAAACAATTTATTACTAGGTAACATACAAAAAATGGTCTTTAACATGGAGGATGGTTATAGTTTGAGAGGTTTTTAAAGAGACTTTGTGTTCATACAACTATGAAGTGTATGATGTATTTCAATCTGTGGGGTGAAATTGTGAAATGATTTGGATGTGGAACTCAAGCAAAGCACAAACATTACTCAGTTTAAGAAGAAGTGCAGAAAAATTATTTTCCAGAGGTATAAGAAAGAGGAAGGACTGTGACGACAGTTACGTTTTTGTTTATTGACAGTGTTATATTCGCGATGTACATAGAATTTGGATAATTGTTTATAAACTATATATCTGTATGTTTGCGTGCGTGCATGCAGGCGTGTAAGTATGTATGTATTGATGTGGCTTATGTATGGATATATTTATGTGTATGTGCAGGTAGACACAAAATGCTGCAATAACTCAGTCGGTGAGGCAGCATCTCTGGAGAGAAGGAATGGGCGACGTTTCGGGTCGAAACCCTATCTATATTACTAAAAGTCTGATCTTGACCACTTCCTGTTGTTCGGTATATTAATTTTAGAAATAACGCTGCCACCTATGGCTGTGATTTTTGGCCATCTTACTCAGAGTCCCCCTCCGCTGTGCAGGACAAGAGGATTTTTCCCATCGTTAAAAAATAAAAGAGTTATTAGTGTTTTAAAAATATTGAGATTCTCTCTCCTGAAGGCCACGCCCCTTCCGGAGGGACTATAAAACCTGGACGTGTTGAGTGCCTCAGTCAGTCTCTGCAAGATGGGGGAGCGAGAGGGTCATATCTCGTACCCTGAGCTGTGAATAACACTGAACGCATGTCTACTAAACTATGAGTGTGGTTTTACTGACCTTGAGTGCCCTTAATGTGGTTTGAAAATGAAAATGTGGTTGGTTTGAAATAAGGCACAGCAAATGGTTGGGGTGGTGGTTGGTTTGAAATAAAGCACAGCAAATAGTTGGTGGTGGTTGGTTTGAAATAAAGCACTGCAAATAGTTTGTGGTGATTGGATTGAAATAAAGCACAGCAAATGGTTGTTGGTGGTTGGTTTGAAATAGACTCCTTGGTTTGAAATCGGTCTCACACATATCTGTGAGACCGAGCGCAAGCTAATTTCACTGAACACCTCCGCTCAGTCCGCCTAAACCTACCAGATCTCCTGGTTGCGCAACACCTTAACTCCCCCTCCTATTCCCGCACTAACCTTTCTGCCCTGGGCCTCCTCCCACTTCGGCGCAAATCAGAGGAACAACACCTTATATTTTGCTTGGACAGCTTACACTCCAGCAATATGAATTTTGATTTCTCTAACTTTCCCCTCTCTTTCAGTCCCTCCCCCACTCTTAGGTCTCCAACTAGTTTCACTGTCCTGATTAATTTTATTGTTTGTATGTCTCCTTGTCACCATCCCCATAGCCAACAATGAACCATTCTAGATTTCCTCATCATCTTCTGCTTTGAACAGTCATTTTCACACCTTATCCTTCCGTATCTCTAGTCTCCTTCTCCCCTGACTCTCAGTCTGAAGAAGGGTCTCAAAACGCCACCCATTTCTTCTCTCTAGAGATGCTGCCTGTCCCGCTGAGTTACTCCAGCACTTTGTGTCTATCTTCGGCGTAAACCAGCATCTGCAGTTCCTTCCTACACAAGGACACACTGATTTTATTTTTTGAAACATATGGAACTGCAGATACAACAAAAAGACACAACGTGTTGGAGTAACTCAGCGGGTCAGGCGTCATCCCTGGAGAACATGGATAGGTGATGTTTCGGATTAGGTCTAAAGAAGAGTCCTGACCTGAAACATCCCCTATCCATATTCTCCAGAGATGCTGCCTGACCTGCTGAGCTACTCCAGTATTTTGGCTCCACTTTTATGTTTAACTTTAAAGCAGCTCCAGACACCATTCAATTTCAATTGCTGGCTCCCTGAGCAAGCTCACTAGCTGAGATTAGCATCTCTCATTATTCCCCCAATTTACTTTGGCTGCGTTGCGAAGCCGTGAAAAAGATTGGATGTGCTTTGCCCTCATTTCACTGCTGTTCCCTTGGTAACTGTCTTTGTGAAGTAAGAGAGTGCCCACAACAGGGCCTGGGTAAGTACAAACGGATTTTATTTCTGGCAAAACCTGGAAATAGAAGAGATCAATTGTGAAGCTGCCTCAACAAACAGTGATGGAGGCCTTTGATATATCTTCTAAATTACTCTCCCAATGCCCTTTGGAAAGGATCTGGAAAATCGGGTTAATTTGTTCACTCCCTCACGAGTTTTTAATTATTTTTTCTCTGACGCATGTTGACAAATGTTGCAGTAAATGGCAGAGGTTTAAACGAGAAAAATTCACGGTTGACAAAATAAAACATCGGAGAAATAAATAATGCACAAGCCATCAATTTGGGCTCCACAGCACTGTCAACCTACCGTGGAGTTGAGACGCAGATTAAAGTTGTAATAAGGTCATCTAGTACAGTTATATTACCAACATACAGGTTATACAAGTAAATCACAATTTAGATAAAAATTTGCAATATCTATGAGCCATAGTCATACAGCACAGAAACAGGCCCTTCAGCTCAAAATAGGCACAAAAAGCTGGAGTAACTTAGCAGGACAGGTAGCTTGTCCATTCTGACCACACTGCCCTATCTCAGCTAGTCCCATTTGCCTTTGTTTGGCCCATATCCCTCTAAACCTTTCAATTACATGTACCTGTAGGTATGTTGCAAAACGTACCTGAAGCGTCGCTGAAAATCTGTCCCAGCCCGTGTGCGCGATTTTGGCGCCGTTTAGAGGGGGGCTGGTTTAAAACGTGATTTTCCCTAGGCTTGTTCAAATCGAGTTTTTTCAGCCTAGTTAATTATTAACAAATAATCGCTGGAAGATTCACTCACTTGAGCTATTATTAGGTTTAAGGGCTTTATTTAATTGTTATAGCAGGTTAAACATTAACCAGCGCGTTCACAGGATCCCACTAGAAAGCTGATTTAAACGGATTTTAATTTACAGCAATTGAACACTAAATTCATTCCATTTGGCCTATAAATTAATGTAAATGAGATTTAAAAATCATGTTTTATTGTGAATTATTTGTGAATATTATTTGGACACTTAGGCTATTTAAAAATGTTAATCATTTATTAAGAAATGGATAGATGTTTAGATCTAGTAATTGAAGTTTGGAATTAGCTACAATTAGGTAACTAACCAATTATATGCTTTAATTTCAGGTCATCCAAGTTAGATTATTTTATATTTGTTTCAGAATGCTTCAATCTATGATAACTGAAAATTTCATTCAGTTCTCTTAATTTTTAAGAAAGTTATGGGCTTTTGACTGTCCACGATCACAGCTTTTTTGTTATGTCAATCGAAAATCAATAGGGAACAAGATGCTGATTTCCGAGTATGAAAATGGCCATAACTTTTTAAATACTTGAGATATGAAAGTGAATTAGGTGGCAAATTAAACTTATTTTTATTGTTTATCTGATGGGATAAATTGCAGACTTGATTTTTAAAATCTCAAAATGTTGTAACATTGCTAGTGCCTGTCCAAATGTCTTTGAAATGTTGTTATAGTACCTGCCTCAACTACCTCCTCCGGCAGCTCGTTTCATACACCCACCACTGTGTGAAAAAGCAGCCCCACGGCTTTCAGTTTTGCAACACTACTTAGTATTACTGATTATTAATTTATGCTAATATTAACTATTGTGCATTGATTTCAGTATAATATTGTGCTGCTGGGCTTGTACATAGAACACAGAAGACTACAGCATAAAAAACTGTCAAGAAGCATCTCACACACTTAACCCTCTCAATCGTCTTTGCTGCAGCCCACAATGTCTTTGCTGCACCTGATGCCCAGACTAACTCTTATGTGCCTGCATGTGATCCATATCCCTCCATTCCCTGTATATCCATGTTCCTATCTAAAATCCTCTGAAACACTACTATCATAGAAACATAGAAACATACAAATTAGGTGCAGGAGTAGGCCATTCGGCCCTTCGAGCCTGCACCGCCATTCAATATGATCATGGCTGATCATCCAACTCAGTATCCCGTACCTGCCTTCTCTCCATACCCCCTCAACTACCCTCTGTGGCAGAGAGTTCCAGAGATTCACCACTCTCTGCGTGAAAAAAGTTCTTCTCATCTCGGTTTTAAAGGATTTCCCCTTTATCCTTAAGCTATCGTATCTGCTTCCACCACCACCCCCCGCAGCATGTTCCAAACACCCACCACCCTAAAAAAAACTTGCTCCACACATCACCTTTAAACTTTGCCCCTCTCACCTTAAAGCTGTGCCCTCTGGCCTTTGACATTTCCGTCCTGGGAAAAGTTTAAACGAGTAAGAGTTTCATTGTTCCATTACTGGTAGACATGATCATTAAAAATGTTATGACTCTTGTTGGGAACACTGTACGCAGTTTGTACGTTCTCCCCGTGACCTGCGTGGGTTTTCTACGAGATCTTCGGACACTCCTTCTGAGACCTCCCACACTCCAAAGACGTACAGGTATAAATGAATTAACAAATTTATTGGCCAAGTATTCACATACAAGGAATTTGCAGTGGTGCTCTGCCCACAAGTGACAACGTGACATACAGTGACAGTTAGGAATGACATTAAGAATTAAACATTAATAATAAAGCATTATCGATTAAACATGAGAATGAAATAAAATACCAGAGCAAAAGGAGGCTTCAGACTTTTGGCTGTTGAGTAGAGCTACTGTTTGTGGAAAAAAGCTGTTTTTATGTCTGTCTGTGGCGACTTTGACAGTCCGGAGTTGCCTTCCAGTGGGAAGTGATTCAAAGAGTTTGTGGCCAGGGTGAGAGGGGTCAGAGATGATCTTGCCCGCTCGCTTCCTGGTCCTTGCAGTGTACAGTTCATCAATGGAGGGAAGGTGCAGCCAATAACCTTCTCAGCTGATCGAACGATTCGCTGCAACCTCCGGGTGTCGTGCTTGGTGGCTGAGCCAAACCAGACCATGATGGAGACGGTGAGGACAGACTCTATGATGGCCGTATAGAATTGGACCATCATTGCCTGTGGCAGATTGTGCTTCCTCAGCTGCCGCAGGAAGTACATCCTCTGTTGTGCCTTTTTGACTGTGGAGTCGATGGTTGCCCCCCACTTAAGGTCCTTGGAGATGATGGTTCCCAGGAACTTAAAAGACTCCACAGATGTGACTGTGGTGTTGTTGATGGTGAGTGGGGTGAGGGGAGGGGAAGCTCTCCTAAAGTCTACAATCAATTCCACTGTCTTAAGAGCATTGAGCTCCAGGTTGTTGTGATGGCACCAGGACGCCAGCTTGTTAATTGGTTTGGTAAATTAAAAAAATTGTCCCTAGTGTGTGTAGGATAGTGTTAGTATGCGGGGATCTCTGGTCGGCGCGGACCCGGTGGGCCGAAGGGCCAGTTTCCATGCTGTATCTCTAAACTAAATTAAATATTAAGAGGCGGGAGCATGAATTAAAGTTGCTTTGGTGGTGTAATAAAGTATACAGCAGGAAAGTTGGTCCGAAGAAATCCCACGCTATTAGGCAATAACAAATTGCAACATCATATCTTAATGCATAAATTACTTGCTTGATGTACAAATGTTACCTACTCTAAGTGCTCTAATCATTTAAATAGGATTCAATGTGCACAACAAAGGAATTCATGTCTTGTAACCTGTGGAAGCCAAGCGCAGCTCCAAATTGTTATAGTGCTACACTGCGGAATTTAATACAATGTCTCTTTCCTAATGATGCCTATTTTTACATGAGGTGGTTTTAATAAATTCAATTAAAGTGTCCATTGGCTCTGGAAAGCAACGAATCGATCTCCCCACCATCGAAGGTCCATCGCAGATACTGACCTCCCCACCATCGAAGGTCCATCACAGGTACTGACTTCCCCACCATCGAAGGTCCATCACAGGTACTGACCTCCCCACCATCGAAGGTCCATCATAGGTACTGACTTCTTCACCATTGAAGGTCCATCACATGTACTGACCTCCGCACCATCAAAGGTCCAACACAGGTACTGACCTCCCCACCATCGAAGGGATCTACAGGAGGCACTGCCTCAAAAAAGCAGCCAGCATCATCAAAGACCCACACCGCCCTGGTCACGCTCTCACTGCTACAACCGGGAAGAAGGTGCAGGAGTCTGACCTTCCAGGAGGTCTTGAAAACCTTTCATGACCTTCAGGGAGGTCATGGAAAACCATGGAGACTCTTCAGAGACTGAATAAGGGTTCAGACCCCAAAACATCACATATCCATCATGCCTCCTCCTAGAGATGCTGCCTGACCCACTGAGTAACTCCAGCTCTTAATGTCTTATTCTGTTTGTATTTGTGAATGCAACTCACAGTTCCAGGTAACAAACCTATTTTTGTCATATTGTTATTGAGGCATTGCTTACTGGTAGTCTGTGCAGAAGTTCTAAATTTGTAGAGAATGTGAAGATCATAACAAATAAAAGCTTGTCATGAACAATATCTGTCACTTGGCTACATCTCATCATCGCAGGAGGAAAGCCCTGGAATTATCTATTCAATCTTTACTGGTTGCTGGATAGAATATTAAACAGAGGTATTGGCGGTGACTTACTGATAGGGAGACAATATCCAGGCTTGTACAGACGTTGTTTTAAGTACTGACAATGACAAGTGAACATTTCTGTTATTCTTTGCACAGCTGCAGGAGTCTCTCCAACAACATTATACAGTCGCACGTTTCTTATTTCAGAGTTGACAGCCCTGGAATATTTTAAATCAAACTCGATACAGAGCTCTTTGGATTTTCATTCCACTGATGGGAAAAAAAACATGGGCATATTAATTAAGTGACTGGAAATGTGGAATGACTACTGTTAGAAGATTGCTACAGACTTAGCATTAAAGAAAATGAACTTTGAAGCCACAAGCTCCCCTCATCAGATACTAGAAGTCACGATGCAGCTTTATAGGACTTTGGTTAGGCCGGATATGGAGGATTGCATGCAGTTCTGGTCACCTCCTTTACAGGAAGGATGCAGAGGCCATGCAAAGGGTGCAGAGATTTACCAGAATGATGCCTGGATTATATACCACCAGGGGGCGCCGTACGATGGCTGCCTCGCCAACAGTCTGTCTCGTCTTTATCCTTCTTGGTGTTCCAGTTTGTTGTAAAATGTGTGTTTTAGTTTATCTTCAGTTTTGGATTATGTGGGGGGTGGTGGGGAAAACTTTTTGCATCTCCTTCCTCGACGGAGATGCGACTTTTTCCGTGTCATATTTCCGTCTTAGAGACTTCGGAGCTCCAAGCCACAGGAGCTTCGACTGCCACGGTCATGGGAGTTTCGATCGCCTTGACATGGGAGCTTCAATCGCCGGCCGCGGATGGTTTGACTCCCCCGACCGCAGAAGGCATGGGGGAAAGAAGATAAGACTTGATTGCCTTCCTTCACTGTGGGGAATGTGGAGGAGCCGCTATGGTGGATGTTTATGTCAAATTTTTATGTAGTTGTGTGTCTTGTTGCTTTGTTGGTATGACTATGGCAAACCAAATTCCTCATACGTTGCTAAACATACTTGGCTAACAAATTACGATTATGATTAGATGGCATTAGCTACAGGGAGAGATTTGACAGATTTGGATTGTTTTCTCTGGAAAAGCTGGAGGTTGAGGGGTGACCTGATAGAAGTATATATAAGTACATAAAATTAAGAGAGGCATAGATAGGGTAAGACAGTCAGAAGCCTTTTCCCAGAGTGGAAATGTCAATGACAAGAAAGCAGAGCTTTAAGGTGAAAGGGGCAAAGTTTAAAGGAGACATGTGGGTTTTTTTACACAGAGGGTGGTGGGAGCCTGGAACACGTTGCCGGGATTGTTGGTGGAGGCAGGCAGATACAATAGTGGTGTTTAAGAGACTTTTGATTAGGCATATGGATATGCAGGGAATGTGTGTGCATCCAGGTGTGGCACAGTAAAGTGAGGGGGGAACAGGGGGGGAGGGGAGGTGCAATGAAGGTGTCAGTGGGAGAAATACTGGATTGGGGAACAGGAAGGAGAGGGGGGTAAGGGAGAGTGTATTACTTGAAATTGGAGAATTCATACCATTGGGCTTGTAAGCTACCCAAGCGGAATATGAGGTGCTGTTCCTCCAGTTTGCATGTGGCCTCTCTCTGGCACTCCATACTCTTTCCTCTAGCTTCACATTTTACGCCTCTTCTCACCTACTCCCACTTCTTGCTTTCATCTTTGGCCTTTGTCCAACCATCGTCTACAAATCAAAACTCCCCCTAACCTGAATCCATCTATCACTTGCTAGGCTTTGTCCACCCCCCCCCCCCCCCCCCCACCTCTTGTCCAGCTCCTCCCCCCTCCAACACTCTATCATCCAAAACGTCATCTGGCCATTCGCTCCAGAGATGCCGCCTGGCTCGCTGAGTTTTTCCAGCAGTTTGTGTCTTTTTTGGTAAACCAACATCTGCAGTTCCTTGTTTCTCCTACCTCTCTTTTCCAGCTTTGTCCCCCAACTACAATCAGTCTGAAGAAAGTGCTTGACCCGAAGCACCGTCTGTCCATTAACTGCAGAGGTGCCGCCTGACCCGCTGAGTTCCTCCAGCACTTTGTGCCTTGTTTTGTTTCACCAGCATCAGCAGTTCCGTGTTTCTACATTGTCTCTTGCCTTCAACTGAAAGTGCCTGGCTTTGACTGAGGTTTTGCTGCGGCTTAATGTAACTGTGCTGACAATTGCTGCCTCCTTCACTTTACCCTGATTATTGACTGCTGTAGATGACTGATTAGCTGCTCGACGAGACGTTGAGACTTGCCTGTATAGATAGATATAATAGATATAATTTATTGCCACACAACCAGGGTCGGTGGAAATTTGGGTTGTCAGCAGCAGTACAATAATAAAGAACACACAACCACAATAAAACTGTAACACAAACATCCACCACAGCATTCATCACTGTGGTGGAAGGCACAAAATTTGACCAGTCCTCCTCCATTTCCCCCCCCCCCCGTGGACAGGACCAGAGTCCAGAGTCAGTCCAGGATCGGCTCTTCCTCACCGGAGACCGCGGCTTTAAGATGGTGTAGGCCGATCGGTCGAGATTTAAAGACTCCGCCGCAGCCAGAAGCACCGTAGACTGCAAGGCCGGCGGTCGAAGCTCCCCTCCAGGGGTGATGGTGAGTCCATGCCGGCCCCGCGGTAGAGTTTGGCCGCGGGCCGGCAGTGATGGCTTCTTCTTCCCCCGGGTCCCCCACGAGGGATCCCGGGCTGTAGACGCCGCACCAGCTGGAGCTCTGCAGACCGCGACTTCAGGCTGCCGGCTGCCCCGGGCCAGCGAAATGGAGCGCTCCCCTCCAGCGAGCCCCAGCGAGGGCTCACCCGTTCCACAACGGGAGTCCACGCTGCGCCTGCCACTGAAGCCCCGGGCGTGTCTCCGGGAAAAGCCACGCCGATCCTTGATGTTAGGCCACGGGGGAGGCGACCTGGAAAAACTCGCCTCTCCATGGAGGAGGCGACCAAAGCGGTTTTCCCCTTACCCCCTCACACCACCCCCCCACACAAAACACATGAAGGAACATTAAATACATACTTTAAAACATACTAAAAAATTAAAAAAGGTTGAAAAAAACTAACGCGCTGCTGACATGGCTGCTGCCAGAGCAGCGCCCCCTACAATACGGTGCTTTGATTGCAAGGTGTACTTTGTAACTGTCTGGTAATGTTGCTCGGCTTGTCAGCTCCAGAGCCAAGCTTGGTCTTAGAAAAACCCAGGGGGCTCCTGTTTATCAGTTAATATAGTCCTTCACAATGTAACACAGATGCACACAATTCAAGGACCTGCTCATGAACTTTCCAAACCATCACCTCTCTGTGACTTTCATCTGAGAACTCCATCTCTCCATTGAATCTGGAGAATAATTCGCCATGGCGTATATCAACTAACAGATGCCGCACATCATAAACCAACGCTCCACATCCCAATGTTAGTCAAGCTACTGAAAGAGGTGGTATTGCACAGTGAAAATGGTGATCAACAATTATAGTGGTATCTCCATCATCCAGGCAGGTGGGCCAAGGAATGGCAAATGGAGGTTTGTGCGGATAAGTGCGAGGTGTTGCATTTTTGGGAGTCAAACCAGGGCAGAATCTTTGTAATGAATGACCGGACATTTAGGAGTTTTGGCAGTGTTGTGGTGTAGCGGTAGAGTTGCTGCGTTAGGCCCCTGGCCCACTTCGAAAACCTGAACGGAAACCTCTGGAGACTTTGCGCCCCCACCCAAGGTTTCCGTACGGTTCCCGGAGGTTTTTGTCAGTCTCCCTACCTGTTTCCACAACCTGCAACCTCAGGTAACCACCTGCGACCTCCGGGAACCGCACGGAAAGCTTGGGTGGGGCGCAAAGTCTCCAGAGGTTTCCGTTCAGGTTTCCTAAGTGGGACAGGGGCATTACAGCGAATGCAATGCAGGAGACCCAGGTTCGATCCCGACTACGGGTGCTGTCTGTACGGACTTTGTACGTTCTCCCCAGGACCTGCGTGGCTTTTAGAAACGTAGAAATTAGGTGCAGGAGTAGGCCATCCGGCCCTTCGAGCCTGCACCGCCATTCAATATGATCATGGCTGATCATCCAACTCAGTACCCCGTACCTGCATTCTCTCCATACCCTCTGATCCCCTTAGCCACAAGGGCCACATCTAACTCCCTCTTAAATATAGCCAATCAACTGGCCTCGACTACCCTCTGTGGCAGAGAGTTCCAGAGATTCACCGCTCTCTGTAAAAATAGCGAAAGGATTTCAACTGTGACCCCTTGTCCTGGACTACCCTCTCATAGAAACATAGAAACATAGAAATTAGGTGCAGGAGTAGGCCATTCGGCCCTTCGAGCCTGCACCGCCATTTAATATGATCATGGCTGATCATCAAACTCAGTATCCCGTACTGCCTTCTCATACCCTCGATCCCCTTGTCTTTCTTAAAGGCCATGAACTGGCCTCAACTACCTCTGTGGCATCCAGAGATTCACCACTAAGCTGTTTTAAAGGATTTCCCCCTTATCCTTAAGCTGTCCTGGACTTCCCCAACATCGGGAACAATCTTCCTGCATCTAGCCTGTCCAACCCCTTAAGAATGTTGTAAGTTTCTATAAGATCCCCTCTCAATCTCCTAAATTCTAGAGAGTATAAACCAAGTCTATCCAGTCTTTCTTCATAAGACAGTCCTGACATCCCAGGAATCGGTCTGGTGAACCTTCTCTGCACTCCCTCTATGGCAATAATGTCCTTCCTCAGATTTGAGACCAAAACTGTACGCAATACTCCAGGTGTGGTCTCACCAAGACCCTGTACAACTGCAGTAGAACCTCCCTACTCCTATACTCAAATCCTTTTGCTATGAAAGCTAACTTACCATTCGCTTTCTTCACTGCATGCTGCACCTGTATGCCTACATTCAATGACTGGTGTACCATGATACCCAGGTCTCGCTGCATCTCCCCTTTTCCTAGTTGGCCACCATCAGTCGGCAGTCAGAGCATTGAGTATAGGAGTTGGAATGTTATGTTACAGTTGTACATGACATTGGTGAGGCTGCACCAGGAGTTGGATTCAGTTTTAGTCTCCCTGCTATTGGAAAGATGCCATTAAGCTGGAAATAGTGCAGAGAAGAGTGCAAAGTTCTTGCCAGGACTCAAGGGCCTGAGCTATAGGGCAGGTTGGGCAAGCTAAGCCTTTATTCCTTGGAGCCCAGGAGGATGAGGACCCTATAGAGGTGTATAAAATCATAAGGGGAATAGATACTGTGAATGGCTGAACAGGCTGGGACTTTATTCCAATGGGGTGAAGGAGGCTGAGCGGTCATCTTATAGTGATGTACAAAATCACGAGGGGAATAGACAGAGTCTTTCACCCAGAGGAGGGGAATCAATTACCAGAGGGCATTGGTTTAAATTGAGAGGGGAAAGATTTAATAGGAACCTGAAGGGCAACTTATTCGCACTATCTACCTCACTGGAGACGCTTGGGCTATCTTTAATCAGACTTTACTGGACTTTATCTTGCACTAAATTATTCACTTTATCACTGTGGATGGCTCGATTGTAATCATTTATTGTCTTTCCGCTGACTGGTTAACATGCAACAAAAGTTTATTTGCAGTACTTTGGCACACGTGACAAGAAACTAAACTAAACATTTGGACAGGTACATGGATAGAAAAGGTTTAGAGAGATATGGACGAAATGCAGGCAGGTGGGGCTCATGTACATTGGGCATCTTGATCAGCATGGATGAGTTGGGCTGAGGAGCCTGTTTCCATGTTGTAAGACTCTGTGACTCTAAGCCTGCACTTTGTTACATTCTACAGCTTGCTGGGTGCGGGCAAACCATATAAATACTGTAGCTACGAGAGCAGATCAAGAAGCTGAGTATCTTGTAGCAAGTGACACACGTTCTGACTCCAACGTGCTTACACTGTTCATATGATGAAGTCAGAATTGTCATAGTCATTCAGTGTGGAAACAGGTCCATCGGCCCAACTTACCCGCACCAACCAACATGTCCCAGCTATACTGCGTTTGGCCCACATCCCTCCAAACCTGTCCTATCCACGTACCTGTCTACTTCTTAAAAGTTGGGATTAACCCTGCCTCAGCTACCTCCCCTGGCAGCTCATTCCATACACCCACCACCCTTTCTTCAGATTCCCTTTCCCCTTCACCTTAAACCTATTTGCTCTGGCCCTCGATTCCCCTTTTCTTGGCAAGAGACTCTGTGCATCTACCCAATCTATTCCTCTCATGATTTTATACCCCTCTATAAAATCACCTCTAGATTAGATTAGATTAGATTCCTTTATTGTCATTTAGACTTTTCGGTCTGAACGAAATTATGCTGCCTGCAGTCATACACAGAACCAATAAAAACAAAACATACAATAAACACAAATTAAACATCCACCACAGTGAGTTCACCAAGCACATCCTCACTGTGATGGAGGCAAAGTCTTAGTCTCCGTCTCTTCCCTCCTTGGTCGCCCTCTGCGCTGAGGCGATCGATCCAGGCCGGAGATGCCGCCCTCCAGTCCAGCAGACCTCTGTGGTGATGTCGCCGCCGCCGAAAGCCGGAACGCCATCTCCGCTCCGAGACGGCCCGCCACAGCCCCAGCTCCAGGCCGCCGCCCCAGCTCCGGGTCCCGCAGTCTCCGCTCCGGGCAGCCGCCCCAGCTCCGGGTCCCGCAGTCTCCGTTCCGGGCAGCTGCCCCAGCTCCGGGTCCCGCAGTCTCCGCTCCGGGCAGCTGCCCCAGCTCCAGGCCGCTGCCCCAGCTCCAGGTCCCGCAGTCAACAGAAAAAAAGTAAAGACGGACGGACTGCAGGCGAGCCGCAGCTGTTAACAGCGCCGCCACTTCCGGAACTATAAGATTGTTAAGGGCTTGGACACGCTAGAGGCAGGAAACATGTTCCCGATGTTGGGGGAGTCTAGAACCAGAGGCCACAGTTTAAGAATAAGGAGAAAGCCATTTAGAGACGAGGAAACACTTTTTCTCACAGAGTGGTGAGTGTGTGGAATTCTCTGCCTCAGAGGGCGGTGGAGGCAGGTTCTCTGGATGCTTTCAAGAGAGAGCTAGATAGGGCTCTTAAAAATAGCGGAGTCAGGGGATATGGGGAGAAGGCAGTTGATGATTGGGGATGATCAGCCATGATCAGATTGAATGACTCGAAGGGCCAAATAGCCTACTCCTGCACCTATTGTCTATTATCTATTGTCACCCCTCATCTTCCTACGCTCCAAGAAATAGTCCCAGCCTACTCAACCTTGTAAAATTGTCATGGAATGTTTTTGTTATTGATTTGATGAGTATGACATTTGTCCACATTAAAGGAGGTCCCGGATCACCAGTTGCCAGAAAATTGTTGGTGGACCTGTCGTGCAAAACTGAAGTTCTTAGTTCAACCAAAGACACAGTCCGTGGATGATCATAGTTGCTGAGGTTTGTGTTCAAGTGCCTGATAGTTATTGGGAAGAAGTTGTTCTTGAATCAAGTGGTCATGGTTTTCTGGTTTCTGTACCTTCTTCCCGACGCTCAACAGATGGGTCATTGTGCCTTAGAGGCAGGTCAGCCAATTTGAAGCCCACCCAATTTTCTTGTCAGTAGTAATTAATAAATAACTAAGATCAAATCCCTCCAACTTTATTCTTAAATATCCCCAACAGTGAAAATAATTTGTCGACCTGTCAATTATCTGATGTCAGTGGGTCTGTAACATGGAGTTATTTAGTGTATAATTCATTGAAAGCTATTAGAATTATATTAGAATTATCATTAGTAAGTCCTCATCTGCAGTGGAGTGGAACTGGTCATCTGTCATGGTGTATATTTAACTAAGAGGATGCCACACCCTTGGTTCCTTAGATAGACTTGATAGGCACTTGAAAGACACTTAATAGACTTAGATAGACACTGATGGTGAAAGTAAAGACCAGTCACCAAAAACATTCAGTATTCCTTTAAATGGTTAATCAGCACAAGAACACATTTGATAAATTACAGTGAAGATAGACACAAAATGCTGGAGTAGCGGTTATACAGCATCACCGGAGACAAGGAATAGGTGATGTTTTGGGTTGAGACCCTTCTTTATAACATTTACTCATTGGATCATTGAGATATGCAGCAGGCCCTTTGGCCCATCTGGACCATGTGATCCAAGTTGGCATACAGGGCCAATGCCATCTGGCTGCATTTGGCCACAGCCCTCTAAACCCTTTCTATCCATATATCTCCAAATGTCTTTTAAAGTTTGTGATTATATCCTCTGGCAGCTCATTCCAGATACGGACTGCCGTCAGGGAAAATGTTGCCCCTGAGGTCCCTATTAAATGTCTCCTCTCACCTCAAGCTTATGCCCTCTGGTTTTAGAATCCTCTATCCTGGAAAAAAAGATAATGAGCGTTCACTTTATCCGTGCCCCTCATGATCTTGTACACCTCAATAAGGTAACCCCTCAGCCTCCTTAGCTCCAAAGAAAAAATGTCCCAGCCAATCCATCCTCTCCCTGTAACTCAAGCCCGCAAACCCAGGTAACATCCTGGTGAATCTTTTCTGCACCCTTTCCAACTTAATGCCATCCTTCCTATAGCTGGGTGACCAGAACTGTACACAGTGCTCCGTGTGGTCTCTACAATGTGTTCAATGGGTCATACCTCATGGTAAAAGCCCTGTCCCACGGTACAAGTTAATTCTAGCTCTCCCGAGTTTGCCCTGATTCGAACTCGGAGAATTACGGTAATGGCCACTCATCACGAGTTTTCCCTGATTCGAACTCGGAGATTTACGGTAATGGCCAGGGTAATGGAGCTCTCGTGGACATTTTTCAACATGTTGAAAAATCTTCACAAGTCTTCCCGTGCTTACCTGCCGTTTAAAGAGTCTTCCCGAGTACCTGCCGTTAGCGTTACGAGCTGCGAAGAGACATCTCCGAGCTCCGACGTACCCACTACGTTCATTCTCCGTGCTTACCACGAGTTTGATTTTTTTTAAACTCGGGAGAGCTCTTGGAATAAACTCGTACCATGGGACAGGGCTATAACAGCTCCCGATGTTAGGGAAGTCCAGGACAAGGGGTCACAGCTTAAGGATAAGGGGGAAATCCTTTAAAACCGAGATGAGGAGAACTTTTTTTCACAGAGAGAGTGGTGAATCTCTGGAACTCTCTGCCACAGAGGGTAGTTGAGGCCAGTTCATTGGCTATATTTAAGAGGGAGTTAGATGTGGCCCTTGTGGCTAAGGGGATCAGGGGGTATGGAGAGAAGGCAGGTACGGGATACTGAGTTGGATGATCAGCCATGATCATATTGAATGGCGGTGCAGGCTCGAAGGGCTGAATGGCCTACTCCTGCACCTAATTTCTATGTTTCTATGTTGACGTTTTGTTCTTTTGTAATTACGATTAGACATTTCTGGAACACAAAACCTGCCTCCTCTCCAGGAACCAAGAAATGGCAGCATCAGCAACAATGCATGCGCTGGACATTCCCAGAGTGAATTACAAAAATATACGACAATAGGTTGGTTCCACCTACACCAGGTAGAAGCATGTAGAAGTGGCGAACAACACAAAGTGCTGGAGGAACTCAGTGGGTCAGACAGCATCTGTGGAGGAATGGACAGGCAACGTTTTATGGTGGGACCCTTCTTTAGTCAGATGCTGCCTCACCCACTGAGCTCTTCCAGCACCTTGTGTTTTGCTCCAGATATAAGCATCTGCAGTTTCTTGTATCTTTGTTACCTAACAGACCCTTCTTGGGTCTTTGTTACCTAATTTACCAGAATGATATCTGCATTTGAGTGTATCAGCTACAGGGAGAGGCTGTTTTCTCTGGAATGTTGGAAGTTATGGAGAAACCTGAGCATCATCATCATCGTTGAAAACATCAATGGGCACGGTGCCTCACAACGCTATGACAGTGATCGCAACTTCTACTGAAGTGTGGATGGCCGTTGGCTCGCTAGGAGCTCATCTGCCCTTTGACAGGTCTTGTTTTTGGTCCTGCTGGGGGTCCACAGCCCCCTCCTCACCTGGCAAACCAGGTGGGGGAGACGGTTTAGTCACCGACTATCCAACCATTGAGCAAGTAGCACAGGATTACATGGTATCCATGGCGGTGGGAACTCCCCCCGACCCAAAACTGAAAGTAGTATATAATATTATGAGGCACAGATAAGGTAGACTGTCAGAACCTTTCTCCCAGGATGGAAATATCAAATAGTGAAAGCATAGCTTTAAGCTGAGCTGGGAATAATTTATAGGGGATAAGCGGGGCAAGTTTTTATTACAGAGGGCGGCGTGTGCCTAGAACGTGCTGCCAGGGGTGGTGGTGGAGGCAGATACAATAGTGGCGTTTAAGAGACTTTTGGATAGACACATGGATGCAGGGAATGGAGGGACATGGATCATGTGCAGGCAGATTAGATTTGGTCGGCATCATGTGCAGTCAGACTAGTTTAACTTAACCGCTCGTCCATCGAGAGCCTGCTGACATACTGCATTACAGCATGGTATGGCAGCTGCACCATGGCAGACAGGGAGAGGCTTCAGAGGGTAACCAGGACAGCGCGGAGGATCATTGGCTGCCCTCTCCCCTCCCTGATGGACATCTACACCTCCCGCTGCCTTAGCAGGGCAAAGAAGATCATCAAAGACAGCTCCCATCCTGCGTTTGGACTGTTCGACCTGCTGCCCTCTGGAAGGCGCTATAGGTGCATCAAATCCAGGACAAACAAAACTCAGGCTTTCCGTACTATAAATTCAAATTCACACACACTACACCCCATGTATATATGTATATAGCGGCAGAATTTGTGCACCTATAGACCCCCCCCCCAAAGTGTGGTTTCTTATTTTTTGGCTAAATGTATGTATGCACTGGTACGAGCAGCTTTCAGTTTCACTGTACATGTATAGTGACAATAAATGGCATATCTATATCTCTATCATGTTCGGCACAGACTGTGGGCTGAAGGGTCTGTTCCTGCTGCATTGCTCCATGTAAGATATGGCAATAGGTTGTACTGTGGTTACACCTACACCATGTAGAAGTGGGGAACAAGACAAAGTGTGGAAGGAAGTCAGTGGGTCAGGTGGCATCTGTGGAGTGAATGGACAGGCGACGTTTCAAGGCAGGAGGACAAAAGTGCTGGAGAAACGCAGCGGGTGCAGCAGCATCTATGGAGCGAAGGAAATAGGCCACGTTTCGGGCCGAACCCCTTCTTCAGACAGGAGCTTTCTTCACACTCAGTCAGACGCGGCCCCGCCTGTCCCGCTGAGCTGCTCCACCATTTTGTGACCGTCTCCACCGGTGACGGTTTATTTGCCACGGACACGTCACGTGGGCGCCGCCCGTTGCTGCGGTGACGTGTCCCTGCGCTCCCATTGGCCGGCGCCGCGGTGTCCCATGGGGTCACTGATTGGTCGTCTCTTTCGGTGACGTGACGTGCGGAGTGTGCGAGCCGCGTGATTGGGTGAACGGGAGGCGGGCCCGCCCATTGGGTACCTGGCTGCGGGGACGCGGGGCGTGCGATTGGTCGGCCGGCGGCGCGGAGACGTGGTGACGTGAGGAGTGGGCGGCGGAGCGGAGACGTGCTGACGTAGGACAGCGCTGCTCCGGCTGCCGGGCGCCGCTCCGGGAGGCAAAATGTGAGTGAGGGAGGCGGAGGCCGGGGCAGGCCGGGGCACTGGCACTGGCGCTGGCGCTGGCACTGGCACTGGCACTGGCACTGGCACTGGCGCTGGCACTGGCGCTGGCACTGGCACTGGCACTGGCACTGGCACTGGCACTGGCACTGGCACCGGCACCGGCACCGGCACCGGCACCGGCACTGGCACTGGCACTGGCACCGGCACTGGCACCGGCACCGGCACCGTCCTGGGGATGAGGGGACACAGGCCCTGCCTGGGGCAGACACAGGGAGCTGGCGGCCCGGGAGGTAGAGACCGGTCGGTTGCGGCCCAGCAGCGGGCAGTGTCCACAGCACTGAGCCAGCCCTGCGGGGGGCTGCAACCGCAACGGGTGACATAGGATCAGATGATGTAGAGGGTAGAGCTGAGAAATTGTCGGGTAAAAACACCCACGTGTATGAATAGGAAGGGGTTAGAGGGCAGATGCAGGCAAATGGGACTAGCCCAGTATGCCAACGGCATGGACAAGGTGGGCCGAAGGGCCTGTTTCCATGCTGTACAGTTCCATGGTGACCATGATGGGTCCATACACCCCATCTAGGCTAGTTCCATTTGCTTGTGTTTATCCCATAGCCCTCTAATCCTTTCCTATTCATGTATCTGTACAAACGGTTTTTAAATGTTGTTATTAAACCTCAAGTGTACCACCTCGACAGCTGAATCCATATAGGTTTAGTTGAGAGATACAGTGTGGAAACAGGCACTTCTGCCCACTGAGTCCGCGCTGCCCAATGTTCATCTGTATCCTAACTATCCTACACACGAGGGATGATTTACAGAAGCCAATTCATCTACAAACCTGCACGTCTTTGTGAGGTGTGAGGAAACCAGAACACTCAGAGGAAAACCATGCAGGTCACTGGGAGAGCGTACAAACTCCACACAGTACGCAAAGTCAGGGTTGAACCTGGTTCTCTGGCGCTGTGAGGCAGCAACTATTGCCGCGCGACTGTGCTGCATTAGTTTAGTTTATCATTGTCACGTGTATCACGGTACAGTGAAAAGCATCTTGGTTGTGTGCTATCCAGTGGGTGAGAAGACTAAGTTACACAAAAGTGCTGGAGAAACTCAGCAGGTGCAGCAGCATCTATGGAGCGAAGGAAATAGGCGACGTTTTGGGCCGAAACCCTTCTTCAGACTGACACAAGATGAATATACTCACCACCCTCTGTCTCTGGGATTCATATCAAATCCACCCCTCTCACTTTAAACCACTCTAGTTCTTGATTCCTCTACTCTTGGCAAGAGTGTACATTTACCTGATCTATTCCTCTCATGATTTTGTGCACCTCTTTATGATCACCCCTCCGCCTCCTGCACTCTTAGGTGTAAAGTCCTAGCCTGCCCCATCTCTCCCTGTGCTCCCTACGATGGTGTGGCCTTTCCTTCCATTGCTCTGGTTTCCAACCACATCCCAAAGATGAGCAGGTTGGTGGGATCTCTGAGCCACTTTCCTAACTAACCCAATATCACTCAAATCCCATATTACTTTAAACAAGAATCAGTCAATGTCTTGAATATATCACAGATTAATTACCATCTGCATGAAGCATTCAATCAAACACCAGCCATTGCTTTCAATGTTCCCACATCATCCTTTTTTTCCACAGTGTCCCCTTTGATCCCCATTGAGTCCCAGTCATACAGCATGCAATCAGGCCCTTTGAGCCAACTGGCCCACGTTGACCAACATGCCCCATCTACACTAGTCACACCTACCAGCATTTACCCCATATCTCTCTAAACTTGACTATCCATGTACCTGCCTAAGTGTCTCTTAAATGTTATGATAGTACCTACCTCAATTAACTCCTCTGGCAGCTCATTCCATTTACCCGTAGGCCTTCGCGTAAAGAATTTAAAAAAGTTGCCCCTTAAGTTCCTATAACATCTATCCTCCCCTCACCTTAAACCTATGTCCTCTGGTACTTGATTTCACTACTCTGGGCAAAAGACTGCGTTTATCCAATCCATTCTCAAGATTTTGTACACCTCTATAAGATCACCTCTCATGTACTCCAAGGAATAATGTCTGAGCCTGCTCAACCTCTCCCTATAGCTCAGGCCCTCGATATCAGTGAGGCAATATCCTTGTAAATCATCTCTGCACGCTTACCGGCTTGACAACATCTTTCCAATGAACATATCAATCCAAAATTGATCACTACACTCTAAATGTGGCTTCTCAAATGTCTTATACAACTGTAACATGATCTCTACTTCTATACTCAATACTCTGACGAGGGCCAATGTACCAACAGGCTTCTTGACCACCCTATCTGTCTGTGATGACATTTTCAAGCAACTATGTACCTATGAGTGGGAATTTAATTTGCAAACCAGCACCACTGGTAGAATGATGTTAGTGGACACCACCATAGTGCCTTGTAGTTAGAGAACAATGTTGAAACACATTGAAGTGACAGCCAAGAAACCACACCAATGCCTGGACTTCAGGACACTGAGGAAGTTAGGCATGTCTCCAACAACTCTTACAAATTTCTACAGTTTTACCAAAGGCAGCATACTGTTGGGTGGCAAACCTACTGTCCAAAAAATGATAACCTAACCCTTGCTTTGTTTGGGATCAGCTCTGTGCAAGACCACAACAATTTACAGAGAGTTGTGAATGTAGCCCATTCCGTCGCACAGACCAGACTTCACAACAGTGACATCAGCTACACTTCACTTTGCCTCAGAAAAGCAGCCAAAATAATCAAAAACTTGTCCCACCCTGATCATTCCTCTTTCTTCCCCACTTCCAACTGACTTATGGTACAGAAGCTTGAAAGCTCGCTCCACCAGACTTGGGAACAGCTTCTTCCCCTCTGGTATCAGGCTTCTGAATGGTCCTTCCATAAGCTGGAGTACTGTCCGACTTGACTCGACCCCATTGCGGACATTGGACTTTGTCTCTGGAACTGATGCGCAACAATGCTGAGAACTATATTCTGCACTGTATCTTCTTCTTTGCTCTACCTATTGTACTTGAGTTTGTATTAATGTATAGTATCTGAATTGATTGAGTAGCGTGCAAAACAAGCTCTTCACTGTACAATACACTGTATGTGTGACAATAATAAACCTAACCTAAAAAATGTAAGTAGAATTAATGGGCAGTGTACTGGTAATATTTTAAACTTTGCAACTCTAGAACGCACAAACTGAGTTGTAAAAATTGATTAACAGCCGTGAACTATAAATGCCGCACTTTAGTGAATAGCAACTTTAGTAATTATCGTCTGATTAATTATTTTAACAGAGGCAAATCATCAGCAGGTCGTGTGATCAATGTTTTCTTTTCGTTTAGGTCTAAAGTTACGTTTAAAATCACGCTGACATCGGATCCAAAGTTGCCCTACAAAGTGTAAGTGAATGTGACTTAAAGTGCGAGCTTTGGCCTAGGTTTTATCTTCTGAGTCCTTTATGGTACTTTTGCAACTTTTTGCAATTGTATCACAGAACTCATTGCATGCAGCATTATTGGTTATTTTAAATTTACTCTTTCATGGCTCCTGAGGGAAATATTTCAAGTTTGGATTTATTTATATTATTATTATTATGTCCGGCTATTCAGGTTAGATTTGTGGATAATAAAAATGGTAAGGATAAAGAAAATGTTGAAGACTTTATCAAACATAGGATTAGAAAGGAAATGCTTACTTTCTCCCCTGGTCCATCCCACTCAATGCCTTTAATTTTAGCCTGTGCGGTCAAAGTGGCACAGCGGTAGAGTTGCTGCATTACAACGAATGCAGCACCGGAGAGCCGGGTTCGATCCCGACTATGGGTGCTGTCTACGGAGTTTGTACGTTCTCCCCGTGACCTGCGTGGGTTTTCTCCGAGATCTTCGGTTTTCTCCCCCACTTCAAAGGGTTTGGTTCAGGTTTGTAGGTTAATTGGCTTGGTAAATGTAAAAATTGTCCAGAGTGGGCGTATGATAGTGTTAATGTGCAGGGATTGCTGGTCGGCATGGACCCGGTGGGCCGAAGGGCCTGTTTCCTCACGTTATCTCTAAGCTACTATCAGGAATAACTTTAACAATTACAGAAAGAGAGATGATTTGATGCCAAGAAAGAGCTGCAGAATTGAATATACTCTTGTAAATGTTGATGCAAACTAGTACTTCCGAACACATTGAATAATAAATGAATGAAGAAATGATACTTTATTGTCATGTATACACAGTGGAAAGCTTTTATTTTGCATTCAATCCAGGCAGTACACAAGTGTCGCCATGTTTTGCACTGACAAATTTGCAAAAGTACCAAACAGTGTACTGCCTGCCGACGTATGTTGGGGTAAAACATGACAGCAAACACATGGTAATGAACAATATAACCAGGTTATGTCTTCGCCCAAGTGATAATGAAGCTTTGGAATTCTCCCATCCACGAGGAAACGGTGCAGAAGAGATTCATCAGGATGTTACCAGGGCTTGAGTTATAGGGAAAGGTTGGATAGGCTGGGTCATTTGTCTTTGGAGTGAAGGAGACTGAGGGGTGACCTTATTGAGGTGTACAAGATCATGAGGGGCACAGATAAATGCAGTCTTTTTCCCAGGGTAGAGGATTCTAAAACTTGAGAGCACAGGTTTAAGGTGAGAGGGGATAGATTAAAGAGGGACATCGGAATCAATGTTTTTACTCAGAGGGTAGACCGTATCTGGAATGAGCTGCCAGATTTTCTTGCTGTCATATTTCCACTCATTAGATATTTCAATAAATGTTATTAAATACGAAATATAATTTAAATAGGTGAGACTGCATTTGGAGTATTGCATTCAGTTTGGATCAACCTGCTATAGGAAGCAAGTTGTTAAGATGGAAAGAGTGCAGAGAAAATTTATGATGATGTTGGCAGGACATGAGGGCCTGAGCTACAGGGAGAGGTTGGGCACTCGGACTTTATAGCTTGGAGGGCAGGAGGTGGAGGGGTGATCTTATAAAGGTGTATAAATTCATGAGGGGAATAGATAGGGTTCATGCACAGTCTTCTACCCCGGGTAGGGGATCAAGAACCGGAGGACATAGGTCTGCGATGAGAGGAGAAAGATTTAATAGGAACCTGAGGGGCAATTGATATGGTGGTGGGTGATAGCAGGGGAGGTAGTTGAGACAGGTACTATAACACTTTTTAAAAGATATTTGGATAGGTGCAAGGATAGGAAAAACTTAGTCGAGATAAGGGCCAAACGTGGGCAGGTGGGACTAGTGTAGATGGGGCACCTTGATCATCATGGGCAAGTTGAGCCGAAGGGACTGTTTCATGTTATGACTCTTTTTGACAGTAAATTGACTTTGTGTAAAAAAACAAAACCTTTTTATTATTATTTTAGATTGAGCGTACCTGATGCCACCCCTTTCACTGCAGTTTTGAAGTTTGCAGCAGAAGAGGTAAACACTCGTGTGTGTGTGTGTGTGTGTGTATATGTATCAGGCACGTGCCGTGAGTAATTACTCAAGATAGGCAGTCAGCTGGCTTTTTTAAAAAATCTTAAACCGCGCATGCGCAGATTGATCTCTCTAAAAAAATAAAAATAAGTAACAATTCAATTTTCCCAAGGCTTCTAAATCTCCTTCATTTTTAAATTACTGAATGGGTGGGGGATGGTGGAAAAAACGGGAGCACACCGGGATGTTGAATTAGTTGTCATCTTATTGAATGACAATACTAATTCAAGGGTCCAATTGGAGGGAGAGTTCCTTTCACAGCGTGTGAAGAGTCTGTGCCAGGGGTTAAAGATGTGGGGAGGGCAGGAGTGTTGAGAAGGAGGGGGTCGGAGATCATGCCAGACTCACTCACCGCTGCCGCAGCGCTCCGGGCACGGACAGCAGACTGCCTGCCACCTCCGGGGAAGGAAGCAGCTCGGGTGACTGCGAGCGGGCGCCGGAACCCGACAGCAGATCATTCTCTTAGATAGGCATATTTCTCCTATGCCTTTACTATTTATATTTAATAATTGCCATTTCATAATTTTAGTCACGGTAGGCAGTGCCTACCTTGCCTACCCTGGCGGCACATGCCTGGTATGTATATATAACAGAACTGAGTTGTGCAGGAGGAGGGATATGAAGTTATGATATTGCTCACCTTATCTGCTCTTTTTCAGTTGTCTTTCCAACGCTCCCATCACAAATTACTGGAAGCAATGTTAAGATTGCAATGTGGCTGTTGATGTGAAATTGTTCACCATTTTAGTTGCAATTATGCCCAATTTTAGATTAGTTTATTGTCGCGTGTACATGGTGAAAAGCCTTTGTTGCATGCTAACCAGTCAGCTGAAAGACTATACATGATTCCAATTGGGCCATTCGCAGGATACAGAAACACGATAAAGGGAATAACGTGAATAACGTTTAGTGCAAGATAGCGTCAGTAAAGTTCGATCAAAGATAGTGCAAGGGCCTCCAATGAGGTAGATAGTAGCTCAAGACTGCTGTCTAGTTGTGGAAGGAGGGTTCAGTTGCGTGATAACAGCTGGGGAGAAACTGTCCCTGAATTTGGAGGTGCTAAACTTACTTAGCAGCAGTAGTGTCTAGACACCTGTTCTAATAGGATTGGAAAAATTCTAACATTATGTTTTAAGACGTTTCTTTGATAGTAAACACTTGAAGCACTTTATTGAGATCCGTTATCACTTTATACATGCAGTAGGCCTATTTCTCTGGATGAGTAGGAAATGGTTGCATTATATTTCAGTCATTTGAGGTTTGAACCAATTGTTGACATCAATGGGATTATATCTTTAGACAGAAGAGGCATAAGGACAAAAATCAAATTGCAGTGAGTTTCTCGACACACGTTTCGCGTGTCATTATTCATGGGTTTAATCTGTTTTCAAAAGGTGCTGTATGGTGATGATAGTACTATATTGTCACACATGCAAAGTACGCAAAAGAGTCACCACAAAGCGGCCGAAAAAGTTACAAAAAGTACTCTTAGGTAATGTTGGTTCCTTCTCCGTCCCACCCCACGCTGGGTCCCCTCTTTGTCCAAGGTGCCCCCCCCCCACGCTGGGAAAATGTGCACGCTTGAAATATCCAGTTCAGGGAGCCTAATTTGAGGAAAATGAGATGGTCTAAGAGGCAAAAATAAATTACCAACAGGGTTCCTGCGGCGGAGAATTTTAACTTTATTAAGCTTGGGAAACTGCAGTGGTTTTCTTTGGAGCAAAGAAGATTGGCAATAGATCTCACCGGCCATAGAGCTGTACAGCACGAGAACAGACCCTTTGGCTCTCATCATCCAGTTAGCGTATTGGGCTCGTCCCAATTCCCTGCACTTGACCCACATCCCTCTAAACCTTTCCTATCTATATATCTGTCCAAACATATTTTAAATGTTATCATAGTAACAGCTTTTATACCTTCCTCTGGCAACTCATTCCAGGTAGGGACTATCCTCTGAGTTAAAAAGTTGCCCGAGGAACTTCCTCTTAAATCTCTCCCCTCTCATCTTAAACCTGGGACCTCTAGTTTTAGAATCCTGTACCCTAGGCAAAAGGCTGTGAGCGTTCACTTTATCCGTGCCCCTCTTGATCTTGTACACCTCAATAAGGTCACCCCTCAGCCTCCTACGCTCCAAAATAAAGTCCCAACCTATCCAACCTCTCCCGATAATATGTTTAAGAGGGACTGCAGATGCTGGAAAATCGAAGGTAGACAAAAGTACTGGAGAAACTCAGCGGGTGAGACAGCATCCTCTACTCCATAGCTGCTGCCTCACCTGCTGAATTTCTCCAGCACTTTTGTCTCCTGATAACATCTTTTCTGCACCTTTTCTATACAATGTGGTGAATAAGATATAGCCTAAATTAATTTTGGCAAATAGCGAGAAAATGTTCCAGTTATCTGTCAGGGGACAGACACGTTTAAACCCCTAAGCAAGTGTACAGGGGGATGTGAGGAAAAATCTTGCCCGTTATATGGAACTTGCTGTGTAGGGGACTAAGAGTTGCTGTGTGTAGGTTGGTGGTGAATACGTACTCAGAGATGTTGCAAGATAAATTATTGGCACTGAAGGGGAAATCATTTGAAAAACTGGAATGAGTAGAGGATTGGCAATTAAAACTGCTTTTCTGAGAGCTAACACAAACCTGGTGGACCAAAGGGAAGCCTATTTTGCTGGAAGAAGTCTATAATTGTATTTCCATAAATCTAGCAAACAAGTGATATATTTTGTCAATGGTGCTCCGATTTAGTTTTTAGGAATGATTTTTATCTAGTGCACACTTGTTACAAGGGACCAGGTTCAAGGATCTGAGTGAAAGGGCAACTCGTCTGTTTAGCTACGAATCAGTTTTATTGGCAAGAGAGAGATCAATAACAATACTTGTATTGGTATACGCGGGGTCGGCAGCATCTCTCTCTCCCCCTCTCTTTCTCTCTTTCCTCCTCCTCTCTCTCTCTCTCTCTCTCCCTCTCCCTCTCCCTCTCTGCTTCTCTCTCTCTCTCCCTCCCACTCTCTCCCTCCCCCTCTCCCTCTCTCCCCCTCTCCTCTCTCCCTCTCTCTCTCTCCTCTCTCCCTCTCCCTCTCCCCTCCTCTCCCTCTCTCCCTCTCCCCCTCTCCCCCTCCCCCTACTCCCTCCCCCTCCCCCTCCTCCTCTCCCTCTACTCTCTCTCTCTCTTCTCTCTCTCTCTCTCTCTCTCTCTCTCCTACAAACTTGAAGCGCAAATTAATACCCACAGCGCTACAGACTTGGCGCGTAATACCCACAGCGCTGCCGGTTTCGAGCACAAAGGTTTCAACAACGCTGTTGGCTGAACGTGTGTGGATTTAAACAAAGAGCTGTCAGCTGCAGCGCTATGGGCTTTAATCATAGCACTATGGCCACAGCGCTATGGATCACAGACTGGGCAAAATTCTCGAACGACAACACCGTCTGGATAAATGGGTTCTAGAAACCAGAGACTTATCTGGCGAGCGTGCTGACTGGTTTAGTATTTAAGCATTTTCTTATCTACGATGGAGCAGGCATGCTTCGATTTGACTGAATTTATCTTAACAAAGAGTAATGTAGTCAGTAACCGACACAAAGTGCTGGAATAACTCAGCGGGTCAGGCAGCATCTCTGGAGAACATGGAGAGGTTTTGTTTTGTGTCGGAAGCCTTCTTCATACTCTTGTGTTCAGTGGGGCTGGAGGAGCAGAGACAATGGGTCTGCCATGGCAGACATGTTTGTGGATTTTGGGAAGGAGATAGAAACGGGCAGAATGCGGCTGGGAACTAAGGTCGGAGGCAATAGACAAGAGGCTGTGGAGGGGAGATGGCAGGCAGTGATGAGATCAATAACAGTGTTGGAATTGTTGGCCTGGCGTTAGTTAGTCAGTGGAGCCATGGTCAAGGGGTCAGTATGGGGAGGTGTCCGAGCTTGCATGGAATAGGTCAGCCCATCAGACTACAACGCCACCTCTCTTGTCAGCGGGTTTAATGACAATGCTGGGATTCTGGTAAAGTGAGCGGAGGGCTGTGTGCTCAGTGGGGGTGAGATTGGAGTGGGTAAGGGGAGTGGAGCATGTGAGACTGTTGATGTCACGGCAGCAGGTCCAGAGAGGGGAGAAGGCCAGCGGGGAGGAGGGTTGGTCCACAAGGAGGGGGAATGTGGGAGATGGAAGAAAGGGTGATCAGTTACTGAGTTTAAGAACATTGCCGATCCATGTTCTCCAGAGATGCTGCCGACCCGCTCAGTACTTTGTGTCTTTTTTTTATAAACCAGCACCTGTCGTTCCTTGTGTCCACACAGTAATGTAGTCAGACCTGGAGGATATTCCATTAGTGGTAAGAATTACAGTATTTGTATAGAAAGCACCAAGAGCCCTTTTTAAGGGCGTCACAGTGGCGCAGCAGTAGAGTTGCTTCCTCACAGCACCAGAGACTCGGGTTCGATCCTGGCTATGGGTGCTCTCTGTACGGAGTTTGTACGTTCTCCCTATGACTACCTGGGTTTTCTTCAGGTGCCTAGTCTCCTCCCACACTCCAAAGATGTACAGGTTTGTAGGTTAATTGGCTTTGGTAAAAATGATAAATTGTCTCCAGTGTGTGGGATAGTGCTGGTGTACGGGGTGATCGCTGATCGCCGTGGACGGTGGGCCAAAGGGTCTGTTTCCATGCTATATCTAATGTCTAAAGTAACGTCTAAAAGCTACTTTAATCAGACAAATGACAACGTATATGTAAATAAAGGAATTTTGAGATGAGAAATGTTTTATTTATTTTCTCCCGAATGGAAATTCAAATGTCTTGATATTTAGAAGCTGCCTTTCCCCATTATTAGTTCTGTGTCCAAGCTTGCTGTGCTAGGAAACCTAAGCACTGAGCACCAGATCTACAGCTTTTCACAAAGGAGTTATACAGCACGGAAACAGGCCCTTTTCGGCCCACTCGTCGATGCCGACCAAGTCCCCATCTAAGCTACTCCCATTTGTTCTATGTTATCCCACGTTCTCATCCACTCCCTACACACGAGGGGGAATTTAGAGGCCAATTAACTTAAAAACCTGCACGTCTTTAGAATGTGAGGGAACATCGGAGCACCTGTAGAAAACCGAAGCCATCACTGGGGGAATGCGCAAACTCCACACAGACAGCTCCCGAGGTCAGGATTGAACCCGCTTCTCTGGTACCGTGAGGTAGCAACCTTACTGCTTGGCAATCTGCTAGATTCAAGAAGTCTGAAGAAGGGTTCCTTCTGGAAACGTCACCTATCCATTGAGTTGATTGTAATGTGTACCGAGGTACAGTGAAAAGCTTTTGTTGCCTGCCTGCCTACCAGTCAGTGCAAAGACAATACATGATTCTCCAGGGATGTCCTCCAGAGATGCTGCGCGACCTGCTGAGTTACTCCTGCACGTCGTGTCTTTCCTCTAGTATTTGTTAATTAAATCCTGGGAAAGGGTTCTGCTTCATGATTTTAAAGAGCAAACACCACCATCGCCATCAATCCATGCTGGTTTCCAACCATGACACTTGGCACCTGCTAAATTCCCTCAACAGCAGTAATTTAATTCTAGTCTGTGAGATGATAGTGTCAAATCCAGCACAGCGGCGCAGCGTTAGAGCTGTCTGTACAGAGTTTGTACGTTCTACCTTTGACAATCTGGGTTTTCTCTGAGGTGCTCTGGTTTCCTCCCACATCCCAAAGATGTATAGGTCTGTAGGTTGTGTAGGAAGAAACTGCAGATGCTGACTTATACCGAAGATAGACAAAATGCTGGAGTAACTCATCGGGTCAGGCAGCAGATGTTTGAAGGAGGGTTCAAACCGAAACATCACCCATCCTTTTTCTCCAGAGATGCTGCCTGACCCACTCAGTTACTCCAGCATTTTGTGTCTATTTTCAGGTCTGTGTAAGTTAATTAGTTTCTGTATATTGTCCCGAGTGTGTATGATAAGCTAGTGTACAAGCTATCACTGGTCGGCGTGGACTCGCTGGGCTGTAGGGCCTGTTTCTTCCTTGTATCTCTAAACAAAGCAAAATCCCAATAGTGTAATATATTAGTGGCTCCAATTTTTAAACTGTTTAAAAATCTTACTATGACAATAGACAATAGAAAATAAGTGCAGTAGGTCATTCGGCCCTTCGAACCAGCACTGCCATTCACTGTGATCATGGCTGAACGTTCACAATTAGTACCCCATCCTGCCTTCTTCCCATATCTATTGACTCCGCTATCTTTAAGAGCTCTATCTAACTCCACAGATTCACAACACTCTGGGTGAAAATGTTTTTCATCATCTCCGTTCTAAACGGCCTACCCCTTATTCTTAAACTGTGGCCCCTGGTTCTGGACCCCCAACATTGGGAACATGTTTCCTGCCTCTAGCGTGTCCAATCCGTTAATAATCTTATATGTTTCAATAAGATCCTCTCTCATCCTAAATTCCAGTGTATACAAGCCCAGTCGCTCCATTCTATCAACAAATTACAGTTCTGACATCCTGGGAATTAACCTACGCTGCACTCCCTCAATAGCAAGAATGTCCTTCCTCAAATTTGGAGACCAAAGCTGCACACAATACTCCAGGTGTGGTCTCACCAAGGCCATATACAACTGCAGAAGGACCTCTTTGCTCCTGTACGAAACTCCTCTTGTTATGAAGGCCAACATGCCATTAGCTTTATTCACTGCCTGCTGTACCTGCATCTTAAATCTGTGCATAAACCCAAATATTAATCTTTGTAAACTATACCAGACAAACGTTTATTGGTACTTGTTTGAATATAAGATTATCTCTCAAATGAGTGTTTGGGAACTGTTGTCAAAAACTTAGTTTTTCATTGAAATTATTTTCCTTTCTCTTTAGTTTAAAGTGCCGGCAACAAGCAGTGCCATTATAACCAACGGTAAGAAAACAAGCATTTTATTACAGTGCATTTGCTCCTGTTGGGATTTTAAAAAAGAAGCCAGTGTCATAGCTAACAGGAAGCCATTTACAGGGCAACCTTTTCAGAGGGTGGTAGGTACTGTCCTTCACTCTGCCACCCAAATAATATGAACCTGGGGTCAACTGTTTCACACAGAGGGTGGTGGGTATATGGAACAAGCTACCAGAGGAGGTAGTTGAGGCAGGTACTATAACAACATTTAAAAGACACTTGAACAGGTACATGGATAGGAAAGGTTTAGAGGGCCAAACGCGGGCAGGTAGGACTGGTGTAGATGGGGCATCTTGGTCGGCATGGACATGTTGGGCCAAAGGGCCTGTTTCCATGCTGTATGACTCTGTCTTTCAAAAGTAAAGCTGGTACATTGTTGCATAACATCTATCATGCGGTGAATGATAGTTATAGATTGAGTGCACGCATGCATAATTATCAGTTAATGGAGTTCCATACAATGTCATGTCCTGTCACTTCAGAGAGGGGGAGCAAATGATTCTATCACATCCATCTGTACTCTCATTTTAACCTGAATTTGTTTCACTGCAGATGGGATAGGAATCAACCCAGCACAAACAGCAGGTGAGTACTATTTAACTAATCATTTCTGAAGGCATTGTATTTAATGTCTGTGATTAAATAAATTGTATGTTGTGAATTCCTTGCTTCCACATTGCTTCAATAATTAGTGTTTGTCCTGCCATCCTTCATTTGAAATTAAAGTATGATGTTGGACATACTTGAGTTAGTCAGCATCTGTGAGGATGTTTTTGGTTGTGATCTTCTATCTGAATCAGGTCGGGATCACAGGTAACACGATAGGTCAGGGTCACAGGTAGGGACAATTTACAGAAGCCTATGAACCTGTACATGTTTGGAGTGTGGGAGGAAAGCAGAGCACCCAGAGGAAACTCGTGCAGTCACAGGGAGAACATACAGACAACACCCGTAGTCAGGATCGAACCTGGGTCTCTGGCACCGTAATGCAGAAACCCCACCGTGCTGCCTGTTTTTTTCCTATATTATCACAATGTGTGTCAAATATGTGTCAGATTTCAGAAAACCCAAATAAAGATTTAGTAAGAAGAGATCTCAAGCTGCAGCTTGTAAGGGGATTTAATGTGACCAGTCTGTATTGATTCAAGATGTAACGAATTATTTAATGGAGCAACATTTATTATAGATTCAGGGGGAGAGTTGTGATCAATTGGGAAAGATTGATTGGATTGTGTAAAATGATATTTTCCTGCCTTATTTAACTGCTGCCTTGTTCAGCAGATTTGTAGCCTAGAATTTGGCACAGTGAGTGGGCAGAACACACTCCTCTGGGGGGTTATGTTAGTCTGGTTGAATAGAGAATGCAGGCAGTTGAGGCAAAGACAATTCAGTCAATCACATCTAAAATTACAGCATTTAAATCTTAATTGATATTTCAATTACAGATTCCTTGAGTGGTGTTCATTAAGGAAAGGAATTGATCATTGGTATAATGTTCATGTCCATCATGATGTTTAATGTACGCAGACTATTGTAGGTTAATCACCTTAATCTTTCTGACAATAAACTATGCGCTGGAAAAGGAGATCTGTTCAAGAGAAATCTTGTAATCTGCCATGTTTTGAAAATCAGAAAAACGTATATAGATTCACAGTGTGGAAACAGGCCTTTTGAGCCAACTTGCCCACACTGGCCAACAATGTCCCAGCTGCATTAGTCCCACTTGCCTACGCTTGGTCCATATCCCTCCAAACCTGTCCTACTGTCCTATCCATGTACCTGTCTAACTGTTTCTTAAACAATGGGATAGTCGCAGCATCAACTACCTCCCCTGGCAGTTTGTTCCATACACCCACCACTCCTCTGTGTGAAAAAGTTACCCCTCTGACTACTATTAAATCTTTTCCGCTTCACCTTGAACCGATGTCCTCTGGTCCTGGATTCCCCTACTCTGGGCAAGAGACTCTGTGCATCTACCCGATCTATTCCTCTCAAGATTTTGTACACCTCGAGAAGATCTCCCCTCATCCTCTTGCACTCAGTGGAATAGAGACCCAGCCTACTCAACCTCTCCCCGTAGCTCACACCCTCTAGTCCTGGCAACATCCTCATAAATCTTTTCTGAACCCATTCAAGCTTGACAATATCTTTCCTATAACATGGTGCCCAGAACTGTACACAATATTCTAAATACTGTCTCACCAACGTCTTATACACGAAGGGTTGGACATAGTATGCATCGCAGTTGTTTTTAATAGAATAAAAGGATGTAATTTAATGGAACATAGAACAGTACAGCGCAGTTCTTCGGCCCATTATGTCAGAGCTGAACATGATGCCGACCAACTCGTATCTGACTGCACATGATCCACATCTTTCCATTCACTGCATATCCATGTTTAGTTCATTGTCACGTGTACCGAGGTACAATAAAAAGCTTTTTGTTGCGTTTGTAACCAGTCAGTGGAAAGACAATACATGATTACAATCAATCCCATTTAGAGAAAGTCCAAGGTCTCCAATGAGGTAGATGGTAGCTCAGGACCGCTCTCTAGTTGTTAATAGGATGGTTCAGTTGCAAAGATGACAGCTGGGAAGAACCTGTCCCAAATCCAGAAGCCTCTTAAACGTGGTTGTTGTATCAACCTCCACCACCAACCCTGGCCGACTGTTCCAGGGACCATTCACCCTCAGGGTTAAATAAAAACTTACCCGCATGGTCAAGCAACTAGAAAACATAAAAAGGCACAAAGTGCTGGAGTAATTCTGCAGGTCAGGCAGTATCTCTGGAGAATATGGGTAGGCGACCTTTTGGGTCAGCATCTTTTACGGACTGAGAAGGGTCCCGACCCAGAACACCACCCAACTATGTTCTCCAGAGATGCTGCCTGACCCGCTGAGTTACTCGCACTTTGTGGGGTTTTTTTGCCACTTAATATTGTGTACTTTAACAAGGCAAAATAGTAACAAACTCCAAATTATATGCAAAGTGAACCTCTAGGCTTCAAATGGATTCATTATTTACCATCTTAATAAATGTGCATGGGAGAATTTATCAAACTGAAACCTGGAAGGGTTTTACTTAGAAATGAAATATTAATGTTGTAAATAAATGACCAAGTGTAGTTTCATGTAGATATTCCATGGACTGATACTTGTGACATTATCTTGGTTTTAACTTGCATTGCAGTTTTAACAATTGCAGCACCTGCAATCTATGTGCCTTGGTTGTTTTAGGAGCATGCACTGCCTTTAATATTAATAATCTCTATATATGGTGTGCGTGCGATGTTTAGTTTAATTTTTAAGATACAGCATGGAAACGGGCCCTTCGGCGGACTGTGTCCGCACTGACCATCGATCACCCGTTCACACTAGTTCCATATTATGCCACTTCCTTATCCACTCCCTACACACTCGGGGTAATTTACAGAAGCCTATTAACCAACAAACCCACGTGTCTTTGGGATGTGGGAGGAAACCGGAATGCCCGGAGTAAACCCACGTGGTCACATTGAGAACGTGCAACAGACAACCACACAGTCAGCAGCCGAGATCAGGATCAAACCCGGGTCTCTGGAGCTGTGAGGCAGCAGCTCTACCCGTTGCGCCACTGTGCCGCCCCTTAAAGTTATCTGGTGGTCGTAAGCACAGAGCTCAGGGCTTAATATGTGGTATTATGATGTCTGCTTACTAGACTGTTGGAAAAAGAATAAGGGTGCAGTCCATCATTGTTATTAATTTAATTTGGAGATACAGCGTGGAAACAGATGCTTCGCCCACCGAGCATGCCGACCAGCAATTGCCAATACACTAGTTCTATACTACACACAAAAGACAATTTACAGAAGCCAATTAACCTACAAACCTATACGTCTTTGGAGTGTGGGAGAAAACCGGAGCACCCGGAAAAAATCCATGCGACCACAGGGTGAACGTACAAACTCCGTACACACAACACCCGTAGTCAGGATCGAACCCGGGTCTCTGGCGGTGTAAGGCAGCAACTCTACCACTGTGCCACCTTAGTCTCTTCATTGTAGAACTTGTTATCATCCCCATAACCTGTATACAGATTGCCACTCGGATCAAAGAGGTCAGCAACTCTACCCACTGCACCACCGTGCTGCCCAATTTGTTAAAGGAATGAAACTAAGTTACACTGTGCAGCTTACCACTGAAAGCCTATGTGGTTATTAATATGTAAAATCTAAAGTGTCACAAATGTAACCCTGTGCAATGAAAAATTTAAAACATCGTTGATTATATGTTGAAGAAGGAATGATGTGAATGTGTGGGAGCATTTGGGAATGGATGTCACAGTCTCAAATTGCCATCTTGTGTACTGTGGGCTGTTTATAGGCAGTGACAAGAACAGCTGCTTGAGGCAGCGGTGTGAAAAATAGTCCGAGTCAAACCCCAAAGAACAAATAGTGTCCCTAAAACTATGGCTGACAACGCAGGGCACGATTTAAGATAAAAATGACGAGCGTTCAAATGATGTGAGGCAGTGATCTCAGGAATTTATTAAGCAGGTTCATGAATAATCAAAAGCTGAACATTTTTTTAAAAATGAGTGCAATTAAAAATGATGCCACGTCACTAAAGTCAGAAACAATTAATTTTTAGTTTTGTATTAACATGAATGTACAGAGCAACATTGCTTGTATTTAGTTCTAATCAACGTTAATTCTAATAAGCGTGAAGAAGGGTCCTGACCCAAAGCTTTGTCAGTCTATTTCCTTTTCTGCTGAGTCCCTCAGCGAGCCCTGAGCACACCACTCGTCACAGGCCTCCAGTCCAAAGATCACATGCATTGCTTGCCTTCTAATTCATTCTTTTTGATTTCCTGGTACATGGAAAATAGAATAGTACAGCACAAGAACAAGTCCTTCAGCCCACAATGTCTGTGTTAAACACGATGCCAAGATCAACTCCTGCATGTTATCAATAGCCCTGAATATCCATATTCCGAGCCAAAAATATATTAAGCAGGACTCGGCGGCAGAAATGTCGCCAGAAACGCGGTGACTCTGTGTACTGCCTAGGGGAAGTCTGCTGTATGGTTTTACCGAGTTGTATGGATTTCACTGTACCTAGGTACATGTGACAATAAAGTATCATCAACATCGTCACTATCGTATCTGCCTCCACCACCACTCCCAGCAATGCATTCCAGGCACCCATCAGTGTGTGTGTGTGTGTGTGTGTCTGTCTGTCTCTCTGTGTGTGCGTGTGTGTGTGTCTCTGTGGGTGTGGGTGTGCCCGCGTCCGCATAACTTCTTTAAACTTTGCCCCTTTAAAGCTAAGCCATCTAGTATCAGCTTATTTTTTCTCATCCTGGGAGAAGTTCTGATCATCTATCCTATCTATGTCTCTCATAATTTTATATACATCTATCAGGTCTAGTGTCATATGTAATTATATAGACTTATAGTGCTCTTTATCAAGGCTATAAATCTATATAATTGTATATTACACTATAATATTTTTAGTACCATTCACCGTCTTAAAGTTTGTATTTTTAATAAATTCAGTTTCAGATCTCCCAATAATACGTTTTATTTGCCTTGGTATCATGTTCGGTACAGACATTATGGGCCGAAGGGCCTGTTCCTATGCTGTACTGCTGTATGTATCCGGATTACACCTACAACCAAAGAATTACCGAGCTGATGATTTGTATTATTGGTCTAATTTACAGGGGATGTATTAGTGAGTTAATTAAATGAAATGGAACAAATACAATTTCTCAACACCATTCAACTATAACTTTCTACCCATAATTAATCTACTTTTAAACACTTTATATTTTTAACACTGCCAGTGTTTTCTTCGTCTGCAAAGAATTAAGAGCAGTAAATTATTGGTTATCTCAGAAAACAACTTCTCAACCATGAAGAAAAATATGCCTTGCTAAAAATATATTGAAGAATAAAGGTTGTAGTCAACGTCTGACTGAATATTTACTCCAGAAGTAACAGCAGAGAGATTTTAACACAAGTATATTTTAATGCATTGTAGATATATTTAAATCTTCACAATGAGTCCGAGATTAAATGTTTTATGATGGAAAAGGTTGTTTGTATCAAGGGAAAGATAATTCAAAGGGTATATAAATCTATATAATGATATAATGTCATGTAGGTTCAATAAACTTGTCGTATTCTGGGCTTTTTAACAAATTGTATTCTGCTCTGTTCCAAACTGAAGAGCATTTAAGAGGCTTTTGGATGAGCATATGGATATGTTGGGAATGGAGGGATATGGATCACGTCCAGGCAGATGAGATCAGTTTAACCTGGCATCATGTTCAACACGGACATTACGGGCCGAAGGGACTGTTACCATGTACTCTGTTCATATTAGTCTACTTTATTTATTTCATTTTTTGAGATACAACATGGAAACAGGCCCTGTGGCCCACCAAGTCCACGCTGATCATCGATCACCTGTTCACACTAGTTCTATGTCATCCCACTCTCTTTTCCTGGTTGACTAACTTTTCGTTTTGAGAAAAAGACATTAACTCTGTTTCTTTCTACAAATTCTGCTTGCTGGAATCAAGGGGCTGGGCAGCATGGAAATGGACCATTTGGCCCAAATTATCTCGGTTGGGAAATTAGGCCAGTCCATGATCTGCCAAGTATTTAAAGCATTGTCTGACATAAGCAGCACAGGAACAGATCCTGCGGCCCACATTGTCCATGCCGAACATAAACTAATCTCTGCCTGCATGTGATCCATATCCCTCCATACCCTGCATGTCCATGTACCTATCCAGAAGCTTCTTAATGCCACTATTACCTCTCTAAACATAGAAACATAGAAAAATAGGTGCAGGAGCAGGCCATTTGGCCCTTCGAGCCAGCACCTCCATTCAATATGATCATGGCTGATCATCTAAAACAAGGGTTCCCAACCTGGGGCAAATTTACCCTGGGTAAATTTCGCCTACCCGGGGGGTAAATTTGTTGAATCTGGATTTGTACATATTTTCTCTCATTGACTGACTGTGTTTGGTTCTGGTATACATTGGTTGTTCATACATAAGTGAAATAACATTGTTATCACATCATAACTCTAAAACACTGATCTTGTATGTGTGTATACAAGAGGGCAGAGACCCCCCACCCCCACCATTATTCAAAAGATGCCACCGGAGATGAAGTCGGGCCCTGGACTGTAGCCGGGGGCGGCCGAACTCGCGGTCCTCTGGTCAACGCCCGCCAGCCGCTTCGCTTAGGGTCCTCGGGTCGGCGCCTGGTGGAGAGGCTGCTGCCGGGGGCCGAGCTCGGCTGGACGCCCCCCCCCTCCCTCTCTGCCCCCCCCCCCTCTCTCCCCCCCCCCCCCTGCTCTGCCCCCTCCCCCCCCCTGCCCACCCCCCTCCCTCTCTGCACCCCCCCCCCTCCCCCCTCTGCCCACCCCCCCTCCCTCTCTGCCCCCCCCTTCCCCCTCTGCCCACCCCCCTCCCCTCTGCTGCCCCTCCCCCCCCCTCCCTCTCTGCCAACCCCCCCTCCCTCTCTGCCCACCTCCCTCCCTCTCTGCCCACCTCCCTCCCTCTCTGCCCCCTGTTTCCCTCTCTGCCCCCCCCCCCCCCTCTGGCCCCCACCTCCCTCCTCCCCCCCCCCCCCCCCCCTCTGCTCTCTTTCTCTTTCTCCGGCCTCTCTATCTCTGCCCTCTCTCGCTGCCTCTGCCCTCTCTCGCTGCCTCTGCCCTCTCTCGCTGCCTCTGCCCTCTCTCGCTGTCTCTGCCCTGTCTCTGCCCTCTCTCTCTGTCTCTGCCCTCTCTCTCTGTCTCTGCCCTCCTAGCCATACATCGGTCCGAATGTCTTTTCAAAGTCGTAATTGTATTCGCTTCTATAGTGCGTAGCATTCACTAATTTGCGTACCAGGTTTTATGCATAATTCTTTAATCTAAATTTAAGTGGAGTCATTTTCTTTATAAGGTAGAAGAATTTTTTTTTCAATCCATAATTACTGCTTGGTATTTATTAGGACATTTTGTACATTTTCTTTTGCTGAAAATTCTTTATTTGGGCCAAGGATGTCACAAAGTATCTGAGTACATGCTGGTTAACGGAAGGAAGAAATGCTAAATTTATACGCCTGTCATGTAGTAGAGTTTAGCTACGATTTGTTTTTTAGGTTAGCAGACGTGTATCTGTGGTGACTAATCTACCTTTTAGGACAGACACTTTCCACCCTTTACCGTTCTTGCATGTAAATAGTTGCATCAAATGAATACCGTGCCATACAGCACGGAATCATGCCCTTCGGCCAACGTCCATGTCCCATCGTGGCCCGTGTTTGGCCCCTATCCTCCTCAACATTTCCTATCCACGTACCTGCCCAATAATTGTTTTAAAATATTTTTATAGTACCTGCCTCAACTACCTCTTCTGGCAGCTTGTTCCATATACTCACCACCCTCTGTGTGAAAATGTTTCCCCTCACCTTCAATTAAACCTTTCCCCTCTCACCTTGAACCTATATCCTCTGGTTTTTGATTCCCCTACTCAGTGCATTTATCCTATCTATTCCCCCTCGTGATCTTATGCAATATTTCTTGAAGCCCAGGAGGATGAGGGGTGAAAGTCCGAGCTTGTTCAACCTCTCCCTATAGCTCAGGCCCTCGAGTCCTGGCAACATCCTCGTAAATCTTCGCTGTACTCTTGCCAGCTCGACGTCACCCTTCCCACAGCAGGGTGACATAAACCAAACACAACACTCCCAAGTCCTGCCTTGCCAACTCTGGCCCTCGAGTCTTGGCATCACCCACGTAAATCTTCTCTGCAACCTTTCCAACTCAATGGCAACCTTGCTAGGTGACCAAAACTGAACACAATATTCCAAGTTATGCATTCTGTTGGTGTTACTAACCCGTTGTTTTGTTTTTAAATCTTATTGTAGGAAATATTTTCATGAAACATGGGTCAGAACTGCGACTAATTCCCCGGGACCGAGTGGGCTGCCAATAGCCGGGTGTCACCAGGAACCTGCCCCTCCGCTGAAGAAACTATATATAGAATTGTTTTGAATATAAGACTTTGCTGCCACTAATGTGCATTCCTTCTAGGTTCCAGCAGGATGCCAAGAGTCTGATGAAGTTTCAAGTCTTTAAGATTTAAAAGAAACGCATTGTAAATGCTCTCCAATGTTTAGAATGGTGTACAGAAACACAAATCTAAAAGTCTCTATTCCAAAGTATTGTAATCATCGTGCAGGGGACTTTTCAAAGCATTCTTCACAAAATCTGTTGTAAAATTCCTGGCAATAAATTACATTCCCAAGTATTTTAAACATTCATGTCTCCTTTATTCAAAGTGCCAATCCTGAAATTCGTTTAGATCAAAGTATGCTGTGGAGATCTCCACTGACGGTATCCCATCCTGGAACTAAGGATTGAAATAATTCTTCGAAGTAAAAGCCTATGTTGATCCTCAGCGCAGTTGTCTAGGCGAAATGTTCTGAGCCTTTGCTTTATATTGTGGCAAAGCATTGGAGTATAGAATTAATAGGGCTTGCATGTTATCAAATTTCCCAACCCTATCCATGTTCTGCAGAGATACAGCTTGACCAGCTGAGTGACTTGCCTTAATTACTCGCAAGAATCGCATCCTTATCTATTTTGTTCCCAAAATAAAGGCCAACTGTCTTCATCTATTCGGTAGACACACACAACTCTAGATGCTGGCTTACAAAAAAGGTGCAAATTGCCGGAGTAACTCAGCTGTTCAGGTTGCATAGAGAACATGGATAGATGACGTTTTGGGTCAAGATTCTCCTTTTGTGCTTAAGAGGCTTTTAGACAGGCATGTGGAAGTGCAGGGAATAGAGGGATATGGATCATCTACCAGTAGAAGAGATTAGTTTGCCTTGGCATCAGGTTCAACGCAAACATGTGCTGTACTGTTTTATGTTCTATGTTTATCAGGAGAAAGAAGGGTTGTGATCTAAAGGGTCACCTATCCACGTTCTCTAGAGATGCTGCCCAGCCCGCTGAGTTACTCCAGCATTTTGTGTCCTGCAAATATTTGATACACGTTTCGATGGGTCACTATTGAATCAAAGTTTGTTCATCCTTATTCACATATCAGACTTTAAAGTTTAAAAGATAAGCCGTTAAGGTGCAGCTTGGAATTGTGAAGTTAAATTTGCTTCTCCAAAATAAAAACAGATTGTTTACGGCATTGATTGGAGGAATAATAGACACAAGATGTAGGTCGATGCAAGCTTTAATTAAAGTAATTTGTGTACTATTTATCGAGATTGTGATTAACTTTTAGAGTGCAGCTTCAGTTCACAAACTGGACCAGAGTGAATGAATGGATGATCCTTTAATGGCGGGCGAATAAGCAAGCCACACGTGGTGAAACAAAGAGATCTTTATTAACACAGTAAAGAGAACAGCACACACGCAAATGGTTCATTATATATACCAGGGCACACCCCTAAATGAAGTGACGACTCCTTCCAACCAAACCCAGTCACGTGACCCTGCCCCCCGACTGCCGAGTGCATGCCCAGTAAATGGCCTAACCACCGTGTGGCGCCACACTTTATTGGCACATGTACCAAGGATAGCGAGGTAGAGTGAGAAGCTTTGTCTTGCGTGCAACCCAGGCAGTACACAAGTGTCGCCATGTATTGGCGCCAACAAAGTCACAAAATTACCAAATAGTCCTATCCACTGCCTGCAGCGTGGTAACAGTCCCCCCCACTCTGGCTGTCTAGCCCCCCCCCCCCCCCCCCCCCCCCCCCCCCCATCCCCACTCTGGCTCTCCCCCCCATTGTTCTCGCCTGCCCCCCCCCCACACTGGATTCCCCCCATTGTTCTCCCCCCCCCCCCACACTTCCCCCATTGTTCTCGCCTGCCCCCCCCCCCCCACACTGGATTGTTCCCATTGCCCCCCCCCCACACTGCCCCCATGCACCCCCCCCCCCCCCCCCATGCTGGATTCCCCCATTGCTCTCGCCAGTCCCCCTCGCTCTCGGTCCCTCCTCCCTCTCTGTGGCGTGGTTTCCGTCAACGGTTGTGGCTCTGGGACGATTCGGAGACCACGCCGGCAAGCCGGGCCTACCGGGCGGTCTCTATCGTCGGTCCGCAACGAGCGAGTCCTCGTCGCTTGTTGGTCCGCGGAGTTTGAGGCGTCCTCGGTCATCGGTCCACAGCGGGTAAGTCAGGTCTGCTTGCCGGGAGCATTCCAGCCTGCTGTATGGAGCTAGAATGTAAGGAGCTATACAGAATGTATACATTATTAATTTGCAATTTCGTTGTATTAAAATTGTTGCATTTCACAAGGGATTGTGTTTTCCTTTTAAATAACATACAATATTTATTACATGTCATTTGAACCTCAGTGAGGCTCAAACGAAACTCTGTTTCCACAGCCATACAAACAAAGACAATTCCTACAAGACATACAAACAATTCAATTTACGGAAACATCCATCACAGTGAATCTCCTCCTCACTGTGATGGAAGGCAAAGTCTTTTCTCTCCCCTGCACCATTTCTCTCCCGATGTCGAAGCCGGAACCCACGCCATTTAAGGCCGCACCGGGCGATGTACGGCCCCGCTCCGGGTCGTTCCAACCCCGCGACACGGGCTGGTGAAGTTGCATTGCGGGAGCTCCGAAAAGCGGTCTCCACCCGGACCCGCAAGCTCCCGATGTCCCGTCCACCGGTCTGCAGCTGGAGCCTCCGAGCTCCGTAGTCGGGCCGCAGCAGTGAGCCACCACCGCTCCCCACACTCCGAGGCCAGCCAGCCCCACGATAGTGAGTAGTCCGCAGGCTCCGCGACTGGAGCCCCCAGGTCGTTCCGGTTGGAGGCTGCTCCATGGTACTAGGCCCCAACGACAACGGAGACCCGACGGGGAAGAGATTTTTTTAAGTTTCCCCCTTCCCGCCCCCCCCACATATACACAGTTAAAAACAGTATTAAAAAACACGAACAACTACTTTTAACTAAATAAAAAATAAAAAGACATAGGGGCCACTGAAACGTGAGTCGTGCCACCGCAGATCATGTTAATCTGCTAAATAGGAGAAGTGAATGCCATTTAGGGATCCCAAGGGGGCTTGCTCTTTGCGTGGCTGCCCTCTTACTCCTGATAAACTCACAAAAGTCTGAATTCTTAATCTTACATGCAAGGTTAATTCTCAATTACTTTTTCCCCTTCTATTTTCTTTCTTAAATTCTGCCCTAAGTGGTGCAGTGGGTGGAGCCGCCGCCTCTCAGCGCCAGAGACCTGGGTTCAATCCTGACATTGGCTGCTGTCTGTTGAGTTTGCACGTTCTCCCTGTGACCGCAATGGTTTCCTCTTGGTGCTCCGGTTTCCACCCACCCTCGAAGGACCTGTGTCTGTGTAAATTGCCCCTAATGTGTACTGAGTGCATGAGAAAAGTGGGAAATGTAGAACTAGTGTGAATTGAAGATCGATGGTCAGCATGGACTCAGTGGGCCGAAGGGCCTGTTTCCATACTGTATCTCTAAACTAAATTATATTCAAGACCTTAAGTTGATGACTTGCCTTATCCCTTTACATAATTTCCTTGAAACTTTAAGAATTCTGGACACTGTGCCCAACTATAGGGAGATGTTGAGCAGGCTAGGACTTAATTCCTTGGAGCGCAAGAGGATGAGGGGTGAACTTACAGCAGTGTACAAAATTATAAGGAATACATCGAGTAAATTATCTATCAGGATTAAGAGTCTATTTCCCAGAATAGGGGAATCAAGAATCTTGATAGATAATTTACCCGAGGTATATCGACACTTTCTCCATGGTTTGTCCTTGCGCTTTATGGATCGTCATAGCAAAACTTGACTGAATGGGGAATTGGGTCTTTTCACGGGGAATGTCTTCGCCTTCTCTCAAATTGAGCATTATCCTAGGAATGAGAACAATGTCATCTTTGAAGGCTCCCGTGTTGATTCTTGCAACGATCAGATGATTGTGTAGCTCTTCCACAATCATCCTTGGTCCATTTCATAGCTTCGGAGGTTCCAAGATTTCACCTTAACATTGGAGATCCTTTTTTCAACTCCAATTTGTGTGGTGGTAATCTCGAGATCGCTAGTGAATCGAGGAATTCTGTTGGAAAGCGAGTAGCATGAGTTCCGTCAGTGACAGCATTGAAAGAAAAGTAGTCTTTAATCATTCCAGGGAAGCTTGTGTTACATGTAGAATTGATCCTTCACGTTGTATCTTTGAGCGGAACTAAGATACAATTGTCGGAGAATAATTCTGCAGGATTGTCAAATGCGGGATGGATGAAATGAATACAATCCTCCAGTGTTTTTGCTGACAGAACCATGTCTTGTGGCATTTTAATTTAATCATCTTCATTCTTTAAAATGTCGTCTTCTCCAACTTTCAACAAAATTTGAGAATAGTCACCTTCTCCCTCTCTCAATCGCATATTTGTGTGCAATTGAAACTTGGTGAAAGTGTCCATGAGTAGGATTTCTTGATGCAGGAACTTTCAACATCAGCATAATTTCACTACAGGAAGGAGTTGTTCAGTCTGAAGAAGGGTTTTGGCCCGAAACGTTGCCTATTTCCTTCGCTCCATAGATGCTGCTGCACCCGCTGAGTTTCTCCAGCATGTTTGTGTACATCCAGCACTTGGTCCAGTTACATTTCCGAACTCTGGCAATGGAGGAGGCCCAGGTCAGAAAGGTCAGTGTTGGAATGGGAAGGGGAGTTAGGTGATTAATAACTATGAGATCCAGCAGGCGTTGGTGGATTGAGATAGTGTTCAGTAAAACGGTTGCCGAGTCTAAGCTTGGTCTTCCCGATGTACAGGAGGCCACATCAGATGCAGTAGAAGGGGTTGGAGGAGGTACATGTCAAACTCTAAGCTCACTTGGAAGGACTGCTGAGGTATCTTGATGGAGGTGAGGGGGTAGGGTATAAGGGCGGTTGCAGGGGAAAGTACCTGGGGAGATGGTGGGTTGGGATGAGTGAACCAAGGAGATGCAGAGGGAGTGGTGTCTGTGAAAGATGGAAAGGATTGGAGAAGGGAAGATGTGACTAGCGATGGGATCACGTACGAGGTGATGGAAATGTCGGAGGCTGATGTGTTGGATACAGAGGCTGGTGGGATGAAAGGAGAGGACCAGGGGAACTCTATTCTTGTTCCATGGGAGAGGAGTGAGAGAATGCAGAACTAGGGGACACAGAGGAGATGTGGGTGATGAATCAATCTATGATAAAGGGGGCGGGAAAACCAAATTTACTAAAGAAACATCTCCAATATCCTAAAGAGGAAAGCATCATCTTTGCTTCTACATAGTATATAAACTAATGTATGCTATCCACGTTTCCATAATTATGACAAATTTGTTCCCTTAACTTGTCATCTACTGTGATGTTAAAAATGATTTGCATTAATATGTGGTCTTAAAAATGAATACAGTGCTGTATGCTACAGTAGTTTCTAAAACAATGCCATCCTGATTGATTATGATGTTCAGAGTAATTGAGATTAGATTTTGTGCAACATATTTGATGCAGCCATTCAACAAAACCATGCCTGATTTTTTATCCTCCTCTCTGCCTCCACTGGATCCATGCCCCTCAATCATTAGATCTCTGAACTTCACCAGCTTTTACCCTCACTGTGCCCAGTTACTGATCATCCACCTCCCTCTGGAATGAAGACGTACAGGTCCACCACTGATTTTCCAGCACCTCCTTTAAATCGGTCAAAATGACCAGAGCACACTTGAAATCTCCCCCGGATGTCCCCTTGCTGCCTGGGCTGGGTGAGGCAGCCAATCCTGACCGCATCGGGACTTCCGCGGCGATCGGCGAATTGAATTTGCCCCCTGCGACCAGGGCTCTGGAACTCCGGCCAGACCGGGGCCGGCAGGTCTGTTCCCACAGCTGACTTCTGAGACCAACTTTACAGGCTGGTATCTTGGCCCCTCGTGAACTGTGAGGAGGATGCTATGAGAATGCAAGGTGACTTGGACAGGTTGGGGGAGTGGGCAGATGCATGGCAGATGCAGTTTAATGTGGATAAATGTGAGGTTATCCACTATGGTATCAAAAACAGGAAGGCAGATGACTATCTAAATGGCATCGTTGGGAAAAGGGGAAGTACAACGGGATCTGGGGGGTCCTTGTACATCAGTCTATGAAAGTAACCATGCAGGTACAGCAGGCAGTGAGGAAAGCGAATGGCATTTTGGCCTTTATAACAAGAGGAATTGAGTATAGGAGCAAATAGGTCTTTGTGCAGTTGTACAGGGCCCTAGTGAGCACACCTGGAGTATTGTGTGCAGTTTTTGCCCCCTAATTTGAGGAAGGACATTCTTGCTATTGAGGGAGTGCAGCGTAGGTTTACAAGGTTAATTCCCGGGATGGCGGGACTGTCATATGCTGAGTGAATGGAGCGGATGGGCTTGTACACTCTGGAGTTTAAGATGAGAGGAGATCTTATTGAAACATATAAGATTGTTAAGGGTTTGGACACGCTAGAGGCAGGAAACATGTTCCCGATGTTGGGGGAGTCCAGAACCAGCGTCCACAGTATTAAGAATAAGGGGTAGGCCATTTAGAACGGAGACGAGGAAACACTTTTTCTCACAGAGAGTTGTGAGTGTGGAATTCTCTGCCTCAGAGGGCGGTGGAGGCCGGTTCTCTGGATACTTTCAAGAGAGAGCTAGATAAGGCTCTTAAAGATAGCGGAGTCAGGGGATATGTGGAGAAGGCAGGAACGGGGTACTGATTGGGGATGATCAGCCATGATCACATTGAATGGCGGTGCTGGCTAGATGGGCCGAATTGCCTACTCCTGCACCTATTGTTTATTGTCTATTGTCGGTGGCCTAGGTGGAACAGATAATCCAGAAAGGCTCTGGAATCAAGGTGTGCTGGAAAATTGTTGATGGACCTGTGCTAAAATCCACATTCTTTTGATTGCCTCAGTCCTTAATAGCCATTTCTTCCCTTCCATGCAATGGGATATATTCTCTTTGCATTAACCCTGTTAAGTCATAGTCACACAGCGCAGAAACAGGCCTTTCGTCCCAACTTGTTTATGCCATCCAAGATGCCCCATCTAAGCTATACCCACCTGCCCGTGTTTGGCCCATGTCCCTTTAAACCTTTCCTATCCATGTAATTGCCCGTGCCTTTTAAATATTGTTATACTATCTGCCTCAACTACCTGCTCTGGTAGCGCGTTCTGTGAATATGCAGGGATTTGGGTACTTTGGGAAATGGCAGGTGTCTGTGATGTCTGATGGTACCAATACATTGCAAGGTGCTGGAGACCCATGTGACCCACCTGTCGTCACTAAGTCTGTGTTCCTAAAGAGGGTTTTGTTATATTTCTGTTCTGTTACGTGTACCTTCTGTTGTGTTTGCGTGAGGCTGCCGAGGGCTTGAGCGAATGGATCCTAAATAAAGACGGGTTTGGACTCCAGTGTTCAACTCGGTGGTTTACTGAACCAGACTAGGGAGAGAGTATTACATCCGGAATCAACAGTCTGAAGAAGGGTTTCGGCCCGAAACGTCGCCTATTTCCTTCGCTCCATAGATGCTGCTGCACCCGCTGAGTTTCTCCAGCATTTTGGTGTACCTTCAACAGTTCCATGTACCCACCTACCCTCTGAGTGAAAAACGTTCCTCAGATTCCTATTAAATCGTTCCCATCTCATCTAACAAGCTATGCCCTCTGGTTCTTGATTCCCTTACTGTCGGTAAAAGACTCTGTGCATTCACCCTGTCTATTCCACTCATGATCTTATACACTCTATATATATCACCCCTTAGCCTCCTGTGCTCCAAGGAATAGAAGCTAGCCTGCCGAATCTCTCCCTGTAGCTCAGGCACTCAAGTCCTGGCATCATCCACGTTCTGTGATGCATCCAGCAAGTAAGATGCCTCCAGCATGTCTTCAGGTAAAATGGCAAGCAATTGAATCTTGATCTGGTTATTTTCCTTGATTCATAGGGATAGGGAGTTAAGACTGGCCTTGTCAGCAAAGCCCAAATCCAAAGAAATGTGCATAACTAAATTTAATAAGATGGCCAAGGAATATATGATTTTTGCATTATGAAGAAAACTGCTGGCTTCATCTTCAAATTAATTTGAGTGAAAGGCTGAGCAATTATATATCGCAGGGTGGCACAGCGGGTAGAACTGCTGCCTCGCAGCACCAGAGACCAGTGTTTGATCCTGACCTCGGGTGCTGTCTGTGTGGAGTTTGCAAGTACTCCCTGTGACCACGTGGGTTTTCACCGGGTGCTGTGGTTTCCTCCCACATGCGTGTTGGTTGGTTTATAGGCCCACTGTAAATTATCCCTAATATGTAGGGAGTGGACAAGTAAGTGGGATAACATGGATTTACTATGAATGGGCGATTGATGGTTGGCATGGACTCAGTGGGCTGAAGGGCCTGTTTCCATGCTGTATTTCTAAATTATCAGTTTTCATTTGCTGTTGCAGGAATAGGTACAAGCAAAATGTCATAAAGGAATTATTTTTTTCAATCTTTTCACGTACGCACTCTTTAAGGCTCATTAGGACTTGCACCCTGATGCATAGCTGGTTTTGAATTCTACATTATTAATTCTGCTAAGGAAGCAATATTATGCGTTTTACAGAAAGTGGAAACATGCCTTTGAGTTTTTAAAACTACTGAGAGGCTGAATAAATCGACAAAAGAATCCTGAAAGTAGAACAAAGTACAGCACAGGAACAGGCCCTCTGGCCCACAATGTCTGTGCTGAACATGATACCAAGACCAGGTCCTATCTGCCTGAACGTGATCCATATCCCTCCATTCCCTGCATCCATGTGTCTCTCCAGAAGTCTCTTTAACACCACTATCGTATCTGCCTCCACCACCACCACCCCTGGTAGCGCGTTCCAGGCACCCACCACCCTCTGTGTAAAAACATGCCCACATGTCTCCTTTAAACTTTGTCCCTCTCACCTTAAATCAATGTCCTCTAGTCGTTGACATTTCCACCCTGCAAAAGAGGTGCTGACTGTCTACCCTATCTGTGCCTCTCATCATTTTATATACAATACAATACAATCAGTTTTATTTGTCACATTGCACATAAAGTGCAAGTGAAATGAATTTGCCAGCAGTGGTACAATGGAAAAAGAACACACAAAAACACACAAAAAATTTAACAAACATCCACCACATGATCATCACTGTGGTGGATGGCACAAATTTGGCCAGTCCTCCTCCATTTTCCCCCGTAGTCAGGACCACAACCCCCCGCAGCCGCCACTGCGGGCATCCAGATGTGCAGACAAGATCAAAAGTCCAGGTAAGTCCTGAAACGGTGCCTCCCCACCGGAGACCGCGGCTTCAAGTTGGTGTAGGCCACAGGCCGCAGGCCGGCGGTCGGAGATTTAAAGTTTGCGCCGCAGCCAGAAGCACCGCAGACTGCAGGGCCGGCAGTTGAAGCTTCCCTCCAGGGGTCTACGGCGAGGGACCCCACTCCTGATGGTAAGTCCATGCAGTGGCGTAGGGTGGGTTTTGAGCGCCCGGGGCAGTTTAAAGTTTTGCGCCTCCTCATTAGCGAGGGGATGGGGGGGGGGGGGAGGGGGAGAAAGGGAGAAGGGAAGGGAAGGGAAGGGAAGGGAAGGGGGAAGGGAAGGGGAAGGGGAAGGAACACGTTTTTGGTCTCTTCCTTCGGGGGATGCGACTTCTTTTGTCGTGTCCCCCGTCTCCGCCTGCGCCGAGGCCTAATGGCGGAGCTGGCGGCCTCGGAGCTGGGGCAGAGGCAGCGGCGGCTGGAGCAGCGGCGGCTGGGACAGCGGCAGCGGCGACCAGAACTCAGGAGCGGGGACAGCGACAGCGGCGGCCTGGCCTCAGAGCTGGGACGGCGGCAGCAGTAGCGGCGGCTGGGACAGCGGCAGCAGCAGCGACAGCGGCGGCCTGGCCTCGGAGCTGGGACAGCGGCAGCAGCCGCCCAGCATCAGAGCTGGGACGGCGGCGGCAGCGGCTGGGACGGCGGCAGCAGCAGCGACAGCGGCGGCCTGGCCTCGGAGCGGGGACAGCGACAGCGGCCACACGGCATCGGAGCTGGAGGCCTCTGTAGAAGCAAGCCCCGCGCTGTTTTTATACTCACAGCTCCAGGTAACTCCTCCTCGCTCCAACGGCTCCCCGGGCCTCTTAATTTTATTTAAAAAAGTTTATCCAACAATTTTTTTACGCCCTAAAAATTTAGCGCCCGGGGCAACCGCCCCTCTGGCCCACCCCCATGCTACGCCACTGAGTCCATGCCGCACCCGCGGTAGAAGTTGGCCGGCATTCGGAGCTTCTTCTTCCCCCGCGTCCCCCATGAGGGATCCCAGGCTGCGGACGCCGCGCCAGCTGGTGCTCTGCAGACCGCGGCTTCAGGCTTCAGGCTGCCGCAGGCCAGCGAAACGGAGCGCTCCCCTCTGGCGAGCCCCAGCGAGGGCTCGCCCGCCCCATGCTGAGAGTCCGCGCTGCACCCGCCGCTGAAGCCCCAGGCGCGTCTCCGGGAAAGGCCGCACCGATCCTTGCTGTTAGGCCACGGGGGAGGCGACGTGGGAAAAGTCGCCTCTCTGTGGAGGAGGCGGCCGAAACGGTTTCCCCCTCACCCACCCAAACCACCCCCCACACAAGACACATAAAGAAACATCAAAACCATACATTAAAACATACTAAAAAAACAAAAAAAGTAGAAAAAAACAGACACGATGCTGACAGGGCTGCCGGCTTACAGCACCCGCACCGACCAAATTCATCAATCAGATCTCCCCTCAACCTTCAGCTTTCCAGAGAAAATAAACCAACCTTTCTCTGCAACTAATCCCCCCCTAATCCAGGCATTATTCTGGTAAACCACTTCTGCACACTCTCCAAAGCCTCCACAACCTTTCTGTAATGGGACGACCAGAACTGCAGGCAATACTTCAAATGCAGGCTAACCAAAGCTCTATAAAGCTGCATTGTGACCTGTCCCACTGTATGAGGTAATTCAAGAGTTCTGCCGAGTGTCCCCTGATTCGAACTCGGAGAATTACGGTAATAGCCGCTCGTTGGTACTCGGTGCTCTCGAGGACATTTTTTAACATGTCGAAAAGACTTCACGAGCTTACCGCGTTTCCCAAGTACCTGCCGTTAGCGTTACGAGCCACTAAGAGACGTCCCGAGCTCCGACGTACCCACTACGTACATTCTACGTACTTACCACGAGTTTGATTTTTTTTTTAACTCAGGAGAGCTCTTGGGTAAACTCGTATAGTGGGACAGGCCCTTTATACTCAAAGCCCTGACCAATGAAGGCAAGCACATCGTACGCCTTCCCAACCTAAAACATCACCTATCCACATTCTCCAGAGATGCTGCCTGACCCGCTGAGTTACGCCAGCACTTTGTGTCTGTCTTTGGTATAAATCAGCAGCTGCAGTTCCTTTTTATTACATTATACCATAGACCTTTTTTGGAGAATTGTTTTCCATTGTGCTTTTGCAATCTTGATTCAATCTCTATCTGTCAAAGTGGATTGTCTTTGCAGCAAGATGAGATCCAGTGTTGTAGAGAGCTGTAAAATACAGTCGGGCTGAGAACACTTTGATGAAAAAGCACATTGAGCCAGAGTGCAAAACACTGCAGGGAGATTAGAAATTGGGTTTGAATAGACATTAAACGGCTATGTGACTCAGTATGATGGAATCTCAGGCTGTTGAAAAATAGCCGGAAAGATCTCTGGAATGTAAATTGAAATCTATTGGGAAATAAACTAAGTGGGACCTGTTGGGTCCTATGTTCACACGGGACGGCTGGTCGCCCAACGCAATATTCCACCTCTCCACGTAGAATATACGTTGCGGGTACGTCGGAGCTCAGGACGTCTCTTAGCGGCTCGTAACGCTAACGGCAGGTACTCGGGAAACGCTGTAAGCTTGTGAAGACTCGTGAAGATTTGAAAAATGTCAACGAGAGCCATGACTACCCATGAGCGGCCATTACCATAAATCTCCGAGTTTGAATCAGGGGAAACGCGGGAGATCTCTTGAATTAGCTCGTACAGTGGGACAGGCCCATCTTCTTCTTCTGTCGTGTGGCGTGCACAGCCTAAAGTTGTAGGACAACTTGTTCTATTTGATCTTCCGTTTGTGCATGTCAAGTTGATTGCATTAGTCGAAACAGGGCGGACCACGTGAAGGTTGCAATCTTCCACCCCGGACAGGCCCATAACAACATTTAAAAGACAATTGGACAGATACATGGGTAGGAAAGTTTAGAAGAATATTGGCCAAATGTGGGCGAACGGGAGTAGCTTTTATTTATTGTAAATTATCTGTGCATACTGTGTTTATAGGCCTGTTAAACTGCAGCACGTTAGAATTTCACTGTGCCATTGTCGCTACAAATGACAATTAAACACTCTTGACATAGAAATGAAATTGAAATGTTAGATAAGGTAGATTTAGCTCTCAGCTGGAAGTAATTGCCGGATTTCCCAATGAGGGAACATTTTTATTCTTATGGCGTCTGGAGAAGATCGTGGTGAATGACTTGTTTTTGTTTGGTAATTAATATAATTCCTCGTGTATATGATTGATGTTAGTCCTACAGGTTTCAGTCTAAAACTGCTTGAACATTCGATAACTATTACATTAAAAGGTTGTTTGCAGTTATTTGAAGATGAAGGAGCAATTATCACAGAGGGTAACTTTAATCTTCCGTTCCATTATCATTTCTTCTGAGCCACACATGTTATATAATCATCTGAAGGTTAAAATTAATGACATCCTTGCACGCTTTAACTAACAATCCAAGCTCGCATTAGTAACACCAATCATCTCAATTAACAACGCAACTGTGAAAGTCTGAGTTTCAAAATATTGCATAAAAAACAAACCACATTAATTTGCATTTTTATTGATGCTTTGAAACATTACTTTGATTGTCAACCCCCCCCCCCCCCCCCCCCGCGAACACAGCCAGCCCTCATCCGCGGAACACAGCCCACACAAAAAAAAATGACGAAAATTACCCTAACATAGAAAATAGGTGCAGGAGTTGGCCATTCGGCCCTTCGAGCCAGCACCGCCATTCAATGTGATCATGGCTGATCATCCAACTCAGTATCCCGTACCTGCCTTCTCTCCATACCCCCTGATCCCTTTAGCCACAAGGGCCACATCTAACTCCCTCTTAAATATAGCCAATGAACTGGCCTCAACTACCTTCTGCGGCAGAGAGTCCCAGAGATTTACCACTCTCTGTGTGAAAAATGTTTTTCTCATCTCGGTCCTAAAGGATTTCCCCTTCATCCTTAAACTGTGACCCCTTGTCCTGGACTTCCCCAACATCGGGAACAATCTTCCTGCATCTGGCCTGTCCAACCCCTTAAGAAATTTGTAAGTTTCTATAAGTTTCTGTAACAAAATTGAGTCGAGGGTGAATTCAATGTGGTGATCTTCTTCTTTTCGTGTCCATCTTGTTACAAATGTCGGCTCGCTGTCATCGTCCGTCCAGAAAAGAACGCAAGCTTCTGGCGGCAATCAGTGGCGGTAGATGATGGCGGTAGCAGACTTAGCTCATGATACTTCCAGTTTCCAGCCCCACGACATGGACGCTTCTGCTATGGGGCCAATTTGTGATAAAGACCAAGGATGAATGACACTGAAATAGTTTAAGAAGCATTGAGCTAGAGTACTGTCCGATTCATCTCGACCCCATTGTGGACAATGGACTCTGTGTCTGAAATTGATGTAGTACAATGCTGAGAACTACATTCTGTAGTTTTATATTTATCTTGAGGACAACTGTTCTATGTTATCCCACTTTCTCATTGGAAGGGTATCATTTGAAATTGGATTATTCAATGCTCATATTGTTGGGTTGTAAAGTAACCATCAGAATCTGAAGCACTGTTCTCCTTTGCTCTATCTATTGTGCATTGAGTTTGACAGGATTGTATTTGTGTATAGTATTATCTGATCTAATTGGATAGCATGCAAAACAAAGCTTTTCACTGTAACCCCTCCCCCACAACCCCTCCCCTACACACCACCCTCCCCACACACCCCCCCCATCCCCCACATCCCCCTCCCCACTCCCCCCCCCCCCCCACCCCCACTTCCCCCCACACCCTCACTCCACCACACCCCCCCCCCCCCACATCCCCCTCCCCTACATCCCCCCCCCCCCCCCCCTCCCCTACACCCCCTCTCCCCTATACCCCCCCTCCCCTACCATCCCCATCCCCACTCCCCCCACACCCTCGTCCCCCCACGCACCCCCTCCCCCACACCTCAGCTGTGATGCAAACCAATAGGACGTGCACTCTGATTTAAGGTGAGAAGGTCAAAGTTTAAAGGGGATGTACGGGGTGACTTTTTTTTACACTGAGAATGGTGGGTGCTGGAATGCACTGCCGGTGGTGAAGGCCGATACAATATTGGTACTATCCCATTTTCTCATCTGCTTCTTACACGCTCGGAGCAATTTACAGAGGCCACTTAACCTACACACCCCTCCGGCACATCTTTGGGATATGGGAGGAAACCGGAGCACCCGAAGGAAACCCACGCAGTCACAGGGAGAATATGCAAACACTATACTGACATCACCCATGTTCAGGATCGAACCTGGGTCTCTGGCGCTGTGAGGCAGTGGCTCGATCTGCTATGGCACCTTTGATTCTCAATTAAGTCAGAGTACAATTACCAAAAATTATTATATAACGTACCCTGGCATAGACTGTGTCTATATTACTAAAATTCTTCTCTTGTTTGTGTGTATGTATATGTGTGTGTGTGTGTTGTGTGCCATCTGGGCACCATCTGGTTAATTCTTATTTTCTTCCAAACGCTAGGTATTTTCCTTCCCATTTTCACACATCCTACTCACATTTCCCCCCTGGAGGCAATAAACATCTTTCCGTCGCATTTCCACCTATATTTCTGAACTTTATGATCCTTGAAATATTGAAAACAGCCCAATTCACTCACACGGCAGAATGGGACACTCCGGGAGGGAGGGGCACTCCAGGGCTCGCGGTGAATGAGGAGTGGCGCTGGTTGCCGGCCGCCCAGCGCCTTGCGGTTGTCCGGTGCCTGGTGGGGAGGCTGCTGCTGTGGGCCGAGCCCGGCAAATGGACCTGGGCTGAAGTCGGAACCTGGACTGGAGCCCAGGCGACGACCAAGCTGACAGCTGGAGGCTGTCGCTGGAACCAAGGACAAGCCTGGGTCGGGTCGAGTACGAGAACCAGGCCGAGTTCCAGGCCCTGGCGCTGCTCTACGACCTGGGTAGGTCCCGAAGCAGAGAATGGGAGCAAGGGGACGAGGATGAGGGAAATGAGGATGGAGATGGGGTAGGGTCCCAACCCCTCCTCCAACTGGCCCTCTCCCTCTGTACCCCCTCCTTCTCCCTCTACCCTCCCTCTCTACACCCCTCCATCTCCCTCTCTGCCCCCCTCCCCCTCCCTCTCTACCCCCCTCCCTCTCTATCCTCCCCCTCCTCCCTCTCTAGGGAGTGGTGAGTATTGGGACCTATGGGTGAGTGGTGGAATATTGCATTCGGGGACCAGCCCTCCCCTGTGACGCCCCCCCCCCCCCCCCCCCCCCCTCCCCCGCATTGGGGGGATGGGACCCAACGTGGTCTAGTAAAGTATAAAAATAAAGATTAAAAATAACCGCTTTATTTTGCTCTGGTGAATTCAGAGCACTCGTATCTTCAAATGAGTCTCATTTCAAATTAGGTGAGAAGGCTAAGATGATCTTTAAATTGCTATTGTGAGGATTTACAGTCTTTGACACAAGATGGACATGTATTGTGATTTTTTTTACGTGCTTTAAACACACACATTGCAATCAGGTATGAAGCCCTCTACAAATAGTGAGCCTGCTGATTAGGTGAAAGGAATTATTCTACGATATGAAGCAATTAATAATCACAAAATGGTACTTGAGAGTTAGGTACAATATGATATGATTGTTCTTTTCATACCAATGGTTTCTTGTACATTTTATATTTTCTTTCACATTAGTTTAGCTTAGCTTAGTTTAGTTTAGTTTAATTTAGTTTAGTTCAGTTTACAGAAATACAGCATAGAAACAGGCCCTTCGGCCCACCAAGTCTGTGCCGAACAGCAATCACCCGTTCACACTAGTTCTGTGCTATCCCTCTTTCTTATCCACTCCCTGCACACTAGGGGCAACTTACAGAGGGCCAATTAACCGACACCCCGCACATCTTTGGGAGGAAACCGGAGCATCCGGAAGAAACCCACAGGGAGAACGTGCAAACTCCAAACAGACAGCCCCTGAGGTCGGGTTTGAACCCAGATCTCTGGCTCTGTGATGCAGCGGCTCCACCCGCTGTGCCACTGTGCCATCCTAATTTGATGAATTAATCATGCTTAATGCATTGTGTTAAATCTTTATCATTAGAGTTTTTGGCAAAAAGATTGATTCCAACCAGTCACCGTTGGATTTAGAATATATCTGTTGATTTATCATGACATTTCTTTAAGGAGATGTTTGAGTCAGCCACTGATAGAGTCTTCAATATACCAGCATCATTTGTTCCCTGTAATGGTGGTCGGGCCCACTTATGTTGAAATATATAATCCATTAACAGCTTGCAATCTAATGTGTTTATTGCGCATTCTCCTATTACCTCAACCAGACATATGCTCCCTCTCTTCTACGCATTGCTACAACTTCAGGCACTGACTCAATTTCAAGTACGAATTAGAACATGGAATAGTACAGCACAGTCTGTGCCCAACAAGATGCCAAGACCACCTCTTACCTGCCTGCACATGATCAATATCTATCCATGCATATATATATATGCCGATCTAAAAATCTCTTAGACACCACTATCATATCTGCCTCCACCACCACCCCCAGCAGCACGTTCCAGGCACCCAACACCCTCTGTAAAAAACTTGCCCTGCACATCTCCTTTAAACTTTGCTCCTCTCACCTTAAAGCCATGCCCTCTAGTGTTGGAGATTTCCACCTTGGGAACAAGGTTCTGACTGCGTACCGTATCTATACCTCACATAAATTTATACACTTCTATCAGGTCTCCCCTCAACCTCAATTTTTCCATGGAAAATAACCCATGGTTGTCTAACCTCTAAATTATTCAGCTGTTTTCTTTCACGACAAGGTTAGCAGATAGAATAATCATTGAATGTGTAGGAAGGAACTGCAGATGCTGGTTTATACCTATGATAGACACAAAATGCTGATGTAACTCAGCGGGACAGGCAACATCTATGGAGAAAAAGAAAAGGTGGCGTTTTGGGTCAAGACCTTCAAATAATCATTGAAAATGAATCACTTAATTCAATCTGTGCCCGTTTATCTACATACAAAAATAAATCAAGTAGAAATGATGAAGTAGAAATGATCATATGTGCTAGGAGCAGAATTAGGCCATTCGGCCCATAGGGTCTACTCCGCCATTCAATCATGGCTGATCAAAAGGCTTTCGACAAGGTCCCACATAAGAGATTAGTATACAAACTTAAAGCACATGGTATTGGGGGTTCAGTATTGATGTGGATAGAGAACTGGCTGGCAGACAGGAAGCAAAGAGTAGGAGTAAACGGATCCTTTTCAGAATGGCAGGCAGTGACTAGTGGGGTACCGCAAGGCTCAGTGCTGGGACCCCAGCTATTTACGATATATATTAATGATTTGGACGAGGGAATTGAATGCAATATCTCCAAGTTTGCGGATGACACAAAACTGGGGGGCAGTGTTAGCTGTGAGGAGGATGCTAGGAGGCTGCAAGGTGACTTGGATAGGCTGGGTGAGTGGGCAAATGCGTGGCAGATGCAGTATAATGTGGATAAATGTGAGGTTATCCACTTTGTTGGCAAAAACAGGAAAGTACACTATTATCTGAATGGTGGCCGATTAGGAAAAGCGGAGATGCAACGAGACCTGGGTGTCATGGTACACCAGTCATTGGAAGTAGGCATGCAGGTGCAGCAGGCAGTGAAGAAAGCGAATGGTATGTTAGCATTCATAGCAAAAGGATTTGAGCATAGGAGCAGGGAGGTTCTACTGCAGTTGTACAGGGTCTTGGTGAGACTACACCTGGAGTATTGCGTACAGTTTTGGCCTCCTAATCTGAGGAAAGACATTCTTGCCATAGAGGGAGTACAGAGAAGGTTCACCAGACTGATTCCTGGGATGTCAGGACTTTCATATGAAGAAAGACTGGATAGACTCGGCTTGTACTCGTTAGAATTTAGAAGATTGAGGGGGGATCTTATAGAAACTTACAAAATTCTTAAGAGGTTGGACAGGCTAGATCAGTGGTTCCCAACCTTTTTTTGGCCATGCCCCACCATATAATAAGGGTAACTTAAGGAAAGCTCTTTGAATCACATTTCTAAATCCAATTCAATAAATAAGGTTCTCCCATGACCTCGCGCGCTTCGTGCGACGTGCATGAAGAGCGATGGCGCGGTGATTATGTAATAACTACACAATAAAGATCTTTTTTACCCCAAAAAAATTATTTACTCAAAATAACATCTGAAACATAAACTACATATGTTTACCTGATGGAAAATCCAAAAAAATAAAAATCGAAATTTTGGACCCAGACCTCCTCAGTCGCGCTCAATTGCCCCCCTTAAAAATCAAATTGCCCCCCTGTGGGGCGTAGGCCCCCCGTTGGGAACCACTGGGCTAGATGCAGGAAGATTGTTCCCGATGTTGGGGAAGTCCAGAACAAGGGGTCACAGTTTAAGGATAAGGGGGAAATCTTTTAGGACCGAGATGAGAAAAAAATAATTCACACAGAGTGGTGAATCTCTGGAATTCTCTGCCACAGAAGATAGTTGAGGCCAGTTCATTGGCTATATTTAAGAGGGAGTTAGATGTGGCCCTTGTGGCTAAAGGGATCAGGGGGGTATGGAGAGAAGGCAGGTACGGGATACTGAGTTGGATGATCAGCCATGATCATATTGAATGGCGGTGCAGGCTCGAAAGGCTGAATGGCCTACTCCTGCACCTAATTTCTATGTTTCTATCTACCTCTCCCTCTTGAACCCATTCTCCTGCCTTCTTCCCATAGTCTCTAGATGCTGAGCTTCTGTACTATTCCACATTACTGTTTCTGTCTGAGAAAGGGTCCCGACTCGTAACGTCATCTGTCCATTCCCTCCACAGATGCTGCCTGACCCGCTGAGATCCTCCAGCACGTTATGCTTTCACCGCTTAACTCAAGAAATACATCTTTATCTCCATGTGCTTGCAGGCTAGGAATGATGAATTTCTATAACCATGAGTGAAGGTTTTTTCCCCATTAGATGAAAACGCTATCTATTTCCTTAGAGTGGCAGCAAGTCCCATTTAAAATGAGAATGAATGCACTTCTGAAGAAAAACGATAATGACAGCAGGCTTTTCTCAGAAAAAACTGAGACATATTTGGCATTTTCAAACGCTTTCTCTAGAATAATGAGCAAAATAATCCTGGATGGATCAATGATTCTCAAGCATCTAATCTAGACACCAGCTGAGTACACATCATGCAATTTATTCAGGATTCAACTGTTCATCTGTGAGTGCTGGGGTCCCAACATCCCTGTGGCAACCTACCGGCTGATGAGACAGCTTTTATCAAAAGCAGAGCATTTTCTGTTGATGAAGGAGAAGGGGTTTAGAATCTGGTCCCTTTGGTCAAAGTGGCAATCTGTGTACAGGTTAGGGGAGGTCTACAATGAAGATACAAGGCCAACCCAGTGGTAGAGTTGCTGCTTTACTGGACCCGGGTTCGATCCTGACTACAGGTGCTATCTGTACGGAGTTTGAACGTTCTCCCTGTGACCGCGTGATTTTCCTCCGGGTGCTCCGGTTTACTCCCACAATCCAAAGGCGTACAGCGTGTAGGTTAATTGGCATTGGTAAAAAATTGTAAAATGCCCCTGTGTGTCGGATAGTGCTAGAGTACAGAGTGATTGCTGGTTGGCATGGATTTAGTGAGCCAAATAACCGTATAACTATATAACAATTACAGCACGGAAACAGGCCATCTCGACCCTACAAGTCCGTGCCGAACACTTACTTTCTCCTTGTCCCATCTACCTGCACTCAGATCATAACCCTCCATTCCTTTCCCATCCATATACCTATCCAATTTATTTTTAAATGATAAAATCGAACCTGCCTCCACCACTTCCACTGGAAGCTCATTCCACACAGCTACCACTATCTGAGTAAAGAAGTTCCCCCTCATGTTACCCCTAAACTTCTGTCCCTTCATTCTCAAGTCATGTCCTCTTGTTTGAATCTTCCCTACTCTCAATGGGAAAAGCTTATCCAAGTCAACTCTGTCTATTCCTCTCATCATTTTAAAGACCTCTATCAAGGCCCCCCTTAACCTTCTGCGCTCCAAAGAATAAAGACCTAACTTATTCAACCTTTTTCTGTAACTTAGTTGCTGAAACCCAGGCAACATTCTAGTAAATCTCCTCTGTACTCTCTCTATTTTGTTGACATCCTTCCTATAATTGGGCGACCAAAATTGTACACTATACTGCAGAATTGGTCTCACCAATGCCTTGTACAATTTTAACATTGCATCCCAACTTCTATACTCAATGCTCTGATTTATAAAGGCTAGCACACCAAAAGCTTTCTTTACCAACCTATCTACATGAGATTCCACCTTCAGGGAACTATGCACAGTTATTCCTAGATCCCTCTGTTCAACTGCATTCCTCAATTCGCTACCATTTACCATATACGTCCTATTTTGATTTGTCCTGCCAAGATGTAGCACCTCACACTTATCAGCATTAAACTCTATCTGCCATCTTTCAGCCCATTCTTCCAAATGGCCTAAATCTCTCTGTAGACTTTGGAAATCTACTTCATTATCCACAACACCACCTATCTTAGTATCATCTGCATACTTATTAATCCAATTTACCACACCATCATCCAGATCATTGATATACATGACAAACAACAGTGGACCCAACACACATCCCCGAGGCACCCCACTAGTCACCTGCCTCCAACCTGACAAACAGCCATCCACCATTACTCTCTGGCATCTCCCATTCAGCCACTGTTGAATCCATCTTGCTACTCCAGCATTAATACCCAACAATTAAACTTTCTTAACCAACCTTCCATGAGCAGCCTTGTCAAAGTCTTACTAAAGTCCATATAGACAACATCCACTGCTTTACCCTCATCAATTTCCCAAGTAATCTCTTCAAAAAACTCAAGAAGATTACTCAAACATAAACTCCCAAGCACAAATCCATGTTGACTGTTCCTAATCAGACCCTGTTTATCCAGATGCTTATATATATTACCTCTAAGTATCCTTTCCATTAATTTGCCCACCACTGAAGTCAAACTAACAGGTCTATAATCGCTAGGTTTACTCTTAGAACCCTTTTTAAACAATGGAACAACATGCGCAGCACGCCAATCCTCCTGTACTATTCCCATTTCTAATGACATTTGAAATATTTCTGTCATAGCCCCTGCTATTTCTACACTAATTTCCCTCAATGTCCTATGGAATATCCTGTCAGGATCTGGAGACTTATCCACTTTTATATTTTTCAAAAGTGTCAGTACTTCTTCTTCTTTGAATCTCATAGTTTCCACAGCTACTCTACTTGTTTCCCTTACCTCACATAATTCAATATCCTTCTCCTTGGTGAATACCAAATAAAAGAAATTGTTCAATATCTCCCCCATCTCTGTTGGCTCTGCAGATAGCTGTCCACTATGTCTCTCTAATGGACCAATTTTATCCCTCTTTATCCTTTTGCTATTAATATAGCTGTAGAAACCCTTTGGATTTACTTTCACCTTACTTGCCAAAGCAACCTCATATCTTCTTTTAGCTTTTCTAATTTCTTTTTTAAGATTCTTTTTACATTCTTTATACTCCGCAAGCACCTCATTTACTCCATGCTGCCTATAATTATTGTAGATCTCTCTTTTTCCGAACCGTGTCCAATTTCCCTTGAAATCCATGGCTCTTTCCAGTTTTTACTATTTCCTTTCAACCGAACAGGGACATAAAGATTCTGTACTTACAATTTCCCCTTTAAATGTCCTCCATTTCTCTTCTACATCCTTCCCATAAAACAAAATGTCCCAATTCACTCCTTTTATATCCTTATGCATCTCCTCAAAGTTAGCCTTTCTCCAATCAAAAATCTCAACCCTAAGTCCAGTTCTGACCCTCTCCATAATTATATTGAAACTAATGGTATTGTGATCACTGGACCTGAAGTGCTCCCCAACGCATACCTCCGCCACCTGACCTGTCTCATTTCCTAACTGGAGGTATAGCACTGCCCCTTCTCTAGTATATTGCAGATGCTGGTTTACAAACTGTAAAAATAACACAAATTGCTGGAAAAACTCAGCGGGTCAGGCAGCATCTCAGGTCAACACGAATAGGTGATGTTTCTGGTCAGGACCTTTCTTCAGTCTGCAGTGAACACAGAACATAGAAACTAGAATAGTACGGCAGAGAAACTGGCCATACGGCCCACAATGACCATGCAAATTGGCCCCTTGAGCATGCCCTGTCCTTTCATCAGGACAGGACTGACAGAATCTTGGCATCAGCACCATAACACATGACCATCAGCCTATAATGTCTGTGTCAAACAAGATACCAAGTTAAACCAGTCTCCTCTGCCGTCACAAAATCCATACCCCTCCATTCTAACTCTCCCCATTCCTCTTCCCATTCTGTTTCTAGCCTCTCTGTTCAGGGCCTCCTCCATTGCGCGAGTGAAGCCAGTCTTTGTCCAGTCATCTATCAAAACAAAACTCACCTGTATCCACCTATCGCTCACCAGGGTTTGTCCTGCCCTCCTCTCTTCCAGCTCTCTTCCCCACCCCCACCCCCACTACAATGAAGAAGTGTCTCGACCCGAAAAGTCTCCTATTCATGTCCTTCATAGATGTTGCCTGACCTGTGAATCCTTCCGCACATTGTGTCTTTGTATCTAAAACAGCATTTGCAGTTTCTTGTTTCTAAGCTTTATTACACACTGCATTACTTCACATCATCACTTTTGTTTGCTTGTGAGAGACAGCGTGGAAACTTGCCCATCGAGTCCATGTTCTTCCTCGTCTTCTCCTTGCGTTTGAGGCAGCAGAGGTTATGTGACGCCCTCCGGGTGCTGTAGCCAGTTAGGCCTTCCGCATTCAGCGGCAGCAAGGTGATGCCATCCGGTTCGACATCCGTAGGTGCCCGCCGTAAAAAGGGCGCATGCTCCAGGTTGGCGCCAAGCCGCGGCGACTGAGGTTGCATTATTTCTGCTGCTGTCTCTGAGTTGTCGTTCACCTTGAATGCAGTCAGTTGACAGGGCTCACCACGGGGAGGTCGACAACATGAGCCCCGATGACCTTCAATCACCTAGTCACACTCATCCTTCACTAATTCAACCTAATCCTCTCCATATGGTCATCAACTCTGGAAGATTCTACAACTCCCTACACACTTGGGGTGATATTTATAGAAGTCAATTAACCTACAAGCATTTGTTTAGTTTCCAGATACAGTATGGAAACAGGCCCTTTGTCCCACTGTCCACACTGACCCATTCACACTAGTTCTATGTTATCCCACTCTCTCATCTTCTACACGCTAGGGGCAAATTTAAAGAGGGCCAATTAACCTACAAACCCGCATGTCTTTGGAATATGGGAGGAAACTGGAGCACTCGGAGGAAACCCACACTGTCACAAGGAGAACGTACAAACTCCACACAGGCAGCATCCAAGGTCAGGATCAAACAGGTTTTGAGGCAGCAGCTCTACCCGCTACTCCACCGTGCCGTCCAAATTACTTCATTGACATTGGATCAAGAGTAGCACAGCATTTGCAAAAGCCAGTTTAATGGATTTAGAAATGTGTGTATTCTTCCAAGACGATCAGAGGCATTTGTCTCCTTTTTACAACCAATCGGTCAGGAAATTATACATTTGAGAAATTAAAATTGATTGGATCAACTGATGACTTGCTAATTCAGCTCCCAGTGGAAGTTCGCATATGATCAATTTATTTTTACTATGATGCGCCCCAGTGATTCCTGGCCAACGCTTTGTAATGAGGAAGGCTTAAATCTTCGACCGCTGGTATGTGGCCTACACCAACTTGAAGCCGCGGTCTCCGATGGGGAGGCACCGATTCAGGACTTATCTGGACTTAGGGGCGGAAAACCCGGGGGGGGGGGGGGGGGCAGGGGGACACGTCACCTCATGTTTTGAGAGGTGGGGGACATCCCCCCCCCAGGTTTTGGTAATCCCGATTCTTTCCGCGAGGCAGTGGAGGTGGGACTGATGATCGAGGGTGCGATGATTGGAGGAGGGAGGAGTGGGGGGGGGGGGGGGGGGGGACTGAGGATAGAGTGCGGCGATTGGAGGAGGGAGACGTGGCACGTGGCATCCATCCCGGCCATGTCCCAAGTGCCGTTTCCCCCCCCCCCCCCCCCCCCCCCACGGTGGCCAGAGAGGTCGGGAGTCAGACGCGAGCTGTACCCCCAGGCCCACAGCCAGCGCAGAGAAGCAGCGCTAAACCCAGCTCAACTCTGCCTGTCCCGCCAGGTTAACCTGCCTGGGCTTGCGGGAAATATGGCCAGCACGGAGAAGCAGCGCTGGTATCTCATCAGTCCAGTCAGGGCTGTAGTTAACCTGGCGAGACAGGCAGTTGAGCTACATTTAGCACTGAATTGAGCCTCCGAAGCCTCGTGCATGTGTGTGTGAGTGTGTGCATGCATGCCGCCAAAAAATTGTGGCCCCCGTCCCCTCCATGTTTTGATAGCGAGTTCCGCTCTTGTCTGGACTTACCCTGTCTGTACATCTGGACGCCCGCAGTGACGACTGTGGAGGGTTGAGGTCCCGACCACGGGGGAAAATGGAGGTGGACTCGCCAATTTTTGTGTTTTCCACGACAGTGATGAATACTGTGGTGGATGTTTCTGTAAATTTTGTATTGTGTGTTCTTTTTTCATTGTACCGCTGCTGGCAAATTCATTTCACTGCACTTTATGTGCAAGTGACGAATAAAGCTTGACATGGTGTAGAGTTCATCTCTATACGCTTAGCAAGGTCTACGTTTGCAAGGGTCAGAGCGGCCCAATGCTGTGATGCAATCACTGAGAAAGTTCACCAACACCAGAGACAGCATGGTGGCGTAGAGGTAGAGCTACTGCCTCACAGTTGCACAGACCCGGGTTCGATCCTGACTACGGGTGCTGTCTGTACGGACTTTCTACGTTTTCTACACGACCTGTGTGGGTTTTCTCTGGGATCTTCAGTTTCCTCCCACACTCCACAGACATACAGGTTTGTAGGTTAATTTGTTGGGTATAAAAAGGTAAAATTGTCCTTGTATGTGTGTATGCTAGTGTTAGTGTGCAGGGATCGCTGGTCGGCGTGGACTCGGTGGGCTGAGTCCTGTTTGCAGAGGAGGGGGAGAGGAGGAGAGGGGGAAGAGGTGGAGAGGAGGAGAGGGGGAGGAAGAGGAGGGTGGAGAGGGGGGGGTGAGAGGAGGGGGGGATGAAGAGGAGGGGGACAGGAGGGGGCAAGAGGATGGGGGGGGGGGAGGAGGGGCTTTGGAGAGGAGGACGGGGGACGAGGAGGAGGGGAGCGGGGGAAAGGTGGGGGGTGGGATGGGGGGGGCGGCATGCAGCGTCACGCACACACTAACCACCACCCCCCCCCCACACACACACACACACACACACATACACTAAACCACCCAGCCCCACAGACACACTAACCACCCCCCATGATATTATATTAATGTTATTCATTTGCTCCTTTTACCATATCCCCCACCCATCCACTCACGAATAGCCCCCAACTTGCAGGTGCGGTTAGAGATGGAGAGCGTAGTGGGGCCAGGGGAGCGGGGGGGGGATAGGGGGGGAGCAGGGCGGGGGGGGGGGGGTAGAGAGAGGTGTGGAGAGGAGAGAGGCTGAGTGAGAGGACAATAGACAATAGGTGCAGGAGCAGGCCATTTGGCCCTTCGAGCCAGCACCGCCATTCATTGTGATCATGGCTGATCATCCCCGATCAGTACCCCGTTCCTGCCTTCTCCCCATATCCCCTGACTCCGCTATCTTTTAGAGCCCTATCTAGCTCTCTCTTGAAAGCATCCAGAGAACCGGCCTCCACCGCCCTTGAGGCAGAGACTCACAACTCTCTGGGAGAAAAAGTGTTTCCTCGTCTCCATTCTAAATGACTTACTCCTTATTCTTAAACTGTGGCCCCTGGTTCTGGACTCCCCCAACATTGGGAACATGTTTCCTGCCTCCAGCGTGTCCAAACCCTTAACAATCTTATATGTTTCAATAAGATACCCTCTCATCCTAAACTCCAGAGTGTACAAGCCCAGCTGCCCATTCTCTCAGCATATGACAGTCCCGCCATCCCGGGAATTAACCTTGTAAACCTACTCTGCACTCCCTCAATAGCAAGAATGTCCTTCCTCAAATTAGGGGACCAAAAGTGCACACAAGGAGGAGGGAGGAAGTGGTGGGGAGGAAGTGGTGGGGGGAGAGGAAGGGGGAGAGGAGGTGAGGAGGAGGAGGAGGGAGGAAGAGGAGGGGGAGGGGAGGAGGGGGGAGAGGAGGAGGCGGAGGGGGAGAGGAGGATGGGAGAGGGGCAGGCGGCCGTGGAGCAGGGAGCAGCCAGCTCCCTCCTCCATTGTTTGGCATCAAACAAAGGAGGAGGGAGGAGTGGAGGGGGCTGACGTCACTTCCAGCATGAGCAAGACGTCATCAGCGAAAGGCAGCCTTTATTTCATAGTTTTTTCAAATTTTTGAACATTTTCATTAATAACCCGAGAAATAAAGCATTAATTTTTCAGATAAGGCGATTTTGAATCTCCTGGGAAAAAATCTCTATATGTAAAAATATAGGCGGGGGGGCGGCCTGCGGCATCACATGCACACTAACCCCCCCCCCCCCCCCCCCCCCACCACACATTAGTGAGGTGGGGGGGGTGTAAAGAGAGAGGGCAGAGAGAGAGGGGGTGGAGACAGAGAGGGGTAGGGACAGAGAGGGGCAGAGTCAGAGGGGGTATAGACAGAGAGGGGCCGAGAGAGAGGGGGGCACAGAGGGGGGGGGGGGGGGGGGGGGAGAGAGGGGGAGAAAGTGGGGGGAGAGAGGGGGGGGAAAGATACGGGGAGACAGTGGGGGAGGCAGCGGGGAGAGAGAGGGGCGGGAAAGGGGGGGAGAGGAGAGAGGGGGGAGAGGAAAGGCAGAGGAGAGGAGAGGAGATGAGGGGGGAGAGGAGGGGGGGAGGGGGGGAGAGGAGGGTGCGGGTGAGAGGAGAGAGGGTGAAGCAGCGGGGAACAGTGTGGAGCAGGGAGCGGGCAGCAGGCATTGAGGAGCGGGCAGCAGTGAGTGGGACCAACCAAAGGAGGAGGGAGGGGTTGGGGGGGGGGGGGGGGTGATGTCACTCACAGCATGAGCATAAACAGCAGGCACGCAGAGCCATTGTGATGTCATCAGCGAAAGATTTTTGAACATTTTCATTAATATCTCGAGAAATAAAGCATGACATTTTCAGATTAATCGCGTTCGGACTCCAGGGGGAAAACTCTACCGGAATATGTAAAAAGTTTACCGGTAGCGTGTCGTTTTTCGAGAAGATGTGATTATACACAAACACACACACTCACAAATAAATAAATACACATACAAGATCAGACTTTTAATAGTTACTAGGCTAAGTGTGACCCGTTTGGTCCCGTCCCCTACTGCGCGGGGGGCGGGGGAGGCGGCCTGCGGTGTCACACACACACACTATCCAACCCACCCACACCCATACATACTAACAACTCCCCACGCACACACACTAATGATCAGGAGAAATATCTCTACCGGAATATGTAAAAATGTTACCATTAGTGCGTGTTTTTTTCGACAAGATGTGATTATACACACATCCACACAACATCAGAGTTTTATAAGTATAGAGATATGGATATATATACACACACACATACGTACATACAAAAAAAAATAGTAGTGCAATAATAATAATAATAATAGTCTATTGTAGTTCAGAGCTTATTTGAGGTTGTAGTGTTTAGTAGCCTGATGGCTGTGGGGAAGAAGCTGTTCCTGAACCTGGACGTTACAGTTTTCAGGCTCCTGTACCTTCTTCTCGATGGCAGCGGTGAAATGAGTGTGTGGCCAGGATGGTGCGAGTCTCTGATGACGTTGGCTGCCTTTTTGAGGCAGCGACTCCGGTAAATACCTTCGATGGTGGGGAGGTCAGAGCCGGTGATGGATTGGGCAGCATTCAAAACTTTTTCCTGTCTTATCCGCTCCTGGACGTTCAAGTTGCCGAACCAGGCCATGATGCAACCAGTCAATATGCTCCCTACTGTACACCTGTAGCAGTTCAAGAGAATCCTCACTAACATACCAAATCTCCATAATATTCTCAGGAAATAGAGGTGCTGATGTGTTTTATAATTGCATCAGTGTGCTGGGACCAGGAAAGATCTTCAGAAAATGCGCGCCCCGGAATTTGAAGTTTTTGACTCTCTCCACCATCGGCCCATTGATATAAAAAGGATTGTGGGTCCTCACCCTTCCAGTCCACAATCAGTTCCTTGGTTTTGCTGATATTGAGAGTCAGGTTGTCGTGCTACCACCATTTGGTCAATTGGTCGATCTCACTTCTATACACTGACTCATCACCATCTGTAATTCGTCCAACACAGTGGTGTCATCAGCGAATTTGAAAATGGAGTTCGCACTGTGTCCGGCTACACAGTCATGCGTATAAAGTGTTAGTCCAGGGGGCTGAGCACGCAGCCTTGAGCTGCTCCTGTACTGAGGTGCTCCTGTACTGAGGAAATAGTATTTCTGCCAATTCGAACAGTCTGTGGGTGAGGATCCAATTGCAGAGGGATGCGCAAAGACCCAGTTCTGTGAGCTTGGTAACCAGCTTGGAGGGGAAGATGGAGAATCTTCAAGTCCTGGTAATTTATCTATATATACACACTATCTCATCTTGACCACTTCCAGTCTGTGTTGTAATTGGATTTGATCAAAAATGCTACCCTATATCGCAAGGAATTTTTGCCACCTTACTCACCGTTCTCCTCTGCTCCAAGCCACCAAGTTTTGTTCTGATCTGTGAAATAATAAAAAAGTTATGAAAGTTTAAATAATCGTGAGATCAGCAGATTGGTCGTCTCGCCTGTCTGTCACCATAAAGGTAATGCCCCTTCCGGGCGCGAGGAGAATAAAGCCCCAGAGGCCGGGGGCGAGTCTGTCAGCCCGGAAGCCGTGAGTGAGAGTTGAGACCAGAACTGTGAGTCTACAAGCCGTTAGTGAGCGAACTGTGTCTACAAGCCGTGCTGAGTGAACTGTGAGTCTACAAGCCATTAGTGAGTGAACTGTGAGTCTACAAGCTGTTAGTGAGTGAACTGTGAGTCTACAAGCCGTGCTGAGTGAACTGTGAGTCTACAAGCCAATAGTGAGTGAACTGTGAGTCTACAAACCGTGGCTGATTCTGGAGATCGTGCTCAGTCCAGAAGTCGCGCTCAGTCCAGAGGTCATACTGTGAGTCCACCAGCCGTCAGTGACTGAACTGTGAGTCCACCAGCTGTGAGTGACTGAACTGTGAGTCCACCAGCTGTGAGTGACTGAACTGTGAGTCCACACTGAACTGTGAGTCCACCAGCCATGAGTGATTGAACTGAGTCCACCAGCCGTCAGTGATTGAACTGTGAGTCCACCAGCCATGAGTGACTGAACTGTGAACCAGTCCCTTCGGCCCACAACACCCATACTAGCGCTCCAGACCCCCCCCCCCCCTACTGGCCACCAATATTGGAATTGGTGGAGATGTGGATTATTGCGTAGGGGGACCAGCCCTCCTGTGTGAAAATGGGACTCAACGGGTCCCACTTAGTCTAGTATCCTTGTAAATCTCTGCACACTTTCCAGCATAATATCATCCTTCTTATGTCAGGGTGACCAGAGCTGAACATACTACTCCAAATACCGCCCCATAACATAACATCCCAACTTCTTTACTCAGTACCCTGACTGATGAAGGCCAATGTACCGAAAGCCTTCTTGATGACCATACCTACCTGTGACGCAACTTGCATGGAACAATGTACCTGATCCCTCTGTTCTACAATGCTCCCCACAGCCCCGCCATACATTGAGCATCTCTGGACGACATGGACAGGCAATGTTTGGGGTCTGTAAAAATCATTCACTGAATTGGGTCTGAAGAAGGGTCCTGGTCCAAAATGTTGCCCATCTGAAGAAGGGTCCTGACCTGAAACATCATCTGTCCATTCCCCGTACAGATGGGATTGGGGTGGCATGGTGGCGCAGTGGTAGAGTTGCTTCCTTACAGCGCCAGAGACCCAGGTTCAACCCTGACCTCAGGTGCTGTCTGTACGGAGTTCACATGGGTTTTCCCCAGGTGCTCCGGTTTCATCCCACATTCGAAAGACGTACAGGTTTGTAGGTTAATTGCTTCTGTAAAACTGTAAATTGTCCCCAGTGTGTGTAGGATAGTGTTGGTGTGCAGCGTGGACAAGGTGGGTCGAAGGGCCTGTATTTAAGCAGTATCTCCAAAGGTCTAAAAATAAGATGTTGCCTAATCCGCTGAGTTCCTCCAGATCTGACCGCAATACCATTAAATTACACTTCTTGTAAACTAATGATCTGGAAAAAGTATGGATCAAAGTGAATGGCTGCATTTAAATTTTAAATGTAATGTCCAATGCAATATCATTAACGTAGCTCTGTCAATGCACCAATGGAGTTCTTTCACTCGGTGTTAACTGATACCAATGAAGAAAATGTGCCATTATAATGTTAGATTACAGTAATCATTTACGTGTGGCTGCAGAGTTGAAATGCTGAGTCAAAAGTTAGCAACTGCATGTTAATAATTTAATGCACTGGGCAGTTTCTTCCCAGCTGTTATCAGGAAACTGAACCATCCTCTCACCAACTAGAGAGCGGTCCTGGCCTCTCGTTGACCTCATTTTAGACCTTTGTACTCTCTTTATCTAGCACTCGTTATTGTACCCTTTATCCTGTATCTGTGCACTGTAGACAGTCTGATGTAATCATGTGTAGTCTTTTCTTTGTTCCAGAAGGAAGTGCAGATGCTGGAAAATCGAAGGCAGACAAAAGTGCTGGAGAAACTCAGCGGGTGCGGCAGCATCTATGGAGCGAAGGAAATAGGCGACAAAAGTGCTTCGCTCCATAGATGCCGCCGTACCCGCTGAGTTTCTCCAGCACGTTTGTCTACCGTAGTCTTTTCTATGACTGGATAGCATGCAAACAAAATGTTTATACTGTACAACGATACACGTGATAATAATGAGTTGAACATGAACTAAAGTATGGCATGATTCATTAATCACGCTAAAACATTTAGCTAGGGAGAAGGCAGGAACGGGGCACTGATTGTGTATGATAAGCCATAATCATATTGAATGGCGGTGTTGGCTCGAAGGGCTGAATTGCCTACTCCTGCACCTATTGTCTATTGTCGATTGTCTAAAACATGTGTTCCAACTATCTGGTGAAGGTGGAAGACATTTTAAACTTGCCAGCAGCTGAGAGTCCAATATCTCAGAGCTGCCCCTGGCATAATTCAATTAGGGTTGGATTTCATGCAGAGTACATCGAACATGTACAGTACAGTAACAGGCCCTTCTGCCCGCAATGTTCGTGCTGATCACGATGCCAACAACTCTTATCTACCTGCAAATGATCCATATCTCTCCATTCCCTGCATATCCCTCCACCACTGCCCCCGGCAACATGTTCCAGGCACTAACCACCCTCTGTGTAAAAAGCTTGCCGCTCGCATCTCCTTTATACTTTTCTCACCTTAAATCTATGCCCTCTAGTCTTTGACATTTCCACCTGGTTGCCATAGAGGGAGTACAGAGAAGGTTCACCAGACTGATTCCTGGGATGTCAGGACTTTCATATGAAGAAAGACTGGATAGACTCGGCTTGTACTCGCTAGAATTTAGAAGATTGAGGGGGGATCTTATAGAAACTTACAAAATGCTTAAGGGGCTGGACAGGCTAGATGCAGGAAGATTGTTCCCGATGTTGGGGAAGTCCAGGACAAGGGGTCGCAGATTAAGGATAAGGGGGAAATCATTTAGAACTGAAATGAGAAAAACATTTTTCACACAGAGAGTGGTGAATCTCTGGAACTCTCTGCCACAGAAGGTAGTTGAGGCCAGTTCACTGGCCATATTTAAGAGGGAGTTAGATGTGGCCCTTGTGGCTAAAGGGATCAGGGGGTATGGAGAGAAGGCAGGTACAGGATACCGAGTTGGATGATCAGCCATGATCATATTGAATGGCGGTGCAGGCTCGAAGAGCTGAATGGCCTACTCCTGCACCTTGTTTCTATGTTTCTATGTTCTGACTGTCCACCCTATCTGTGCCTCTCATAATTTGATATACTTCTCCCCGCAACCTCTGACACTACTGTAAATGTTACCACTCTCCTTTTAAAGGGTGATGGACCCCAATCTTTGCACATCACCAATCCTTTTCACTCGTCACTTTAATTTCATGCTTCATGTATTTTGAGTTTTATCACTGTTGGCAGATCAATTTCCCTCCTGGGATAACTAAAGTTCTATCGTATCGTATGGAACAGGCTGCCAGAGGAGATAGTTGAGGCAGGGTCTATAACAACGTTTTAAAAACATTTCGACAGGTACATGGATAGGAAAGGTTTGGAGGGTTATGGGCCAAACGTGGGCAGGTGGCACTAGTGTAGATGGGGCATTATGGTCAGCAATATGACTCTGTCTCTGTGCCGACTAGTCATTGATATCATGATAAAGGCACAGACTATTTCAGACCAGGTTTGCCCCAGGAGATTTTTCAGTGTGAATTCAGCGCCTTGTGTATTATTCATGATCTAATCTCCATTTTAAAGTTATTATTCTAACTGATCAAAACCAAAGCTCCTTTTATTATACTGGCCCGCTTCCTAAAAAAAACCTGTTAGAACATTTACCATGACTGACTGGTATAAAGAAAGTAACACCAGCAAGTTACTAGTCAGAGTGAAGCCACACACAAGTCGGAGGAACAGCACCTCCTAGCCCACTACCCAACGATATGAAAACTGAACTCTCCAATGTTAGCTAACTAACCACCTACTACTACCCCCCCCCTTTCTTCCCCCTCTTTTCCACCCCTTTTCTCCCGCCCTTTCTTCCCCCTCTTTTCCCAGCGCCTCACCTGTAATATGCACCATTTTATCCCTTTCTCCTTCCCCCCATCCTCCACCACTTCCTTCAGGTTTGTAGCTTAATTGGCTTCTGTAAAAGTGTAAATTGTAAAGTGTAAAACGGAGAGGTTGAGAAGGAGTTTCTTCACAGAGGCAATTCGGACTGTAAACGCCTATCTCACCAGGGACTAACTCTACTGAACGTTTTTCCTTCCATTATTTATTATGTAAAAGAATATGTGTGTTATGATTGTGTTTATAATTTGTTTGGTTGTTTTGTTGTTTGTCTTTTGCACAAAAGTCCACGAGCATTGCCACTTTCATTTCACTGCACATCTCGTATGTGTATGTGACAAATAAACTTGACTTGACTTAATGTGTAGGGTAGTGCTAATGTGTGGGGTGATCTCTAGTTCAAAGGTTTCAAGGGTCTGTTTATTGTCATTGTACCAACTAAGGTACAGTGAAACCCGATTACCATTAGTTGGTGTGGACACGGTGAACTGAAGGGCCTGTTTCCGCACTGCATCTCTAAAGTTTATAGTCAATTAGGCAAATTGTTTAATATAAATGAACTGCTGAATGAACTGGCTTCACATTTATCTTCATGGTTTAACACAGCGAGCAATAACTCCCTGACATTTACACCAATGTTGTACATTTACGAGGATGTTTCTAGGACCCGAGGGCCTGAGCTATAGGGAGAGATTGGGCAGGCGAGGACATTATATCTTGGAGCGCAGGATATGAGGGGTGATTTTATAGAGGTGTATAAAATCATGAGGGGAATAGATAGGGTGAATGCTCCATTTGTCACCCAGAGTAGGGGAATCAAGAACCGAAGGACATAGGTTTAAGGTGAGAGGGGAAAGATTTAATAGGAACCTGAGAGGCAACTTTTTCACACAGAGGGTGGTGGGTAAATGGAACGAGCTGCCAAAGGAGGTAATTTAGGGAGGTACTAGAACATTGGATACTTAGACATGTACATGCATAAGAAAGGTTTAGAGGGATATGGGCCAAACCCTGGCAACTGGGACTAGTGTAGATGGGGTATCTTGGTTGGCATGGGCAAGTTGTGTCGAAGGGCCTGTTTCCATGCTGTGTGTCTCTGTGTCCACTAGTCCTTGATATCATGATAACGGCACAGACTATTTCAGACCAGGTTTGCCCCAGGAGATTTTTCTGTGTGAATTCAGCGCCTTCTGTATTATTCATGATCTAATCTCCATTTTAAAGCCGACACAAGATATTATTCTAACTGATCAAAACCAAAGCTCCTTTTGTTATACTGGCCAGCTTCCTAATAAAAATGTGTAACTGCAGTTAGAAAATTTAACATGACTGACTGGTATAAAGAAAATAACACCAGCAAGTTACTAGTCAGCGTGAAGCCACACATAAATTGGAGGAACAGCACCTCGTAGCCTACAACCCAATGGTATGAAGACTGAATTCTCCAATGTTAGATAACTAACAGTCCCTCACCTGAAATATGCACCACTATTTCTCCCTTTCTCCTTCCCCCCCATCCTCTCCCACTTGCATTCCTTCCTCCTGCTGTACAATTCTCAGCTCTTATACAAGAATAATCCCAGGAATGAGTGGGTTAACCTACGATGAGCGTTTGACAGCACTGGGCCTGCACTCGCTGGAGTTTAGAAGAATGAGTGGGGACCTCATTGAACTGCACAGAATAGTGAAATGCTTGGATAGATTGGATGTGGAGAGGATGTTTCCACCAGTGGGAGAGTGTAGGAGTAGAGGTCATCGCCTCAGAATGAAAGGGTGTTGCTTTAGGAAGGAGAATAGGAGGAATTTCTTTAGTGAGAGGGTGGTGAATCTGTGGAATTCTTTGCCACAGATGGCTGTGGAGGCCATCAATGGATCATTTTAAGGCAAAGCTAGATATATTCTTGTTCAGTAAAGATGCAGGGGTTATGGGGAGAAGGCAGGAGAATGGGGTTAGGAGAGAGAGATAGATCAGCCATGATTGAATGGAGGGGTAGACTTGATGGGCTGAATGGCCTAATTCTGCTGCTGTCACATGACCTTATGACATCTTCTCCTTAGCTTATGTCAGACTTTTTGTCTCTTTGTTCAGCAGCAGGTCTACTAGCATTTGCGTGTGGCCTCACTCTGGCAATGGAACTTTTTTGCACACTGGTGAAAGTGCAAAATATTAGTGTGGAAATTCCACCGCGGTACTGTTAAAGCACGGCGACTGGGCAAAATTCACCCTCAATCACCTTGAAATTAGTGGCACAAATCATATAATCTTGTGACTTCTCAGCCAACCTTGCATCCAATATTCAGTTCCACTGAAGCTCACAGTAAATTGTTGCTGTAAGGAAACATTAGCCAGAAAATATGTTGGTGTTTAGGGATCTGCGTTGTATAGCAAATATTATTTCAAGGACGTTTGTGCCCTCGAATTTGTTAGAAAGGCTTCAAGTCACAAAAATTGTAATGACAATATTTTTTCAATCAGTTGCTCAATTTCCAGTCATCCTTATGTTGCATTGAACTGCGATGTTAAGAACTTCTTGCACAGACTGCTGCTGATGTCGTATCAGATATTCTTTGGCTGAATTTTAAGAGACAGGCAAGTAATGTAAAAGAAATAATTGTTGTCAATTAATTTCAATCTTGTCACTGTAATGCTTAATGTTTTGTGAAGACGACTCCGATCAGAACAGTTCTGATTGTCCACGGTTCATCCCGAGAACATTCTCGTAAATGTGCGTCAGAATGTGTCACAGAAACCCGGGAAATAAATCGGGAGCTAAATATCGTTCTACCGTGACTCTTCCACTTGCCAGCGGCCAGAGTTCCACAGATCCACCCCAAAATCAAAAGAAGTCACGTTCAAGTTCTGATTTATTGTCATTTGTACGTACGGAAAGGCAGTGGTATTATGAACTGTGAGTCTGCAAGCCGTGCTGAGTGAACTGTGAGTCTGCAAGCCGTTAGTGAGTGAACTGTGAGTCTACAATCCATGCTGAGTGAACTGTGAGTCTACAAGCCGTGCTGAGTGAACTGTGAGTCTACAAGCCGTTAGTGAGTGAACTGTGAGTCTACAAGCCATGCTGAGTGAACTGTGAGTCTACAAGCCATTAGTGAGTGAACTGTGAGTCTACAAGCCGTGCTGAATGAACTGTGAGTCTGCAAGCCGTTAGTGAGTGAACTGTGAGTCTGCAAGCCGTTAGTGAGTGAACTGCGAGTCTACAAGCCGTGCTGAGTGAACTGTGAGTCTACAAGCCGTTAGTGAGTGAACTGTGAGTTCACAGCGGCACATACAAACTTCAACACAGTGTCGGAAGGAACTGCAGATGCTGGTTTAAACCGAAGATAGACACAAAATGCTGGAGTAAATCAGCGGGACAGGCAGCATCTCTGGAGAGAAGGAATGGGTGACTTTTCGGGTCGAGACCCTTCTTCAGACTGATGAATGTCTATGACTATGAATATGCAGAATATAGTTCTCAGCATTGCAGCACAGCAGTTTCATAGACAAAGTCCAAAGTCCGCAATGGGACGGAGGTGAATCGGACAGTATCCTAGCTTATGGAAAATTATGAATCAGACAGTGCCACCGGCTATGATACTATCTATTATGAACAGCTTCTTCCAGTGGCGGAAATCCCAGGAGGGCCTGGGGAACACGCCACCCCCCCCCCCCCCCCCCCCCCCCCCCCGTTTCAAGAGATGGGGGGACGATACACCACCCCCCCCCCCCCCCCCATTTTTTGCGATCCGAGTTTTAAAACCCGGTGACATCTCCGCTTTCCACGAGACAGTGGGGGCGGGACTGCTGATCGAGCACGCAGATTGGACGAGAGAGACGTCGGTCAGCAGGCAATGGGGGCGGGACATGATTCAGCTCGATGATTGGAGGAGGGAGGTGTCGGTCAGAGGCGGAAGTAGGTGGGGGGGGTGGGATTGAGGATAGAGTGCGGTGATTGGAGGAGGGAGACGTGCCCAGGTCATAGGGTCACAATGGCAGCCCTTGACACAGACTTGCACCTCATCCGCAGCCAGGATCGATCCCGGCCGGATCTCCAGCGCTGCAATCGCTGCCGAACCACCTCTGGACCATCCCCGTCCCCACCCAAGTGGCCCCCATGCCCGGGTGTAGCCAGAGACGTCGGGAGTCAGGCGGGAGCTGTGCCCCCAGGCCCACAGCCAGCGCAGAGAAGCAGCGCTAAACCCAGCTCAACTCTGCCCGTCTCGCCAAGTTAATCTACAGCCCTGCCTGGACCTACAGGAACGACAGCTCAGGTTTACAGCCAGCGCGGAAAAGCAGCGCTTGCTCCACGGCTCCGGACTGGTGTCCCGCCACTTCAGGCAGGGCTGTAGGTTAACCTGGCGAGACAGGCAGAGTTGAGCTGCATTTAGCGCTGGATTGAGCTGTAATTACTGTTCACAGGGCCCACGGTAGCAGCCTTCTAAGCCGTGTGTGTGTGTGTGTGTGTGTGTGTGTGTGTGTGTGTGTGTGTGTGTGTGTGTGTGTGTGTGTGTGTGTGTGTGTGTGTGCACATGCGCGCGCGGCAGCCAAGAAATTGTGTCCCCCGGTCCCCTCCATATTTTGATAGCAATTTCCGACATGGCTTCTCCCCCTCTGTTATCAGGCTTCTGAATGGTCCTTCCATAAGCTAGGGTACTGTCCGATTCACCTCTACCCCATTGTGGACATTGGACTTTGTCTATGGAACTGATGCACTACAATGCTGAGAACTATATTCTGCACTTTATATCTTCCCCTTTGCTCTACCCTATTGTACTTGAGTTTGACATTTGTTGTATTTACCTATAGTATTATCTGATCTTGTTGGATGGCGTGCAAAACAAAGCTTCTCACTGAACCTCGGTACACGTGAGAATAATAAGCCTAAACCTAAACATAATCTCGAACAAAACACAGTTACCAATTAGACACAAATCACTCATAAAGAAAAAAAACGACACTGCAAAGAAAAAACAAGACATTAGTGTAAAAATATAATTTGAAAAAAAGAAAACAAGTTCATGATAGTCGCAAGGAACTGCAGATGCCGGTTTACAAAAAAAGACATAAAGATACTGGAATAACTCAACAGTCAGGCAGCATCTCTGGAGAACATGGATAGGTGACGATTCGGGTCGGGACCTTTCTTCAGTGTGCGACAGTGGAAGAGGCAGCATGATGACGCAGCGGTAGAGTTGCTGCTTCATAGCGCAAGAGTGCCGGGTTCGATCCTGACTACGGGTTTGCACGTTCTCCCTGTGACCGCGTGGGTTTTCTCTGGGTGCTCCGGTTTCCTCCCACACTCCAAATCACACAGGTTTGTATGTTGATTGGCTTCTGTAACAGTGTAAATTAGTACTAATGTGTAGGATAGTGCTAGTGTGTGGGGTGATCTCTAGTTCAAAGGATTCAAAGGTCTGTTTTTTGTCATGTGTACCAACTAAGGTACAGTGAAACGATTACCACTAGTTGGCATGGAGTCGGTGAACTGAAGGGCCTGTTTCCGCACTGTATCTTTAAAGTCTAAAGTTTATAGCCAATTAGACAAATTCTTTAATATAAATGAACTGCTGAATGAACTGGCTTCACATTTATCTTCTCGGTTTAAGACAGCGAACAATAACTCCCTGACATTTAAAACAATGTTGTACATTTACGAGGATGTTGCCAGGATTCAGATTCAGATTTAATTTTAATTGTCATTGTCAGTGTACAGTACAGAGACAACGAAATGCATCAGGACTCGTGGGCCTGAGCTACAGGGAGAGATTGGGCAGGCTGGGACATTATACCTTGGAGCGCAGGATATGAGGGGTGATCTTATAGAGGTGTATAAAATCATGAGGGGAATAGATAGGGTGAATGCTCAGTATTTTACCCACAGTAGGGGGATCAAGAACCGAAGGACATAGGTTTAAGGTGAGAGGATTAAGATTTAATAGGAACCTGAGAGGCAACTTTTTCACACAGAGGGTGGTGGGTAAGTGAGCTGCCAGATGAGGTAATTTAGGGAGGTACTAGAACAACATTTAACCTGATACTTAGACAGGTACATGGATAGGAAAGGTTTAGAGGGATATGGGCCAATCCCTGGCAACTCGGACTATTGTCGATGGGGCATCTTGGTTGGCATGGACAAGTTGTGCTGAAGGAGACGGTTTCCGTGCTGTCTGATTCATGACTATATTGGGTGTTCTATTCTGCGCTTCCCCTTTGCTCTACCTATTGTACTTGAGATTGACGAATATATTTACTGTATTTATAGTATTACCTGATCTGATTGGATTGCATGCAAAACAAAGCTTTTCACTTCACTCAACTTCAGAAGACATGACCATAATAAACTTTAGACTCTAGAGATACAGCGCGGAAACAGGCCCCTCCGCCCATCGAGTCTGTGCTGACCAGCGATCACCCCGTACACAAGCACTATCCTGCACACTGGGGACAATTTACAATTTTACCGAAACCAATTAACGTACAGATCTGCACGTCTTTGGAGAGTGGGAAGAAACAGAGCACCCAGAGAAATCCCACGCAGGAGAATGTACAAACTCCATACAGACAGCACCCATAGTCAGGATCAAACCTGGGTCTCTGGCGCTGTGAGGCAGCAACTCTACCGCTGCGCCACCATGCCATATTAAACCTAAATCTATTTGCAGCTGATGAGATGAATGCAACAATGATGAACTCTCAGGACTGGAGTAGAACTACATGATGTATTTTCCACCAAATTGTAAAGAATAAACGAATAACACTTTTATAGCCACAGGATATTTCGATTTTAGCATTGTATTTGATAAATAAGCAGGTTCTAAATTTGGAAATTAATTATTAATTATATTTCACTATGAATAGTCTCAATTAAACTTCAAAGGTTGATCACAATGCGTTCTTGTAAAAAAATGTTAATTAACGGGTACATGATATTAGCAAACCTGACCAGAGACAACACAACGCTATCTTGAATCACTTTCATGTTTTATGAATTTATATGTGGAGAATCTCACTGTCAAATAGGTTATCCTGTTGCCCACGGCAACCACAGTACAATATCCCGACTTGTTGATAGATTGTGAATTTATCACCCTCACTTCTATAAAACTGTCAAAGTGTTTAAACAAAGAGATCAGGATGTAATATGCTCTATTTATACGATTCATTTCATTTAAAACACTTACGTTCTGCAAGAATACAGGAGACTGCAAAGGCCGCACCTTCTGTTTTCTCCAAGAGATATTTTAATAACCAATATGAATCAACTGGTGGGGTTTAAAATGGAACGGAAAGCAGATGCAGGGTTTGATATTCATTACCAGGGCAGTATACAGGGGTAGTCATCTGGCTGTACAGCATGGAAACAGGCCCTTCGGCCCACCTTGGCCACACTGACCGTATCTGTCCGAGCTAGGCCTATTTCCCTGCATTTGGCCTATATCCCTCTAAAAGCCATATAGACCTTCATTTCATTTTGATTACACTTATCCCTATCCATACAGTATATCTGTCCAAATGTCCTTTATAGCTCATAATTGAATCCACGTCTATAGCTTCCTCTGACAGCTTGTTCCAGATGCCCAGTGAAATGTTGCCCCCGAGGTCCCTCTTAAATCTCTCCCCTCTCACCTTAAGCCTGTGCCCTCTAGTTTTAGAATCCTCTACCCTGGGGGAAAAAGACTGAGTGTTCACTTTATCCCTGCCCCTCATGATCTTGTACACCTCAACCTCCCACGCATCCCACTTTCACATTATTGGACATTCCCTTCATTGACTGCCTCACAGCGCTAGGGACCCGGGTTCGATCCTGACCTCGGGTGCTGCCTTTGTGGCGTTTTCACGTTTTCCCCGCGACCCCGTGGGTTTTCTCTGGGTGCTCCAGTTTCCTCCCACATCCCAAAGTCATGCAGGTTAGTAGGCTAATTGGCACTGTATAAACTGTGTAGAGAGTGCATGAGAAAATGAGATATCAAAGAACTAGTGTGAACAAGCGATCGGTGATCATCGTGGATTCAGTGGGTTGAAGGGCCTGTTTCCGTGCTGTATCTCTACAAACAAAATTGGAGGAACAACACCTTGATTACCATACAACCCAACGATATGAACATTGTATTCTCCAATTTCAAAAGATGCCCTTCAAATGAGAAAGTGGGTTGACATAAAATAGAAATCTGCAGGATATAGTTCCCAGCATTGTACTGCATCAGTTCCAGAGACAAAGTCCAATGTCCGCATTGGTGTACTGGTAAAACGGACAGTGCCCTAGCTTATGGAAGGACTGTTCAGAAGCCTGATAACAGAGGGGAAGACACAGAGTGCAGAATATAGTTCTCAGCATTGTAGCGCATCAGTTCCAGAGACAAAGTCCAATGTCCGCAATGGGGTAGAGGTGAATCAGACAGTGCCCTGGCTTATGGAAGGACCATTCAGAAGCCTGGTTCTGAGCTGCCCTCATTGTACTACTGGTTTGCAGTCTGCATGAACACAAACTATTCTCAGCATGTGTTCTGTATTCTGCCTCAATCACTTGTATTCTGGCCTTTGCAAGAATGGTGGCTTTTATAGCCAGAACTGACTCACTTCTGAGTGAGTTCCACACCCAGCCTGGAATAGGCTGCCACAGATCTTTCTTCGAAGCAGTATTTACAGGAAAACATTGTGATAAATTTACCCTCTTCATATCAATTATTAAGGCATCAATGTGTAGCATTTTCCCTTTCACTGGACAGTGCAGATCAAAGTAATAAATGTACAAGCTCATGAAATGTGGTTCAGATATCAGCACTCAGTCTAGGAGAGTCTAGGACCAGAGGGCACAGCCTCAGAATGAAAGTACGTGCCTTTAGAAAGGAGATGAGTGTAGATCAAACAGTATTGCTGATTTGATCCGTGTCTGGTTTTGCTGCTACTGACCAAGGCTACTCTTCCACTCTTCCGAAGCAGCTGGTCAAGTCTACGAGTCCGAGGTGGTTCGGGCACGTCTGCAGTGTAAAAAACTGGGGTAGAAGGCGTACTACGACCGTTCTAGTTGCCCTCTCCAACCATTGTAGGAGGGCCAGGTGGACCGTCTCTAAACTCAGAAGGGGTATGACCAAAGATCTTATAGCAGAGCTCTGCTATAAGATCTTTGGGTATGACTGTACGGCAGGCACGTGCCGTGAGTAATTAGTCAGGGTAGGCAGTGGCTTTTAATAATCTTGAAAACCGCGCATGCGCAGATTGTTCTCTCGACTTTTATCAAGTAATTTGTCTTCAATAGGACCCATCTCTTAATAAACTATTTAAAAACATATAGCGCATAGAAATGTACTTGCCATATTATTTGTACACAAAATCCATTCTCTCTTTGTTTCCTGTTGTACCAAGCCGTTTTAAATGTTCTAATTATTTTGTTCCTTTGCGCTGTTGAAGTTCTTTAAGTTCCAGCATTGGTCTGCCATTTTTAATTATTTTGGTCTTTTCCTCATAAGTTTGCTTCGAGAAACTCTTCAGGTAATCACTATCCATCTTTGAAAAACCCGCCAAGAAACCTGCGCATTCGCAGTAAGTTGCTGTGCATGCACAGTGCGCAGCGCAGCACATGCACACAGACCAGGCTGTAAAGGCAGGATTACAGCTGCCTTTACGGACCGTTGAAGCATCGTCAACGGCACGCGAGTAGCACATACGTACGCGTTTTAAATGTATTAGGGATGAAAGGCACGGGAGAATTATGACTCCCTAAGTGATCGATCTCTTAGGGAAGCATAATTCTCATGTGCCTTTACTATTTATGATCATTTTATATACGTTTTATATATATAAAATAATGACCATTTTATAATTTTAGTCAGGGTAGACACTGCCTGCTGTATGGGCACAGTCAAGGTGGTGTGTGCGGAACCAAGGTCCTATGCGATTCAATCTGGCGGAGGTCTATACAGACAAAACCAATGACATATATACGACATATAACCAACGCCAGTAAATGAGCCGGTGCCATTGAGGCAGGTTCAGTATGATGATGCAGATGATGTGTTATGGACAGAGGATAGAAACGATTATCTGAACGAGGGACATGTGACAGCAGACAGTGAGCAGTTCTGGGATCAGGACTTTGTTTTTTCACCTGCCAATGGGGCTGGCACTCCCGATTGCAGCCTGCCACTTTTGCGGGCTGGAAGAGTCAGTGTTCCACGTGTACATGGAGTGGGTGAGGCTGCAGCCACTGTTCCAATACCTAAATGGGCTGCTCCTCACCTTCTGGCTGCATTTCTCACCCACCATCCTCATCTTTGGACACCCTGCGCGACGGGGAGAGGGTAGGGCTGAAGATGTCCTGGTTGGGTTGCTCCTGGGCCTGGCCAAGCTGGCCATCCGCAAGTCACAGCGTCAGGCAGAAGAGGGCTCTACCCGAGCCGGCTGCCTGCCCCTTTACCGGGGTTACGTCCGTGCCCGGGTGCTACTAGAAAGAGACTACGCGCTGTCCACGGGTGCCCTGGGGGATTTCCGGGACCGTTGGGTTGAATGGATCCTGAACAAGGATTGTAATAGTTATTTAGTACTTTACTTGGTATATTCAATTCAATTCAACTTTAATGTCATCGCACAAATACAAGTATGAGTACAACGAAATGCAGTTTTGCGTCAGTCCGTAGTAGTTGTACATAAAGAAATAAAAAAAATAGAAAGAGAGAAGATACAGAATAATCAAGAAATACAGAATAATTAAACAATGGGGACGGAGGGACCGGAGAAATCTATCGGCGGGACTGCGAGTTCAGCAATGTGATTGTATTATTGTAGAAGCTGTTCCTCATCCTACTAGTACGTGACCTGAGGCTCCTGTACCGCCTCCCTGATGGGAGGAGGGCAAACAGTCCATGGTTGGGGTGTGAGGGGTCTTTGATGACCTTCCCAGCCCGTCTCAGACACCGTTTTCGGTGGAGGGCATCCATGGCAGGGAGCGGGGCACCGATGATGTGCTGCGCGGTTTTCACCACCCGTTGTAGTGCCTTCCTGTCCGCAGCAGTGCAGCTGCTGTACCATACCGTGAAGCAGGTGGTCAGGATACTCTCTATGGTACAGCGGTAAAAGTTGGTCAGGATCCGGGGGGACAGGTGGGCTTTCTTGAGCCTCCTCAGGAAGTAAAGGCGCTGCTGTGCCTTTTTGATCAGCTTGGAGGTGTTGAGGGACCAGGACAAATCCTCCGAGATATGTACTCCGAGGAATTTATAGCTGGAGACGCGCTCCACCTCAGTCCCGTTTATATGGATGGCGGTATGGCTGCCTCCTCTGGTCTGCCTGAAGTCAACAATAATCTCCTTCGTCTTCTTGGAGTTGAGGACGAGGTTATTGTTGGCACACCAGGCTGTCAGGTGCTGGATCTCCTCCCTGTAGGCTGACTCATCGTATTTGTTTTGTCTTGTATTATGGTGATGGGATCCGTTTTGTTTTATTGTGTTGTAAACACTATTTTAATGTTTGAATAAATATTTCTGATTTACAAATTTAAAAAATAAATTTAAAAAAAGAAACTCCCGATGAAGGCCATGCCTGTGGTGACATCTCCTGTGCAGGGCACGGCTGTAGACCTGTACACGTGCAGGACGGGTCAGCAAGCCTGTGGCTGTCTCAATGGAGTAGACTCGATGGGCCAAATGGCTTAATGGTGCTCCTATGACATGGACTTATGAGGTAGTGGCTCTACTGGAAAAATCGGTTGGGCAGGGAAGTATAGAAATAAAATGTCACTTTGATCTATTGTTTCACTAAATAATATGTAAAAAATGTTGATGAAAAGAAATAATTAAAATGTCTTGGCGGGAAATTAAGATTTAAATTATAATAGCCATAAATATACACACATAACTAGCGGACTTTGTGTTTTCCAAGGTAACTCCACTAATAGATTTACTAAATATTAAATTCGGGGATGTATGCTGTAAAGTTTGGGCAGCAGAGTGGTGCAGCGGGTAGCGCCAGAGAGCCAGCTTCGATCGTTACCTCGGGTGCTGTCTGTGTGGAGTTTGCACGTTCTCCCTGTGATCGGATGGGTTTCTTCCGGGTGCTCTGGTTCCCTTCCACATCCCCAAGATGTGTGAGTTTGTAGGTTAATTGTCCCTCTGTAAATAGCCCCCAGAGTGCAGGAAGTGGATGAGAAAGCAGGGTAGCATAGAACTAGTGTGAGTGGGTTATCGATGGTCTGTGTGGCCTCGGTGGGCCAAAGACCTTGCTTCCATGCTGTATCTTTCCTATCTATCCTATCATACCCTATAAAGATCTTACATGTTTTAATAAGATCAGCCTTCCTTCTAAACCTCTATGGTTGCAGGGAAAAGTGGATAGGAAAGTGTATATGGGCAAGCACATGATTAGGATAGGTTCAGAGGGAAATGGGCCAAACATGGGCAGGTGAGACTAGTGTAGATGGGGCATCTTGGTCGGCATGGGGTAGTTGGGCTGAAGGGCCTGTTTCCGTGCATTGTGACTCTCCAAGTGACTGGGTAGGGTAGGGATGATAGAAGCATAGAAGCAGGGTGGCACGGAGAGAGTGGTCCCTGCGGGAAGCCGGAAGATGTGTGGAGGAGAAGATACGACTGGCGGTGCGATCACGTCAGGACTTTTGTTGAGAATGTGGCACAAGCCTAATCTCCATCTGACTCTTGGCAAAATATATCCTGGCAGTGCTTTGAAAAAGAGCAGGTGTTATGCCTGGTGACCTAGCCAATATTTATCCCTGTGTCAATATTACAACACAGATGATCTGGTCAGTGTCACGTTGCTTGTTGGAGCATTCAGCCTGGCATTGGCTGCCACAGACCTTTGAAGAAGTATTTACACTTCAAAGTTCCTTTTTAGGCAGTGCCTCAGGTTTTAGTTCCTAATCTGGAACTGAGAGTCCTTGGATTGATCCAGGCCCTTCAGCCTATTGAGTCCATGCCGACCATCGATCACCCTTTCACACGAGTTCTACTGTATGTTATCCCACTTCCTCATCCACTTCCTACACACTAGGGGCAGTTTACAGAGGGCCGATTAATCCATGTACCCGCTCGTCTTTGGGATGTGGGATGAAACTGGATCACCCAGAGAAATTTTACATGGTCACAGGGAGAACGTACAAACTCCACACATACAGCACCTGAGGTCAGGATTGAACCCGGGTCTCTGGCATCATAAACAGCGGCTCTACCCGCTGCGCCACTGTGCCGCTCTATCTTGGACTGGTGTTTATGTTACAATGTAGATGAAGAATGTGATCGGTAATATCGCTCACGAGACATCATACAACATGATAATACCTAAAATACAGCAATTTTACTTTTTATCAAGAAAGTGCAAGAAGCTAAGCACTTCCTTTGTCAGTTACTCTCCAAAGGCACATACAACCAAGATAAGTTGTGGCAAGGATTCTGTGGAAATACACAACACTAATAATGATTACATGTGCGTATTATGCTCGCAGAATGTAACAGGAAAATAATATTCTGAACAGTAGCATTTGAAAATTATATAATTTACTGTATAAAGATTTCATATTCTATGTCCAAAGTCATGTTGATAAGAAATTTTCTATATTAATTTATTAACCAATTAATTCATAAAACATATATTTTAACTCTCACAAATAAAATATCTGATTTCTAATGGAGGATTATTAAATTCCTTGTTAATATGAACATTATAAGTGCACTTAAAAGATACAAAGTAGTCGAGGCAGGTATAATAACGATAAGGTTTAGTGCGATATGGGCAGAATGTGGGCAAATTGGACAGTAAAAGACTGTAGAATGGCCCTAACAATTCCCCTCATGATTTTATACACCTCTACAAGATCACCCCTCATCATCCTGCACTCCAAGGGATGAAGTTCCAGCCTGCCCAACCTCTCCCTATAGCTCAGGCCATCAGGTCCTGGCTGCATACTCGTAAATCTTCTCTGCACCCTTTCCAGCTTAATGACATCCTTGCTATGGCAGGGTGACCAAAACCAAACACAATATTCCACCGGGTGGCACCCTCAGCGATGGCAGCCTCGCCAACGGTTTCTGTGTCTTTTTTGTTATTTTTTAAAAATACGTCTTACCATTCTCTGGTTTGTTTTATGTGGGACCTTGTGTGGGACCTTGTCAAAGGCTTTTTGAATGGCCAGATACACCACATCCACTGGCTCTCTCTTATCCATTCTACTTGTTACATCCTCAAAACATTCCAAAAGTTTAAAGAATGATTTCCCCTTCATAAATCCATGCTGACTTTGACCGATCCCATCACAGCTTTCCAAATGTGCTGCCATAACATCTTTAATCATCAACACCAACATCTTCCCCACTCCCGATGTAAGTCTAACTGGTCTACAATTCCCCGTTTTCTCTCCCCTCCTTTTTTAAAAAAGAGTTACATTGGCTACCCTCCAGGCCACAGGAACTGATCCAGTCGAGAGAACATTGGAAAATGATCACCAATGCATCCCCGATTTCCAGGGTCACCTCCTTGAGTACTCTGGGATGGAGACCATAAGGCCCTGGGGATTTATCTGCATTCAATCCCAACAGTTTACCCAACACCATTTTCTGACTAATGTGGATTCCCTTCAGTTCCTCCCTCCCACTAGATCCTCAGATCCCTTGTATTTCCGGGAGATTCTTTGTGGGTTCCTTAGTGAAGACAGAACCAAAGTACTCATTTGACTGTTCTGCCATTTCCTTGTTTCCCCATTATAAATTCACCTGTCTCTGACTGTAAGGGACCAACATTCGTCTTCACTAATATTTTCCTTTTTACATGCCTAAAGAAACTTTTACAGTCAGTTTTTATATTACCCACAAGCTTTCTTTCATGTTCTGTTTTCCCTCTCTTAATTAACCCTTTCGTCCTCCTCTGTTGAGTTCTAAATTTCTTCCAGTCCTCTGGTTTGCTGCTTTCTCTGGCCAATTTATATGCCTCTTCCTTGGATTTAGCACTGTCCTTGACTTCCCTCGTCAGCCACGGTTGAGCCACCTTCCCAGTTTTTTTTTTTTGCCAGACAGGGATGAAGAATTTCTGGAGTTTATCCATGCGATCTTTAAATCTTTGCCATTGCATCTCCACTGTCAACCCTTTAAGTATAATTAGCCAGTCTATCCTAGCCAATTCCCATCTCATACCTTCAAAGTCTCCTTTATTCAAATTCAGGACCCTAGTCTCTGAATTAACCGTGTCACTCTCCATCCTAATGCAGAATTCCACCATATTATGGTCACTGTTGCCTAAGGGGCCTTGTACAACAAGATCGCCAACTAATCCTTCCTTATTGCACAATACCCAGTCTAGGATGGCCTTTCGGTTCCTCTACATATTGGTTTAAAAAACCATCCCGTATACATTCCAGGAAATCCTTCTCCTCAGCACTCTTACCAATTTGGTTGGCCCAATCTATATGTAGATTAAAGTCACCCATGATAACGCTGCACTCATCCCTAATTTCCTGCTTGATGCTATCCCTAACCTCCCTACTGCTGTTTGGTGGTCTGTATACAACTCCAAGCGTTTTCTGCCCTTGGCTATTTCGCAGTTCTACCCATACTAATTCTACAGCTTCCAAGCTAATGTCTCTCCTTGCTATTGCATTCATCTCCTCTTTAACCAGCAATGTCATTCCACTTCCTCTTCCTTTCTGTCTATCCTTCCTGAATATCAAATACCCCTGCATGTTTAGCCCCCAGCTTTGGTCACCCTGGAGCCATGTCTCTGTAATTCCAACTATATCATATTCCTTAACTACTAACTGCGCATTCAATGCATCCACCTTATTACAAATGCTTCTCGCATTAAGGCACAAAAGCTTTCAGGTTAGTTTTTCCCATCTCCCTTTTGCTTCTGTCCTCCTTTTATGTCCCTCTGTCTCCTTGCATTGGTTCCCATCCCCCTGTCTTGTTCATTTAAACAAGACCTTTCTTACACTCTTTCCCGTTAACTGCACGGATAAGCTTCCACATTGTTGACTCCACCTCCCCACCGTTTAGTTTAAACACACCCATGTAGCACTAGCAAACCTGCCTGCCAGAATGTTGGTACCCCCTCCAATTAAGGTGCAACCCGTCCCTTTTGTACAGGTCACCCCAGCCCCAGAAGAGATTCCAGTGATCTAGATTCACAGTTTAAGAATAAGGGGTAGACCATTTAAACGGAGATGAGGAAAAAACATTTTAACCCAGAGAGTTGTGAATCTGTGGAATTCTCTGCCGTAGAAGGCAGTGGAGGCCAATTCTCTGATGCTTTCAAGAGGGAGTAAGATAGAGCTCTTAAAGATAGCAGAGCCAGGGGATATGGTGAGAAGGCAGGAACAGGGTACTGAATATGGATGATCAGCCATGATCACAGTGAATGCCGTTGCTGGCTCGAAGGGTCGAATGGCCTACTCCTGCACCCATTGTCTATTGCAAATCCCTGACCCCTGCATCAATTTCTCAGCCACACATTCAGATCCCCTAACTCTCTGTTCCTACCCTCACGAGGTACTGGAAGCAACCCAGAGATAACCATCCTAGAAGCCCTGCTTTCCAGCCTCCTACCTAGTTCTCTCCACTCACGTTGCAGAAGATCCTTCCTCTTCTTATCCACGTTGTTTGTGCCTACATGCACAACTATTTCCAGCTGCTCACCTTCCCTCTCAAGGATGTTCAGAAGTCGGTCCGAGTACCTTTCCACAGAATAATTTTATTCACCTCTATGAGATCTTTACACCCCTCATCCTCCTGTTCTCTAAGGAATAGTCCTAGCCTGCCCAACCTCTCCCTATCGCTCCGACTCTCGTGTCCTGGCAACATCCTCATAAATCTTTCTCTGAACACAGGATCAATAATGTCTCATGTGGGCATACCATCCATTCTTAAATATATATTTTTCTATTTGAAAATCTGTTTACACACTACAAATAAGCAATGCAAAGTCAAATGAAATTCCAGATCCTCAGACTTACTAAGAAGATGGGATCCGACCCGAAACACCACTTATTCTTGTTTCCCAGAAATGCTGCCTGACCCATGGAGTTACTCCATACTTTGGTCTTTTTTTGCATCTGCAGTTCCTCGTTTCTCCACCAAATATTTTCCTCCACAAACTCCAAAATGGCTCAGTGTACCTTTCATATTAAGTCAATATTTCTAGTTATCAATGAACAGCATTTGTACTGTCATTCACCATTATATCATCTGCCTTTCCATTGAAACTCAATAACCAAAGCACTTCATTCAACATTCATTCTGACAATTTAATTCATTGTAAAAAGGATAATAACTTAAATCATTGTAAAAAGGATAATAATTTAATCATTATTGAGAAGCATTGACAGCATTTGACTTTTACAGATCTCGAGAGAATTGTAATTTCTTTGAAGAGTCATTACAGCACAATTCTCAAATGCACAGTGGGTTATTTATAAGGCAGTGTACTTTAATTATTTAAATTATTGTAATGGGTATAGCTTGGACCCAATAGCAGCACAGAATCAGGCAGGTATAATTGGTAATGAACTTTATTACGATAATGTAACACAGTAGTAACACAGGAATGGGTACACCGTACTCACACAGAGGCTCAGAATTGAGCGAGGGTTCCGAAGAGGGGCAGGCAGGAGACGTAGTCGGGGTAGCGGAAGGTCCGGTAACCAGGAGATCCAACACACGATGCAAACAAACCAGCGAGGGACAGACGAAAGGAGAGTCGAAGCCAGGCAGGAAGTCGAGGAGCTGGTGCAGGGATACACCAAACAGCCCAGGAGAGAGGCAGACAGAAACCAGGAGGTACGGGACGAAGGCCGTGGTCGGGGACAGAAGGCTGAGGTGATATCCGGGAAGACGACAGGACAGAATGGTCAGGGGCCGGCAGGTTCAAATCCGTGTAGGCAGTCGGGAAATCGCTGGAGAGTCTTGCATGAACGCTGAGACAATCTGGCACTGTGTGAATGGTGAGGAGAGTCTATATACCGGGTTAATTGGTGATCAGAGGCAACTGAGTGCAACAGGTGAGGAGAGTTGGGCTGATGAGAGGGGAGTGGCAGGCAGGCAGGTGAGGAGAAGGAGGGACCGGTGGAAAAGTACTGGGAGGTGAAGTGGATGAGAATGAGGAGAGGGCAGTGTGACAATTATTGACAGTTCAAGAGTTTAAGTTGCAGATGAGATGTTTGTGACAACATCACGTCCCCACTAAACAGATACACTACGTCGCTCTCTGGTCCACCCAGATTTTAGATTAGTTTTGGGTTTAGTTTAGAGATGCAGCATGGAAACGGGCCCTTTGGCCCACCGGACCCGCACCGCCCACTGATCATCGACCACCAATCACACTAGTTCTATCCAGCACTCGAGGGACAATTTACAGAGGCCAAGGAAACTGCAAACATGCTCATATTTAGAATGTGGGAGGAAACCGGAGCACCTGGAGGAAACCCACACAGTCACATGTAGAACGGACAAACGTACTGTGCTGGCCATCAGCAGATGCATAGGAGTTGGCATCAGGTTCACAATATGAACACAGAAATATGCAGAAAGATGCATATCCATGTCTACTGATGTTAGAGTCATAGAAGTGTACAGTACGGAAACATGTCCTTCAGCCCATCTACTTCATGCCGACCAAGTTGGCATAGTGGGCTAGTCCCATTTGCCTGCAATTGCCCCATATCTCTTTAAACCCTTCTTATCCATATATCTGCATATGTCGTAATTGTATCCGCTTCTATAGCTTCCCCCGCCAGCTCATTCCCGATACGGACTACCCTCTGAGTTAAAACGTTGCGTTAAGACTGTGAGTGTTCACTTTATTTGTGCCCCTCATGATCTTGTACACCTCAATAAGGTCATCCCTCAGCCTCCTACACACCAAAGAAAAAAGTCCCAGCCTATCCAACCTCTCCCTGTAACTCAAGCCTGTAAAGCCCAGGTAACATCCTGGTGAATCTCTTCTGCACCCTTTCCAACTTAATCGCATCCTTCCTATATCAGATGGCATCCTTTCTCAAACTGCATTCTACCCAAATCTTTAAAATCTCGTCATCAATGCCAATGTCAAGACACATCAATAATTACCTGGTTTTGTTCTTGTTGGAACTGATGTGCTACATATTGAGAACTATATTCTGCACTCTGTGACTTCTGCCTTGCTCTACCTGTTGTAGCTGTGTGGGACTTGATTGTATCTATGTATGGTACATCTGTTTGGATAGCAAACAAAACAAAGCTTTTCACTGTACCTCGGTACATGTGACACTAATATTATTTGTTTATTCCAAGATGCCACCCAAGCCAGGCGACTCTCTGCTGGTCTAGGAAGTGGTTCTGTAATCATTCATTACAATCGCTCCACTCTTTAACAATTTTATTTCAACAGCAGCATTTTTTATTCTAACTATGCTCTACTTAATCTCCACTCAGATGCAGCCTGCATGTCCATTCTTTAATCGGGCTTGACTAGACTTTATCTTGAACAAAACGTTATTCCCTTTATCCTGTATCTGTACAGTGTGGACGGTTTGATTGTAATCAGGTATAGTCTTTCCGCTGACTGGACAGCAAGTAACAAAAAGCTTTTCACTGTACCTCTGTACACGTGACAACAAACATTAACTGGTAATACTAGACAATAATAACCCTAAACCTAAATGTGCTGTTAAGGCTATTACAAACCACAAGCAAGAAGCAGATAATATAGTGTCTCGGAAAACCACTCCATAGCACATTTCCTGTTATAATGGTTTTTCATTAGCGGGAAAGATATCATGATGGAATGAAGACACGGCAATTTACTTATCAACATAATCTGCACTTCAGTAAATTAATTTTAATTATTCATTCGTTTCCACTGTTCAAAGAAATACATTTCCTTTCATGGTCAATAGTTTTTGCATGACTATGTACAAAGCAATGATCAAGATTTATCAAGAGATATCAAGAATTATGAGGGGTGACCTTATTGATGTGTATAAGATCATGAGGGGCACGGATAAAGTGAATGCTCATAGTTATTTTAATCAGAGTAGAGGATTCTAAAACTGGAGGGCTTCGGCTTAAGATGAGAGGCAAGAGGTTTAAGAGGGACCTCCAGGGGCAACTTATTTTCTCTCAGCGTGTAGTCTGTATCTGGAATGAGCTGCCAGAGGAAAATATAGTTGAAATAATTACAACTTTTAAAATAAAATACGAGGGACCTCCAGGTCACCTTTCTCTCACGGTAGTCTGTATCTGGAATGAGCTGCCAGAGGAAAATATAGTTGAAATAATTACAACTTTTAAAATAAAAAATGTGGACAGGCATGGGTAGGAAGGGCTAAGATGAGTAGGGGCCACATTTATTTAAGAAATGAAGTTGAAATAATCCAGGGAATTATAGGCCGGTGATCGTCAAGTCTTTGGGAGGAAGATAATTAGTGAGATGATTTTCAAAATTGAAAAGACTAGACTAAGATTGAAAAGACTAGGATTGTATTCACTAGAGTTTAGAAGGATGAGGGAGGATCTTATAGAAACATTTAAGGATGGATTTAAGAGAGAGTTAGATAGAGCTCTAGGGGCTAGTGGAATCAAGGGATATGGGGAGAAGGCAGGCACGGGTTATTGATTGGGGACGATCAGCCATGATCACAATGAATGGCGGCGGTGGCTCGAAGGGCTGATGGGCTCTTGCTGCACCTATTTTCTATGTCTCCATATTGTGAAAACAAAGAACAGCGGAGTTGCACAGTGGCTCAGAGGTAGAGTTGCTGCCTCATAGCGCCAGAAACATAAGTTTGATCCTGTCTACAGGCTCTGACTGTGTGGAGTTTATACATTCCCTCTGTGACCACTTGGGTTTTCTCCTGGTGCTCCAGTCTCCACCCACACCCCAAAGATGTGCAGGTTTGTAAGTTGATTGACTTCCGTACTTTGACTTCGAGAAACATAGAAACAGAGAAAATAGGTGCAGGAGGAGGCCATTCGGCCCTTCGAGCCTGCACCACCATTCAATATGATCATGGCTGATCATCCAACTCAGTATCCTGTACCTGCCTTCTCTCCATACCCCCTGATCCCTTTAGCCACAAGGGCCACATCTAACTCCCTCTTAAATATAGCCAATGAACTGGCCTCAACTACCTTCTGTGGCAGATAATTCCACAGATTCACCACTCTCTGTGTGAAAAATGATTTTCTCATCTCGGTCCTAAAAGACTTCCCCCTTATCCTTAAACTGTGACCCCTTGTTCTGGACTTCCCCAACATCGGGAATAATCTTCCTGCATCTAGCCTGTCCAACCCCTTAAGAATTTTGTAAGTTTCTATAAGATCCCCCCTCAATCTTCTAAATTCTAGCGAGTACATGCCAAGTCTATCCAGTCTTTCTTCATATGAAAGTCCTGCCATCCCAGGAATACGTCTGGTGAACCTTCTCTGTACTCCCTCTATGGCAAGAATGTCTTTCCTCAGATTAGGAGACCAAAACTGTACGCAATACTCCAGGTGTGGTCTCACCAAGACCCTGTACAACTGCAGTAAAACCTCCCTGCTCTTATACTCAAATCCTTTTGCTATGAATGCTAACATACCATTTGCTTTCTTCACTGCCTGCATGCCTACTTTCAATGACTGGTGTACCATGACACCCAGGTCTTGTTGCATCTCCCCTTTTCCTAATTGGCCACCATTCAGATAATTTGTACATTGTGTGCACCTCTAGGCTGCGTGCTCAGCCCCCTGCTTTACTCACTCTATACTCATGACTGCGTAGCCGGACATAGTGTGAACTCCATCATCAAATTTGCCGACGACACCACTGTTGTGGGACAAATCACTGATGGGGACGAGTCAGAGTATAGAAGTGAGATCGACCAATTGACCAAAGGGTGCCAACACAATAACCTGGTTCTCAACACCAGCAAAACCAAGTAACTGATTGTGAACTTTGGAAGGGGTAGGATAGGGACCCACAATCCCGTTTACATCAACGGAAAGTGTCAAGAACTTCAAATTCCTGGGTGTGCACATTTCCAAAGATCTTTCTTGGGCCTAGCACACTGATGCAATTATAAAGAAAGCACATCAGCGCCTCTACTTCCTGAGAAGACTACGGAGAGTTGGTATGTCAAAGAGGACTCTCTTGAACTTCTACCGGTGCACAGTGGAGAGAATGCTGACTGGTTGCATCGTGGCTTGGTTCAGCAACTTGAGCGTCCAGGAGCGGAAAAGGATGCAAAAAGTTGTAACCATTGCCCAGTCCATCATCGGCTCTGACCTCCCCACCATCGAAGGGATCTATCGCAGTCGCTGCCTCAAAAAGGTAGCTATCATCATCAAGGACCCACAGCATCCTGGCCACGCACTCATCTCGCCGCTACCATCGGGCAGAAGGTACAGGAGCCTAAAATCTGTTACATCCAGGTTTAGGGCCAGCTTCTTCCCCACAGCCATCAGGCTATTAAACTCGCCAACATCAGACTCTGAACTGTAACAGCCTATTGCACTTTATCTGCTTATTTAAGTGTATATTGACCTGAACTGTTCTGTATTTTTGCTTACAATATTCTGTTGTGCTGCAGCAAGCAAGAATTTCATTGTCCTATCTGGGACACATGACAATAAACTCTCTTGACTTGCCGCTTGACTTGACTCCCTCATGTGTAGGATAGTGCTCGTATAGGGTGTGATCGCTGGTCAGCGGGGTGCATAACTCTGTAACACTGTGAGAAGACATTGAGTGATAAAGACTGTGAGCAGTATTACATTGTGCAACTGTGAAGCTGATTGAAGCGTAGCATCACACAGAGACATCTATTGGTAATTTTCTGGTAGGACACAGATGGTGATCCATTACTGATTAATTATTTTCTGTAGAATGGAGCTGGAAACCTCAGCAATCTCCCAACGTGTATCAATCAGTGCTGCATTCATGGAGTATAATTCCATTAAATTAATTCTTCCCTTGCTAACCCTGGTACTTTATTTGATTGTCCATTTGTATGATGCACATTATCTAATTAAGAAAACCATGCTCTGAAAATCATGATCAACTACAATGTATCCAAAGAGATTAAATGTCCACCAGGAGGCGCCACCGTAGTGGCTGCCTCGCCAACAGTTTGTCTGTCCCCTCTCTGTTTTTATAATTTTAAATATGTTTTAAAAGTATGATTTAGTGTTTCTTGGTCTGTTTTATGTGGGGGTTGGGGGTGGGGGGGGGATCGGGAGAAACCTTTTTCAATCGCTTACCTCAACGGAGATGCGATTTTTCTCCGTATCCTATCTCCGCCCCCTCCGTGGCCTAATAATGTGGAGTGGTGCAGTCTTTTGTGAAGACCAGCCCGGCGTGGACTTACCATCGTAGAGTATGCAATCCTTTGCTGAGGATCACCCCTGAAAGAGCTCCAACCGCAGGGCCTGGGGACTTTAACACCCTGAAGCCCGCGATCTCCGGTAAGAAGAGGCCAACTCGGGAGGTCCATGCAGCGGAGTGTTCCATTCAGTCCCGACGCCAGAGTTTCGCTTCATCCCCTACGCGAGGGAATCCGACCAACGGCAGCGGCGACTGTGGAGGGTTCAACAGTCTCGCGCATGGGTGAACAAAGGAGGAAGAACTTTATTGCCATCCATCACAGTGAAGAATGTGGATTCCGTTGTGGTGGATGTTTATGTTAAATTTTATTTGATGTGGTTGTGTGTATTGTTGCTTTTCACTTAGTATGGCTGTATAGCCCCTCAAATATCACTGTACCTTAATTGGTGCATGTGACAATAAATTTGAGACTTGAAACTTGAATCTATTGCTGTGACTGGTGGCCAAACGTCTGGACAAATGTACCTACATCTGCTGCTGAGAAATACCTGGGACAATAGAACATGGAACATGGAACAGTACAGTCCAGGAACAGGCCCTTCGGCCCACAATGTCTGTACCGAACATGACGCCAACAACAACTATCACAACGATTAAAAAACATCTGGACAGGTACATGGACAGGAAAGGTTTGGAGGGACATGGGCTAAATGCAGGCAGGTGAGACTAGTATAGATGGAGCACCTTGTTCGGCATGGGTGAGTTGGGCCGTAAACGGTGTCTGAGACGGGCCGGGAAGATCATCAAAGACCCCTCCCACCCCAACCATGGACTGTTTGCCCTCCTCCCATCAGGGAGGCGGTACAGGAGCCTCAGGTCCCGTACTAGTAGGATGAGGAACAGCTTCTACAACAACACTGTCACATTGCTGAACTCGGTGTCCCGCCGGTAGATTTCTCCAGTCTCTCCGTCCACATTGTTTGCTTATTCTGTATTTTTATTTCTATATTGCACTATTACTACGGACTGACGCTAAACTGCATTCCGTTGTACCCATACTGTATCTGTGCAATGACATTAAAATTGAATTGAATATGACTATGACCCTATAACAACTCTTATCTTCCTGTAACATAATTCACATCCCTTCATCCCCTGTATATCCATGTGCCTATCCAAATGAAGATAGACACAAAAAGCTGGGGTAACTCAGCAGGCCAGGCAGCATCTCTGGATAGAAGGAACGGGTGACGTTTAGGGTGAAGCGTCTTCTCATTTTGCACCGTACAACTGTTGCGTTGCAAGATGACAATAAAGGTTGATTGCTTGAGACCCTTCTTCAGTCTCAACTATCCAAAGGTCTCTTGAACACCACTATTGTATCTGCCTCCACCACCACCCTTGGCAGGGTTGCTCCAGGCCCCCAGAACTCTGTGTGTAAAGAAATTGTCCTGCACATCTCCATTAAACCTTAAAGCTGTGCCCTCTAGTATTTGATATTTCTTTCCAGGGTTAAAGGTTCTGACTATCTACACTATCCATGCCTCTCATTATTTTATAGAATTCTATCAGGTCTTCCCTCAGCTTCCAATGTTCCAGAGAAAACAATCCAAGTCTGTCCAGCCTCGCCCTGTAGCTAATACCCCCTAATGCAGGCATCATTCTGGTAAACCTCCTCTGCACCCTTTCCAAAGCCTCCACATCCTTGCAGTAATGGCGGGTGTTAGAATGCACAGTTGCAGATAAAGAGAAATCCACACAATGTACATTCATGCTGGCTAGAGTATCCTGCGGGACAGACACTTGTTATTTACTAAAAATCCATCTCCCTCATGATCTTGTACACCTCAATAAGGGCCCCCTTCAGCCTCCTATACTTCAAAGGAAAACATTCCCAGTTCATCCAACCTCTTCCCTGTAACTCTGCCAAGGCCTGCTGGATCTCTCGGTTTCTGACGACTTTAACTTCCCTTCCCATTCCCACACTGACCTTTCTGTCCTGGGCCTCCTCCACTGCCACATGCAAACTGGAGGAATAGCACCTCATATTCCACTTGGGTAACTTACAACCCAACGATATGAACATTGGATTCTCCAATTTCTGGTAACGTTGAACATCCTCCTCCTCCCCCTTGTGCCCCATCTGGACTCACACTTATTTCTCATCTCCCTCTCCCCTGCCACCTACTCCCTCTGGCTTCACAATTTGCAACTTTACAATCCTTTTGTCTCACACCTTCTGTTTTCTCATCTCTGGCCTGAGTCCAACTATCTCCACCAACCCCGCTCACCTGTGTTCACCCATCACCTGCCAGGCTTTGTCCTGCCCCTTTATTTTTCCAGCTTCCTACACCCATCCTGCACTCAAATGGACCATCTCCGACATCTCCCTACTGTTTCTGGATCTCAGCGTCTCCATCACAGGAGGTAGACTATCCACTGAGGTCTATTATAAACTGTAGATCAGTGCATGTTCCTTTAACATAGTGACCTCACCACTACTAACCACTCCCCATTGTCTTTAGTATAATTGTAGTGTCCCCACCTCCAGCTCGCTCTCTAGCTCCAGTGATGACCACGGACAGCTATTGCATAGTGTGTGTTAGTGATTGTAATAAACAGTTAGTAAAAGACTCTGTGTAGGATCAAGTCATTTTACATAAACCCACTGACTCCCACAGCTATCTAGACTACACTTCTTTCCACCCTGCTTCCTGTAAAGACTCCATCCCCTACTCCCAATTCCTCTGTCCACGCCGCATCTGTGCCCAAGGTGAGGTGTTCCGTATCAGGACATCCGAGATGTCCTCGTTCTTTAGGGAATGGGGTGTTCTGGCAGCTCCGTTCTTGCTCCCCTCCCCCCAGTCACAACAGAGTCCCCCTTGTCCTCGCCTTTCACCCCATTAGCCGCCGCATACAGCACATAATCCTCCGACATTTTCGCCACCTCCAATGGGATCCCACCATTAACCCCATCTTCTGATTCACCTCTACCCCATTGTAGACATTGGACTTTGTCTATGGAACTGATGCACTACAATGCTGAGAACTATATTCTAAACTCTGTATCTTCCCCTTTGCTCTACCTATTGTTCGTGTCATTAACTTGATTGTATCTACGTATAGTATCATCTGATCTGATTACTTAGCATGTAAAATGAAGCTTTTCTCGACACGAAACGTCACCGATCCATGTTCTCCAGGATGCTGCCTGACCTGCTGAGTTACTCCAGCACTGTGTATGTATTAACCAACACCTGCATTCTTTGTTTTTGCATTGAACAGTACGGTACAGGAGCAGGCATTCTGGCCCACTATGTCATGAACAAGGCATGCAGCAGGTGGCGCTGCTGCCTCGCCGCGCCAGAGACCCGAGTTCCATCCTGACCTCGGGTGCTGTTTGTGTGGAGTTTTCACGTTCTCACTGTGACCGCGTGGGTTTTTCCGGTTTCCTCCCACATCCCAAAGACGTGCTGGCTTGTCGGTTAATTGACATTCTGTAAATCACCTCTAGTATATGGTGAGTGGATGAGAAAGTAGGATAACATAGAACTACTATGAATGGGTGATCGATGGTCGGCATGAACTTGGTGGGCCGAAGGAACTGTTTCCATGCTGTATCTTTCAGTCAAAAAATTAACCAAGTTTTAACACAATTAAAATTTACACAGTCAGGGAATCTTGTAAGCAATGAAAAAGTATGCTAAATATGACATTTATATAATATCATGTGCATGCCTGAGATGCTTCGGAGGGAGATGCGAGTTCATCGGTCTTATGGTAAATGGAATAGCTGCCTTTATTGTTGAGTGCTTGCATAATATCAAACCTGCTGGACCAGCACTAAAAAGGACTAGGTAAAATTAATTACTGGCCTTGGTCAATGGATTGGAAAACAAATCATACTTAAGTGTTATTAAACATGTACTATAAAGATCCCCCTGAAGGCTTGCATCCAACAAGATGACAGCTCCTATGTCCATCCTCTTAATGTAAAAGCCATAGTTCAGTTTAATTTCGTTTCACAAAACAGAATGGAAACAGGCCCTTCGGCCCACCGAGTCCACACTGACCAATGATCACCCATACACTAGTTCTATCCTACACACTAGGGACAATTACAGAAGCCAATGTACCGACACACCCACACATGTGGGAACAAACCGGAGCATCCGTTGGAAACCCACACAGTTTGTTTGTTTGTTTGTTTGTTTGTTTGTTTGTTTGTTTGTTTGTTTGCGCTGCCTTGGGTTGTTTTAGGCCTTTAAGTCTGTAAATGCACGATCACTGTGGGTTTGGTTGATGGAAGGAGAGAGAGTTTGCAGATAAACTAATCCCCAACAGTAATATGTTCATGTTCATAGGTCATAGGAGCAGAATTGGGCCATTCAGCCCATCAAGCCTACTCTGCCATTCAATCATGGCTGATCTATTTTTACCTCTCAACCCCATTCTCCTGCCTTCTCCAACTAATCTCCTAACACCCTTACTAATAGTAAGATTAAACGAGAACTTACCAGTTTGAAGTTTGATCTGTATTTTATGAGGAGTTACGATGAGGGATTACGTGAAGAAGCCCGCTCAGGGCGCAGGTGCGGCATGCTTCCAAGCAGCGGTGTGGAATCACAGACAGACACGTATTTGAAGTAACATAGTAAAGAACAAAGAGACATCAATTTATCGGTTTGATCCATGTAATGAGGGTGGGAGCGGAGGGCACGTAATCCCTCATCGTAACTCCTCATAAAATACAGATCAAACTTCAAACTGGTAAGTTCTCGTTTAATCTTACTATTTTACTTCGGAGTCACGTGAGTGACTTCGTGAAGATTTCAAAGCTCTGTGATTTCAAACCGTGTAACAGTTTATACACTCACTACCGAAAGCTCTTGAGGAAGGAAGTGTTATTGTAATCAACCAATGAATCTGTTTTGAAAACAAAACGGTATTTATTAACAATAACAAAAGAAAAAATAGCTCCCCCGGGCTTTAAATTAAACATTTGCAGTTTCTAAAATGCTGACTGCAAATATATCAGGTTCCACCAACGGTTTATTATAAAATGTTCGGAATGTGGCTTCCCGTGACCATCCTGCTTTCTTGAGGATTAAGTCCACAGGCACATCCATTCTGGCCGCCGATGATGTGGATGCTGCCCTGGTGGAATGAGATTTAAACAGATTAATGTTAATTCCAGCAGCTTCCAAAACCTGTTTCAACCACCTTGAAATGGTTTGACTTGTTACCCTGCCATGTGGTTTCCTGTGGCTGACCCATAAGGCTCTCTCACTTCCTCTGATGTTATGGGTAGTGTCTATGTAAATATTTATGTGGGTCACCACACACAATCGTGGCTCTAGTGGGTATGCCCGGAATGCCACTAGCGTGTTTGATGTTCCTGGCCTGGACTGTTTTATCAGACCTTGAATAGTGAATGTGATCTGATCCGATGTAGTGTCCATGTTGTCCAGTCGAAGTTTATGTAAGGACTGGACCCTCTGTGCAGATACTAGCGCCATGAGCATGAGTGTTTTTAAAGTCAACTGCTCTAAGCTGAGAGATCTGGCTGGTGGTCTGTCCCGAAGGTATGTTAGTACAACACTGACATCCCAGATTTTTGTATATCTCGGGGTGGGGGGCTTGCTGTTAAATATGCCCCTCATCAGTTTTACCACCAGCGGATGGGCTCCCATGGCCTGATGTCCCACAGGTTTGAGGTAATTTGAAAGAGCACTACGTGCCGTGTTGATGGCACTGTAGCTCAAATCTTCACGATGATGTAAGTCTGCCAGGAATTCCAGAACATCCGCTACTGTGGCCGTTTTATAAGCAATCCCGGTTTTCTGGCAGTACGTTTCCCATTTTTTGATGCAGGTTAGGTACTGCCTCTTCGTGGATATCCGTAGGGATGCTGACATGGTGGCGATGGTTTGTTCCGATAGCCCCAGATCCAGGTAAGGTCGGTTTAAAATCTGCAACCCAGGAGATTCATATCTTTGTGGCATGGGTGGCTGATGCCTGATACTGGGTGAGTCAGTAACCCTGGATGACTGGGGAATACCATAGGTGTTTCCACCACCATGTCCTGGAGAATTGGGAACCATGGCTGTGTAGGCCAGTCGGGCACCACCAAAACTCCAGACGCTGAATCCGTCTGGATTTTTCGAAGCACCCGACTAATGAGGCAGAAGGGGGGAAAAGCATAAAACACAAACTTTCCCCAATCTAACGTAAAAGCGTCTACCGCTGCTGCCTCCGGATCTGGTTTCCACGCGACATAGACTGGTAGTTGGTGATTCAGTCTTGATGCAAATAAATCTATATCTGGCTTCCCATATTGCTTTACAATTTTAGCAAATGTTTTAGGATTTAACATCCATTCGATGTTATCATTGAATTTCCGTGACCTGGTGTCCGCCACTATGTTTAGCTTACCTGGTAGATAGGTAGCTGAAAGCCAAATATGTCTTTCGACACACCATTGCCAAATCATATTAACCAATTTGTCGCATGATAAAGATTTGATGCCGCCCATATGGTTAATATAAGCCACCACCGTTGTATTATCTATTTCTAATCTAACATGCAAGTGACGCATATCAGACGCATATGCTTTCAAACCATAAAAGGCGCCCAACATTTCCAAAGTGTTAATGCCCAGTGTAGATAGTAATGAGGATTCTGAGTTAGTCCATCTACCACCTGTGCTGGATATGGAGTTAGTTGCTCCCCAGCCTTGAGCACTAGCAACGGTCTGGATTACTAACGTAGGATTAGTGATAACTATAGGACTATAACCATGCCAAATATATTGAATCCACCACTGTAGCTCTGCTATTGCTTCAGGGGGTATAGTCATAATCCGATCATAATGACCTCTGTGCCATTTTAATGCTATTATCTTTGCTCTTTGCAAATTTTGATAGTGCAAAGGTCCAAATTGGATAGCTGGAAAAGCTGCTACCATTTTCCCAATTACTGCAGCCAGTTGTCGAATAGTTGGCTTTCTCTTTACTTTTAAGTTTTCACATGATTGTGTTAATGCAATCATTTTTTCCCTTGGCATGGTAATCGTCATTTGGACTGAGTTAATTGTGAACCCCAAGTAGTCCATAATTGTGGATGGATTTAACTTGGATTTATCTGGATGTAAGACAAACCCTAGAGTTTCTAGGAGCTGTTTTGTAGCTGACACTGCTGCTACAGCCAATTCCATAGTTTTCCCAACTATGAGGATGTCGTCCAAATATGCCATGACAATATGGTTTTGTTTCCTTAACATTGCCATGGCTGGCTTCAATATTTTAGTGAATAGTCTTGGAGCTGAAGTAAGCCCATTAGGCAGTGCTTTATACTGCCAAAGCTCCCCCATCCAGATAAATTTAAGATATCTGCTATAATCTTTATGTATCGGTACTAGATAGTAAGCATCTTTGAGATCGATGCTGGCCATATAGTATCCCTTGAAAATCAATTGTCTAGCAGTCGCAAATGTTTCCATTTTGAAATGTATATACTTAACAAACACATTCAAGGATGTTAAGTCAATGATGATGCGACATCCACCATCCTTTTTACATTTAGTAAATATATTGGAAACAAATTCCAAGGGCTCATGAATAGTTTTTCCTATGACCCCTTTGTTTATAAGCCTTACCAGTTCAGCTTGTCCCTCCAGTTGTTGTTTGTTGGAGAGTACAAATGTCCTCTTAGGCATGTGTTGAACTGGCGGTATACTCGAAATAAACTCTATTTTATAACCTTGAATACTATTAAGTATATATTTATCATCTGTGATCCTCCCCCATGCTTTTGTAAATAAGCGTAACCTTCCCCCGTTAGTAATTCACCCTTATTCACAATATGCGGGTAGGAACCAGATCCACCTACCTCCATGGTTATTGGCGGGGTTGAGGTTTTCTCTTTTTGGATGCTTTCTGTTGACGAGCTGGCGATGTTGGGGGGAGGCGCATTTTCCAGGGGGTCCGCTGCAGGCCCTGACCTAAAAAAGGTTTCTGGGGATAGTGCGGCCCCAAGCTTTCACCAGTCGCATATGGATGATGCCGACTGGTGGATGCAGCGGTGTGCTGCCGCCTTGGTGTTATAAAAAGCTTCGGTACAGGTGCTGGCGGTGTTGCCCTCATGAGGCTAAAGGTTTTCGAAGCCTCCTCCATTTCTTTCAGTTGTTTATTTAAATCTTTTCCAAAAAGAAATGAGTCGGTCTCTACAGTGGGAGCCTTACACAATCCTGCAAATTTAGGATTCAGTGCCGGCCTAATGTTATCTCTCCTGAGATTGTTCAGCTCGTATTGCGTGGTGCACATGAGCGCCAAGACATCCTGTTGATGAGCTGTCATTTCTGTGGTCTCGACTCCCCGTGCGTATGCTGTTATCGCCGCCGTCAGGAGGCGAAGTACCCGCTGGAGTTTGACCTCCTGAGTGCGGATAGGTCCACCCACGTTACCCCATATCTGAGGGTTGAGGCTCTTGACCTTCAGGGCTTCACAGTTATCCGGGGCGATGTGCTCGTCCAGCACTTGGGCGAGCACCTTTTCCTGCAATGGCTTATTTGATAGATGATTGATACTTGCAGCCATTCTAGGTTGCAGTGGTGCTCCAACCCGTGGGGTAGCAACAAATCGTGTTACTACCCCTAGCAGCTCTTCCTGCACACCCTGCTCTTTGTCGGTACCTTCCGCCTGCCCCATATTCAGACCAGCCTGCTCCTGGTCACCGATGCTGACCTCCCAGTCCTGGTCCGAGGTCGCAAAGGGGGGTGCCGGACTCAGCACCATGGAGGGGGCGCCTGTCCTGTCTGACCGAGAGCGCTGCTGCTCCCGGTAGACCATCCCCTCCAGCAGCTGCATGATGCTGCTTAAGCGGCTGTCTCTCCCCAGCTTGGGGGTGGACATGTCCTCCTCCGACGAATCGGAATCGACCGGCCGGTTAGTTTTACAGGTAGCTTTCCCAGCCCGCCGTGTAGGCTCTGGCGTGACTGGGCCCGGCTCGGTCTGAGGAATCTCAAACCGCTGTTCCAGCGGTAGTGCCGCTGGCTGCTGCCCCGCTGGAATAGACTCCTCTGGCGGAGTTAAAGCTCGGGCAGCTCTGGTCGCGAGTCTCTTGCGTTGGGACATGTTTTCCTGAAACAAAAACCAACTCCTGCTCGCTCCGTTCCCAACGCACCCTTCACTTACCTGAAAGTGCGCTTTTAAAGTGCAGCTGGAGAGCCTGACTCCAGCTGCCGCCGCTGTTGCACTTGCTGGCGTAATGCCGCACCTGCGCCCTGAGCGGGCTTCTTCACGAAGTCACTCACGTGACTCCGAAGTAAAATCAGGAATCTGTCAACCTCCATCTTAAAAATACCCACTGACTTGGCCTCCACAGCCGTCTGTGGCAATGAATTCCACAGATTCACCACCCTCTGACTGAAGAAATTCCTCCTCATCTTCCTTCTAAAGTTATGGCCTTTTATTCTGAGGTTGTGCCCACTGGCTCTAGACTCTCCCACATTGAAACATCCTCTCCACATCCACTCTATCTAGGCCTTTCACCCAACTTTCAATGAGGTACCCCTCACCCTTCTAAACTGCAGTGAGCACATGCATCACACAAACACTCATAATCCATTCTCAATCATCCCCAGGATCATTCCTATAAATCTCCGTTTCCTCTCCAACGTCAGCACATCCGTCCTCAGATATGGGGCCCACAACTGCTCACAATACTCCAAATATTACACATTGCAAATGATGTACGTGGATAGGCCCAAAATTACTGAGGTCAATCACAGGGCAGTTCCCAAGATCAGTTCCATCTTCAGGATCCATGTCATTAGATAACATGTGGAGTTCCCAGCTGATGATTACATTCACTCATTCTCAGCCCCTCCCCGCATGCATTAACAAAATATAGCAGATGGGACAATGGTGCAGCATAGCGCCAGAGATCCGGGTTTGATCCTGACCATAGGTGCTCTCTATGTGTGGAGTTTGTACGTTCTCCCTGTGACCAGCGTGGGTTTTCTCCAGGTGCTCCGGTTTCCTCCCACATCCCAAAGACGTGCAGGTTTGTAGGTTAATTGGCTTCTGTAAATTGTCCCTAATGTGTAGGATGGATGGTTGCCGTGAACTCGGTGGGAAGGGCCAGTTTCCACACTCATCTCTAACACTATCTATCTATATATATATAAAACTCAAATCAGTCCGCCTGCAGTGCGGATCCCTTCCTGCCTTTCGATTCGTTGACGGCTGCTCCTTCCTCAGCTTCCAACACACTTCAAAACAATGTTGCAAGACAGGAACACTGAACTTTTCACTGCTGCAGCAGGCAGGGATTTTTTTTAAAGAGGCAGGGCAGTGCTGGAATCTTACTTTTGAGAACGGCTTCAGTTCCATTGGAGGAGACGGGTGCATGGTGGAATATTGGGTTGGGGGATCACACCATTGGGGGAGCAGACCCAACGGGTCTGCACTTGGTCTAGTAAACGCTAAAATTCTAAACTTGGGGCAAAAAACTGAATCGCACCATTCGATGCACCCATTTCCAAGGCAATAGTTATAAGGTGAGAGGGGAAAGATTTAGTTTAGTTTAGAGACACAGCGCAGAAACAGGCCCTTTGGCCCACTGAGTGTGCCGACCAGCGCCGACCCACACACATTAACACTATCCTACACACACTGGGGACAATTTGCACATACACCAAGCCAATTAACCTACAAACCTGTATGTCTTTGGAGTATGGGAGGAAACCGAAGATCTCGGAGAAAACCCACGCGGTCACGGAGAGAATGTACAAACTTGTGACGACAGCACCCGTGGTCAGGATAGAACCTGGGTCTCAGGTGCCGCCAGCGCTGTAAGGCAGTAACTCTACCGTTGCGCCACCTTGCCGCCCATTTACTTGGAAGTTAATGGACAACTTTTTCACACAGGGCGGTGGGTATATGGAACGAACTGCCAGAGGAGGTAGTTCAGGCAAGTACTGTAACATAATTTAAAGGACATTTGGTCAAGAATGTGGATAGGAAAGGTTTAGAGGGATATGGGCCAAATGCAGGCAAATGGGCCAAGCTTAGATGGGGTATCTTGGTCGGCATGGACGAGTTGGGCTGAAGGGCCTTATACTGTCCTGTATGAATCGGTGACTCTAAAAGCCGTCAAGTTGTACGACACTCCACGAGACCGTCACGTCAAACTCCGACACTCTACGTCACCCGCCTCCACAACACAAGAAGGTTACACCGAAGTATAATCATTACATTGGAAATGAACTTATCTACAATAAATCTAAGGACAAATAACTTTTTAAGAAATAAATTGTTTATTTAACGTCAGCTTAAAAATAACATCATATTGAAAAACAGCAATTTGTTTAACAACAGACCCAGATAAATTGGAGGAGCAGCGCCTCATATTTCGCTTGGGTAGTTTACAACCCAGCGGTATGAACATTGACTTCTCTAATTTCAGGTAGTCCCAGCTTTCCCCTCCCCTTCCCAACTCTCCCTCAGCCCACTGTCTCCGCCTCTTCCTTTCTTCTCCCCCCCCACCCTTACATAAGTCTGAGGAAGGGTCTCGACTTGAAACGTTGCCTATTTCCTTCGCTCCAAGGATGCTGCCTCATCCGCTGATTCGTTTAACAAGGAAGGTTTAACTTCAACAAAAGTAACAGTATATATTTAATGGCATATTTCAAAGAACATCATACTTAAGCAAAAATTTTATTCAACAATGTCAGATCTGACAATAATATTACAATTTACATCATCTTCAATGAACTTCAACAAGACAAAAAGATCTTTATTTTTTCACCGCATTAGAAAGAACATCATTTCAGATGTTCTTAATAATGTACTTTGTACATTTATGTACTTTTGCACTTTCCATTCTTTATGGGCACTTTGCCCCTGGCTATCTTCAGCCAAATAATCCAAAAAGTTTTGAAAGTCGGCGTTTTATATCCCCGCGTCACTGGGCGTCACCAACAGGACAGCGTACGTCAGCGTGTGACAGGACGCACGACATGATGAGACACCCAGATGTCGCCTGAAGAGTTTGAACATTCCAAAATCCAGGGGCGGCAGGGAGACACCGCGCGTCACTACATGCGTCACGCCACGTCACGCCCCGACCACACTGCGACACCTCTTTTCAGGCTGTCGCCGAAAATGTCGCCCAAGTGGGACAGGCCCTATAGGCTATTTTTTAGGCGACTACAGGCAACTAGGCTGTCACCACATGGTCGCCGGGGTGTCACCTGTATGGTCAATAGACAATAGACAATAGGTGCAGGAGTAGGCCATTCGGCGCTTCGAGCCAACACCGCCATTCAATGTGATCATGGCTGATCATCCCCAATCAGTACCCCGTTCCTGCCTTCTCCCCTATGTCCCCTGACTCCACTATTTTTAAGAGCCCTATCTAGCTCTCTCTTGAAAGCATCCAGAGAACCGGCCTCCACCGCCCTCTGAGGCAGCGAATTCCACAGACTCACCACTCTCTGTGAGAAAAAGTGTTTCCTTGTCTTCATTCTAAATGGCTTACTCCTTATTCTTAAGCTGTGGCCCCTGGTTCTGGACTCCCCCAACATCGGAAACATGTTTCCTGCCTCTAGCGTGTCCAAGCTCTTAACAATCTTATATGTTTCAATGAGATAACCTCTCATCCTTCTAAACTCCAGAGTGTACAAGCCCAGCTGCTCCATTCTCTCAGCATATGACAGTCCCGCCATCCCGGGAATTAACCTGCAGCTGTTCGTTTTTCGTTCGTTTTTCACTCTTTTTTAATTTTTAGTGAGTTTTAGTGTTTTGCTTATAGAGTTCTAGACTTTTTTATGTGGGGGGTGGGGGGGGGGAAGGGGGGGGGAAACTACTTTTCAGGGTTCCTACCTGGTCTGAGAGGCAGCTTTTCTCCGGGCTGCATTTTCGACCCGTCCTCGTGGCCTACCAGCGGGCCTGGATCGGCGTTTCATGAGGGGACCGCCCAGTACCTTGGCTTCGGCGGCGGCACAGCGCTGGAGCGCTATCGCGGAGCGGGCGATGCCTTGCCTGGGTCGCCGCGCTGGAACTCCAGTATGCTGAGACCGCCGAGATAAACATCGCGGAGCTACGGGTCTTTGGAGCGGTCAGCTGCGGGCGGCAGCACTGAACTTAAACATCGGGAGCCTGGGATCTCTCAATGAGATCACCAGTGGTGGAGCTCCAATCGGCGCGGCCTTGTTGGCTTCGGAAGCCGCGGTCTCCGGTGAGGGAAGCGGCCGTTCCAGGGTTCCCACGCTGCCGAGAGGACTCTCCCGACGCCGGAGTACAATCATCCGGCGAGAACGGCCTGGAACATCGGGCCTCCTTAAAGGCAACTGTGGAGGCCTCAATAGGCCCGACTATGGGTGGACATGGGATGGGGACTGGACACTGTGCCTTCCCTCATAATGGGACCCATTGTGGGGGGATGTTTTTATGTTTAAATTTCTTTATTATTGTTATGTCTGTATTCTTTCTTTATGTGCTGCATGGCAAGAAGCATTTCACTACACCTAGGTGTATGTGACCAATAAAATAACCTTTGAACCTTTGAACCTTTGTAAACCTACGCTGCACTCCCTCAATAGCAAGAATGTCCTTCCTCAAGTTAGGGGACCAAAACTGCACACAATACTCTAGGTGCGGTCTCACTAGGGCTCTGTACAACTGGGTCGTGAGCAGTCTCCTCAGTCGTCCAAAGAGTCGAATTTTCGGAGAAGGTGCTGTCGTAGTTGTCACCAGGTTAACGTCGGTTGTCTCCAGATGACGTAGGTTGTCGCCGGTGCTGACTTCGTTTTTTTGTTGTTGTTAAAGTAATGATTCTATTTCAAATTTTATGTCGAAGGGGGGGTCCAGACGCCGTTTTTTTCGGCGACCTGCGACGACTATGACAGTCACTGGCAGTCGCCTACAAATAGCCTGTGGGACAGGCCATTAACACTATTGACAGATGAGTACTTGTACCACAAAGTGCAACATTAATAATGGGCAGATAATCTGTGTCAGTAAACTGCTAAAACTGCGATTGAGGAAAGAGAAATAGACTATGAAGATTAATAATTCAGTATTCTCAATATAATGGCACACAAATTACTTTTCCCTGTGCGATCACGGCATGCTTATTTGATTAAAATAAATATGCATGGAGGCATCTGTTCCTTGACAGTTTATTTTTAGTTAAAATGAGACACTGTTGGAATGTATGAAGTGGTATAACCGATACGATCTATTAATAATTTAAAAAACTCATGATTTCATTTTTGAGGTACGCCATTTAAAAGAAGTGCACTGAATCCACGCCCGTTCACACTAAGTCGGTGGGGGGAGAGATTTAAGAGGGACCTCAGAGGCAACATTTTCACTCAGAGGGTGGTCTGTAACTGGAACGAGCTGCCAGAGGAAGCTATAGAAGTTGATACAATTACAACTCTTAAAAGACATTTGGACAGATATATGGATAGGATATATAGAGGGATACATTAGAGGGATATGAGCCAAATGCAGGCAAATGGGACTAGCCCAGTATACCAACTTGGTCAGCATGGACAAGGTCTCCAGATGCAGGGGCAGTTTCCTCCCGGCTGTTATCAGGCAACTGAACCATCCAATCAACCTCGAGAGAGTAGTTCTGAGCTACTCTCTACATCATTGGAGGCCCTCAGACTATATTTAATTGAACTTTACTGGACTTCATCTTGTGCTAAACATTATTCCTTTTATCCTGCATCTATACACTGTGGATGGTTCGATTGCAATCACGTATAATCTTTCCGCTGACTGGATAGAACGCAACAAAACTCTTTTCACTCAGTACATGTGACAATAAGCTAAACGAATCTAAAAGGTAGGCCGAAGGGCCTGTTTCCATGCTGTACAGTGGTGTAACGTTATGATTTACAGGAGTTACTGTCTCAAAGAGGCAGCCAGCATCATCAGAGACTCACACCATCCTGACCACGCTCTCATTTCACCCCAGCCATCAGGACCAATGTACAGGAGCCTGAAAAGTGTAAGGTTCAGGAACAGTTTCTTCCCTACAGCCCTCTGGCTATTAAACACTACAATTCCCAAATAAGCTCTGAACTCCATACACTTTGAAACATTTGTTTTGTCTTTTTGCACTGCTATTCTTTGTTTTACAGTATGCGTGTGTGTATATATATATATATGTGTGTATGTATGTATGAAAGTTTTAGTTTAGTTTCGTTTGGAGGTACTGCATGGAAACAGACCCCTTGGCCCACCGAGTCCATGCCGACCAACTATTCCCGCACATCAACACTATCCTATCCTATCACAAGGGATAATTTACGATTTTACCAAGCCAATTAACCTGCAACCCTGCACGTCTTTGGAGTGTGGGAGGAAATCGAAATACTCAGAGAAAACCCTCGTGGCCACGAGGAGAACGTACAAACTCAAGTCAGAATTTAACCCGGATCTCTGGCGCTATAGGCAGCATCTCTACCGTGCGGCCCCAGTATGTATGTAGATAGATAGATACAGCCAATTCCTTCTCTCCATAGATGCTGAGATAGATAGATAGATAGATAGATAGATAGATAGATAGATAGATAGATAGATAGATAGATAGATAGATAGATAGATAGATAGATAGATAGATAGATAGATAGATAGATAGATAGATAGATCTATCGTTGAACAAGTTAGGGCTTTATTCTTTGGAGCGCAGAAGGTTAAGGGGGGACTTGATAGAGGTTTTTTAAATGATGAGAGGGATAGACAGAGTTGACGTGGAAAAGCTTTTCCCACTGAGAGTAGGGAAGATTCAAACAAGGGGACATGACTTGTGAATTAAGGGACTGAAGTTTAGGGGTAACATGAGGGGGAACTTCTTTACTCAGAGAGTGGTAGCTGTGTGGAATGAGCTTCCAGTGAAGGTGGTGGAGGCAGGTTCGTTTTTATCATTTAAAAATAAATTGGATAGTTATATGGACGGAGGGAATGGGGGTTATGGTCTGAGCGCAGGTATATGGGACTAGGGGAGATTGTGTGTTCGGAACGGACTGGAAGGGTCGAGATGGCCTGCTTCCGTGCTGTAATTGTTATATGGATAGATAGATAGATAGATAGATAGATAGATAGATAGATAGATAGATAGATAGATAGATAGATAGATAGATAGATAGATAGATAGATAGATAGATAGATAGATAGATAGATAGATAGAAAGATAGATCTTTTTTTTATTATTTCATTTACACAGTATTACATTGACATATTCTGTTGTGCTGCTGCAAGTAAGAATTTCATTGTTCTGTTTGGGACATTCAACCATAAAACATTCATGACTCTTGATTCATTCCAGAAATTATTCCATCAGGCCAGGAGCACAATAATAAAAGTACAGCTAGTTCATGTTGTTGGACTTGCTCAGTGCATTCCAAGCAGCTGAGGCTGCCATGTTTCAATCCTCCCTCCTTCCATTTTCACACGGAGGGAAGGAAGGTGTCCTTGCCCAGTGGAGCTGGCTTCTCGGTTGGGGGACGAGAGAATAACATATGGGAAGCAATGTAAGGGTTTTATTTGGGGAGGGGGTACTCAGCTCAAGAGGAGTGTGCAGCATACCAGCGCCCTTCAAGTGAATGCATTTCATCAGCCATCTGGTATTTTATCTATGAGCACTTAAGTAATTAGACTGTCAAACATTACTCATTTATTAAACACTTTGTAGGCCCACAGGGACTTATTTGGTCATTTCTTGCTTTCCTCTAATATTCTCCCTTTCCTTGTGAAAGAATTTGAGTTGTTTTACTTTAAATATTATTAACGATATACTCTATATCCCGGATCACAAGGACTGACACTTCTGTGATACATTGGGCATTTATGAATCCTTTATTACATTTTAAGAATGCATAGTTTATCTCTGTGCTTTATGACTTGAAAGCTCGGGAATGAAGGAGACTGCAGAGAGTGGTGGACACTGCCCGGTCCATCACAGGTACTGACCCCCCACCATCGAAGGTCCATCACAGGTACTGACCTCCCCACTATCAAAGGTCCATCACAGGTACTGACCTCCCCACTATCGAAGGTCCATCACAGGTACTGACCTCCCCACCATCGAAAGAATCTACAGGAGGCGGTACCTCAAAAAGACAGCCAGCACCATCGAAGACCCACAACAACAAGCGCAGCGGTAGAGTTGCTGCCTCACAGCACCAGAAACACGGGTTTGATCCTGACTACGGGTGCTGTCTGTATGGAGTTTGTACGTTCTCCCTGTGATGTGTGGGTCCTCTCCAGGAGCTCCGGTTCCTCCCACACTCCAAAGACGTACAGTTTTGTAGGTTAATTGGCTTCTGTAAATTGTTCCTAATATGTTGGATAGAACTAGTGTGCGGGGTGATCACTGGCCGGAGTGGACTTGGAAGGCCAAAGGGCCTGTTTCCACGCTGTATCTGTAAAGTCTCAAGTCTAAAGTCTAACCATCATGGCCACGCTCTCATCTCGCTGCTACCATCGGGAAGAAGGTACAGGAGCCTGAAAACCGTGACCTCCAGGTTCAAGAACAGCTTCTTCCCAGCAACCACCAGGCTCTTGAACACTGCACAACACTAACGTCAGCAACTATGATCGTCTGTGGACTGTGTCTTTGTTTGCACTATGGACCAATTTTTGCACTATTATTGTTACCTAGTATTAAGGTTATTAACTTACTGTATTATTATATATTTATTGGTGTTTTCACTGGCCTGTTGTTGGTACAAGCATTGAAAATTTACGAAAATTAATTAAATTTAAACGTTAAAAAGACACAGAGTGCTGATGTAACTCAGCTGGTCTGGCAGCATCTATGGAGAACATTGGTAGGTGATGTTTTGGATCGAGACCCTGCTTCAGACTGATTGTGGTGGTGGGGGGAGAGGTGGAAGTGCGACAAAGCCTGGCGAGTGATAGGTGGATACCGATGAAGGGAGTTTGATAGGCAGAGAATCGGACAAAGGCTAGAGATGAAAAGGCTAAATGTGTGAAATAAGAAGAGGTGAAAATAGTGAGGCCATTGAAAAGAATATCGATGGAAGGAGAGTGGGGAGGGAGATGGAGAGAGAGATGGGTGCCAGTTCAGGTGGGAATGGGGAAGAGACGAGGTAAAAAAACCTCCTATCAGTCTGAAGAAGGATCCCAACCCGAAATGTCACCATTCCATGTTCTCCAGAGATGCTGTCTGACCCATTGAGCTACTCCAGAAATTTTTGTAAGCCAGCATCTGCAGTTCCTTGTCTCTGGTAATTAACTACTCTTGAGTCATGATTTTTTTAAGAGCTATGAATGTTGGCATCTCACATCATCCCACAACAACAGATTTGAACCTGCTATGGGAAGTCAAGAACATGTTAATGGTGTCACGGTGGCACAGCGGTCGAGTTGCTGTCTCACATGCCAGAGACCCCTTCGATCCTGACTACGGGTGCTGTCTGTATGGAATTTGTACATTTCCCCTGTGATCGGGTGGGTTTTCACCGGGTGCTCTGGTTTCCTTCCACACTCCAAAGACGTGCAGGTTTGTAGGTTAATTGGCTCCAGTAATTTGCAAATTGTCCCTAGTGTGTCGGATAGTGCAAGGGCTCATTGGTCGGCGTTGATACGGTGGGCTGAAGGGCCTGTTGCCGCGCTGTATCTCTAAAGTCTAATGTCTATAGTAAATATTACGCTGATCTAAAATCTACAGCACTCATGAACAATTGGTGTGTAACTTTTGACATTTGTGTGAAAGATATGAAGCATTCACTGTTCTCTGCAGAGGGGTAATGTCATGTGGTAACAGCTCCGATATGCCCCTTGGAAGCATGCAGAGATTTGTTCCACTCCTTCAAAACCCAGGTATGTGCAAATGATTTATAAATTCTTTACATCGATCACTTGTCGTCGTTAATAACACTTACAAACAATTTCAGCTGTGACGCTGGCAGATGGGAGAGATATCTTTAGTTTAGTTTTGTTTAATAAAAGAATATGTGATTCTGTTCCATTCTGTTTGTAGTTTGTTTGGTTGTTTGGTTGTTTGTCTTTTTGCACAAAGTCCGCGAGCATTGCCACTTTTCATTTCACTGCACATTTCGTATGTGTATGTGACGAATAAACTTGACTTGACTTGTGTAGAGATACAGCACGGCAACAGTTCAGTTCAGTTCAGTTTTTATTTGTCACATGTAGGTTAACACAGGGTCAACGGTACAATGAAATGTGTTTGACAAGACAACGGGTCACCTCAGCAACGATATTACAAGGATAAAAATAAGATAAAAAAAGATAAGATAAAAGTGACATTGGTAGGTAAAATTGGTGTTTGATGTGTTTATGAGTTCGGAAACCTGATGACCTGATGATAAAAACTGCCCTTAAGTCTGGTGGTACGTGCAGCCTTGCTCCTGTATCGTCTGCCTGACGGTAACAAGGAGAACAGTCTGCGTGCTGGGTGGCTGTGGTCCTTGATGATGCTGTGTGCCTTCCGCAGGCACCGCCTGTGGAAAATGTCCTGAATGGCCGGGAGACAGCTGCCAGTGACGTGCTGTGTCGCCTTCACCACTCTCTGTAGTGATTTGTGGCTGTGGGCAGAACAGTGTGATGCAGCCCGACAGCAGACTCTCGATGGTGAAACTGTCGATGTTTGTGAGGATGCTGGCGTTCATGCCAAGCTTCCTCAGTCTTCTCATTCAAAAGAGCCGCTGGCGGGCTTTCTTAGTTATTGTGTCCATGTGTCCAAGAGAGGTCCTCAGTGATGTTAACACTGAGGAGCTTGAAGCTGTTGACCCTTTCAACCTCAATACCTTTGGCCATGCGGCATCTGTAGACCCCTGTGTCTCCAAATCCCAACTGAGTTTCACCAACTTTACAAATGTTTCTCCCATCACCTTGTTGATGGCGTCCTCTGGTTCTTGATTCCCCTTCTCTGGCCAAGAGACTCCATGTGTTTACCCGATCTATTCCTTTCATGGTTTGTACACCCCTATAAGATCACCTTCACTACTCCTGCAATCTAGAGTTTCCGGGTTTTTTAAACTGTAAAAACAGCGCAGAAATCGGCTCTTCCGCCCGCCGACCAACTATCCTACATATACTAGGGACGATATCCAATATTTACTAAGTCAATTAACCTACAAACCTGTACGTCATGGGAGTGTGGAAGGACACCGAAGATCTCAGAGAAAACCCACGCAGGTCACGGGGAGAACATACAAACTCCATACAGACAGTGCCCGTAGTTAGGGTCGAACCTAGGTGTCTGGCACTGTACGGCTGCAGTTCTACCGCTGCGCCACCGTGCCTGAGGAGTGAGGAATAAAAAATGTGATGGTGGACATGCTGACACAGGTCATGTGAGAGCCGGCGGCAGAGAGATGGACATGGGGTGTGGGAGGGAGGGAGGGAGGGAGGGAGGGAGGAGGGAGGAGAAGGAGAATGGGGGGGGGGGGGGGGGAGGGAGAGCAGGAGAATGGGAGGGGGGGGGGGGGGGGGGGAGGGGGGGGGGGGGGGGGGGGGGGGGAGGGAGGGAGGGATGAATGGGGGGTGGAAGGAATTTATTTTGTACGGGTGTCAGGTTATGGGGAGAAGGCAGGAGAACAGGGTTAGAATCGGGTAGCGCCAGCAATGGCTGCCTTGCCAACACTGTCATTTCCTTTTTAATGTCTGTTTTGTATATGTTAAATGTATGTTTGTTAGTATTCTTTAGTCTTTTTATGTGTGTAGGGGGGGGTGGGGAGTTGAGGGAAACTTTTTCCTAATCTCTTGCCTCGACGGAGATGCGATTTTTTTCCCCTCGTATCTCTGTGCGCACTGCGGCCTAACATCGAGGAGTTGGCGGCCTTTGTTGGAGACCAATTTTGAGAGCCTGCGGACTTACCATCACGGATCATGCAGTCTCTGGTTAGAGAGCAACATCGGGGGCTCCCTGCTGCAGGAGTTTCAATCGCCCCGATGCGGGGGCTTCGACCACCGGCTGCGGGAGCTTCGATCGCCGACTGCAGGATGCTTTGACTGCCCCGACCGCGGGAGAATAAAGAGGAAGTAGATTGGACCTTATTGCCTTCCATCACAGTGAGGAATGTGGGGAATCCGCTGTGGTGGACTGAATGGTACCATTCGACATCGTTGTTTAGGTACTGTCGTTCGCCTTTTTGGGGTGTTATGGGTTAGGGTTTGTGGTGTTAGGATTAGGGTTTCGGAGTGTTAGGATTAGGGTTTCGGAGTGTTAGGGTTAGTGTTTCGGGGTGTTAGGGTTAGTGTTTCGGGGTTAGGTTTAGTGTTAGGGTTATGACGAGTACAGATATTATAAACGGAGGCACGAAACAGTGGCGCCGAAACGGCGGCGCCAAAAAGTACCGGACCCATGGTGGATGTTTAAGTAGTTACTTTTATGTAGTTGTGTGTCTTGTTGTTTTTTGTTTAGTATGGCTGCATGGTAATTCGAGTTTCACTGTACCTTAAATGATACATGGGACAATAAACTGACCTGGAAACCTTGATAGATAGATCAGCCGTGATTGAATGGCGGAGTAGACTTGATGGGCCGAATGGCCTAATTCTACTCCTATCACTTATGATCTTATGATGTGAGGAAATCTTGCTGCAGGAAAGGTGCCTCCAACCTCTGTGTGCAGCTGTGTTGTTAATGCTCTCATCAAATGGCAGGCACTATTAAACAGAGATAATTACAACTGCAGATGAGGAAGGCCAAGGGTGAATTCTGCTTCATTACCCGGTTTTTGATGGTCTTCTTTCATTCCCTTATCTCAATTTTAGAGCATTCAGGTTTAATTAGCAATTTTTTCTTTTTACATTTAACGAGAAACCATTGCAGTACAGAAGATAATTTGGCCCATGTATCGCTCCTGTGCTACATCCTGGCCCTTTTCCAGAACTCCCTTCCCCAATCGGAAGTTTTCTCTCGCATAAATGCTGACACAATTCATTTTGGAACAACACAAAACATGGAACAGTGCAGGAAGGAACTGCAGATGCTGGTTTGTACCAAAGATGGACACAAAATGCTGGAGTAACTCAGCGTAACAGGCAGCATCTGTGGAGAAAAGGAATAGGTGATGTTTCAAGTCGGAACCCTTCGTGAGCCTCAAGGGCCTGTCCCACTTGCGTTTCAGGTTGCCGAAAGATTTCGAAATTTCAAAATCCAGCGGCGACAAAACAAAATGTTGCGACACTTGAGTAGACACCGCGCGTGAATATGTCGTCACCGCCGCATCACGCCGCAACTTTTTCGGTGACCTGACACGTCAGTTAATGATGCCGAGAGTCGCTGAAAAAATTGGCAAGTGGGACAGGCCCTTGAAAGTGAGAGATGGGGGAACACACAGGGCCGGCAGCAGATGACCTCAGGAAAGATGGAGTCTGGTGCCAGAGATGATTTGTTGCCGGCCCTATGTTGTTCCGGCCTTCATTGTCTTTCAGTCTAAAGAAGGGTTGCGACTTGAAACGTCACCCATTCCTTTTCTCCAGAGATGCCGCTGACCTGCTGAGTTACTCCAGCCCAGGAACAGACTCTTTGGTCCACAACCATCTGTGTCGAACATGGAAGCCAATATGGGTCCACCGCCGATTTTCCAGCACCCTTGGTTCCAGAGCCTTTCTCGATTATCTGTTTTGTCTGACCAAACGGCAAAACTGGTTCTGAAAGGAGCCCAACGGTACTGGAACAGTCCGCGTAGGCCACTGCGGGGCCGAGATACCGGCCTGCATAGTCGACCTCGGAAGTCAGCTATGGGGACAGATCTGCCGGCCCCGGCCAGGCCGCAGTTCCAGAGTCTCGGCAGCAGGGGGCAAATTCGACCCACCGATCGTCCATGGAAGTCCCGATGAGGTCGAGATTGGTCGCCTCACCTGGCCTAGGTGGCACATTTTCGGGGAGACTTCAGGGGGGGATTTCAAATGTACCCTTGTAATTTTGTCCGGATTAAAGGAGGTGCTGGATCACCAGTGCCGGAAAATCAGAGGTGGATCTGTATAAACTAATGTAATTTTCCTAATCTCTCCCGTGATCCATATCCCTCCATTCTCTGCATATCCATGTGCCTATCCAAAAGCCTCTTAAACGCCCTCCATCACCCATCCTCAGCAGCACGTTCCAGGCACCCACCACCCTCTGCATAAGAATTAGGCCATTCGGCCCATCGAGTCTACTCCGCCATTCAATCATGGCTGATCTCTGCCTCCTAATCCAATTTTCCTGCCTTCTTCCCATAACCCTTGACACCCGTTCTAATCAAGAATTTGTCAATCTTTGCCTTAAAGATATCCACTGACTTGGCCTCCACAGCCCTCTATGGCAATGAATTCCACAGACGAACTACCCTCTGACTAAAGACAATCGAGCCATACAGTGTACAGTGTATTTACAGTGTATTACAGTACATTTACAATACAAGAATAATGTTTAGTACAAGGTAAAGCCAGGAAAGTCTGATCAAGGAAAGCCCAAGGGTCACCAATGAGGTAGATAGTAGTTCAGCACTGCTCTCTGGTTGCGATAGGATGGTTCAGTTGCCTGATAAAAGCTGGGAAGAAACTGTCTCTGAATCTGGAGGTGTGCATTTTCACACTTCTGTACCTTTTGCCCGATGGGAGAGGGGAGAAGAGGGAGTGGCCAGGGTGCGACTTGTCCTTGATTATGCTGCTGGACTTGCCGAGGCAGCGTGAGGTATAAATGGAATCAATGGAAGGGAGGTTGGTTTGTGTGATGGTCTGAGTTGCGTCCACAATTTGCTGCAATTTCTTGTGGTCTTGGATGCTGCTGTTACCAAACCGAGCTGTGATGCCCCACACATCGCCTTTAAATTTAGCCCTTCTTACCCTAAACTTTGACCCCTCCTAAAGCTAAACTTGCATATTCTCCCTGTAACCATGTGGGCTTCCTCCAGGTGCTCCAGTTTCCTCCCACATCCCAGAGACGTGCAGGTTTGTTGGTTAATTGGCCTTAAAATTGTCCCTCGTGTGTAGAGTGCAGACGTGAGATAGCACAGAACTAGTGTGAACGGGTGAATAATGATCAGCCCAGACTCGGTGGGCTGTAGGCCCTGTTTCCATGCTGTATCTCTGAATTACTAATGTGTGTGGGTTTGTAGATTAATTGGCCTCCATATACATTGCCCCTAGTGTGTGTGGCGTGGTAGTGTTTCTCACTGTATCTCTAAATTGCTATGCCCTCTAGCCTTTGACAGGGCAGCACGGTGGCGCAGCGGTCGAGTTGCTGCCTTACAGCGAATGCAGCGGAGTTTGTACGTTCTCCCTGTGACCTGCGCGAGTTTTCTCCGAGATCTTCGGTTTTCTTCCCACACTCCAATGACGTACATGTTTGTAGGTTAAATGGCTTGGTAAATGTAAAAATTGTTCCTAGTGGGTGTTAGTAGGCCCCTCTTGATCATGACTGACCATGGGTGATGCATCCTGGTCGGATGCAAGCCTGGGCGATGTGATATGGAGGACAGGCTGTTGCCCATGCAGCATGTTCCCCCTCTCCACGTCGCTGATCGATCCAAAAGAACAGCAGGGCCGTTACAGTTTGGCACCAGCGCCGTTGCAGGAGCTGCCAGAGCGAGGTTGTAGACAACGACAAACTGCCTTAGGGGCTCCGACTCCGGATTTTCTTGAGGTTTACTCCAGGAGCCTTTTCCATGGCTGGATACGGCCACAAGGCAGTGGAGGTTTTAAATCAGAGTTTTCCCTCTCCTAGATGGACTGCCTTCCCAGGCTGACGAGCCCCATCTGCCCGAGACTCGTGGGGGCGGGAGCGCCTACCTTCCCGTGCAGGTCTATAGCACCTGCCCACTGCCCTGTGTGTAGGATGGAGTTAATGTGTGGGAATCGCTGGTCGGCGCGGACCTGGTGGGACAAAGGGCCTGTTTCCGTGCTGTATCTCTAAACTAAACTAAACTAAAATATTCACCCTGGGGAAAAATGGTTTGACTGTCTACCCTATCTATTCCTCTCTTAATTCTATATACATCTATCTCCCCTCAACCTCCAGTGTTCCAGAGACAACAATCCAAGTCTATCCAACCTCTCCCTGTAGCTAATTTCTTCAATGTAGGCATTTAAACCTAAAAAGAAAATTGCATTCATACCATCTAGTTTCAGCAGAGGGCGACAGTTAATCATTTGTACGTGAACTTAGTTGTAAACGGATGGGGTGATCTTTCCCATAGAATGCTCGCATTCATTAATATTACCTGTAAGTTTATAATTGTCATGTGAACTGAGGTACAATGCAAAGCTTTGTTTTGCCGTCCAATTTGATCAGATAATACTATACATAAATATAATCAAGTCAAATTCATGTACAATAGGTAGAGCAAAGGGGAAGATACAGAGTGCAGAATATAGTTCTCAGCATTGTAGCGCATCAGCTCCACAGACAGTCCAATGTCCGCAATGGGGTAGAGGTCAAAGTACCCTGGCTTTAGATTTTATTTTAGACCCGAGAGATACAGCATGGAAACAGGCCCTTCTGTGCCACTAAGTCGGCACTGTGCAGCGATTGCCCCGTACACTAGCTCTATCCTACACACTAAGGGCAATTTATAATTTAACCCTGGTCTATTAGCCTCCAAACCTGACTTTGGAGTATGGGAGGAAACTGGAGCACCCGGAGAAAATCCACACGGTCACGGGAAGAACGTACCAACTCCGTAGAGGCAGCACCCGTAGTCAGGGTCAGTCCTGGGTCTGTGGCGCTGTGAGGCAACATCTCTAATGCTGCGCCACCGTGCCGGCCCCAGCTTATGGGAGTTCAGAGGCCTGATAACTGAGGGGAAAGAAGCTGTTCCAGAGTCTGGTGGTGCGCACTTTCAAGCTTCCGTACCTGGTGCCGGATGGGAGCAGGGAGAATGAAGGAATGCTCGGGGTGGGACATGGATGGAAAGTGGCAGGTTGGTGGCTGATGGTGGATAAATGTGTTGCATTTCTCCCCACGTCAGTCTTCACCTGAGCATGGGGACCGTCTGTGGATCTTGCTTTAACGATCACGTCAGGTTTGCAATGTGAGACTGTCTCCTTCCGTGAGATATTTCAGCCCGAGGGCACTGGGAACAATTTGGGAACATCAGACAGTGTGTCTGTGCACGGTGCAACACTTTCCATGACCCACCTCTGTTGCTCGCTCTGTCATCTCTCCTCAAAACCACTTCATAAAAATATTCACAACCCTACCAGATGGCGGAATCGAACAGATGTTAAATTTAGTTTAGTTTAGTTTGGTTTAAGCCCACCAAATCCACGCAGACCACTGATCTCCGTGCATTAACATTATCCTACACACACACTGGGGACAATTTACATTTTATTCCAAGCCAATTAACCTACAGACCACTACGTCTTTGGAGTGTGGGAGGAAACCGCGATCTCGGAGAAAACCCACGCGGTCACGGGGAGAACGTGCCAACTCCGTACAGGCAGTAGTCAAGATCGATCCCGGGTCTCTTGCACTGCAAGGCAGTAGCTCTACTGCTGTGCCACCATGCCGCACTATATCCTCCTAACACAGCAACACACGTGGAATATAGCTGGATGTCCATGTTGCTAAGGTTGTATGTTATGCTGGAGTAACTCAGCGGGTCAGGCAGCATCTCTGGAGCAAATGGATAGATGATGTTTCGGGGCAGGACCCTTCTTCTGACAGATTACGGTGGTGAGGGTTGGGGGAGAAAGCTGAGAGGGATGTGGAGGAAGGACCGAACTGGGAGAGTGATAGATGGACACACAAGTAAGGGGAAGGTTTGTAGAGCAGGTGGTTGGATGAAGGTTAGAGACGGAAAGGCAAAACGTATGAGATAAGGATTGAAGAGGTGCAAGTTGGAAGGGGAGAGAGAGGAGGAGGAGGAAGCGGGGAGATGGAAAGAGATGGGGAAAAACATTACGTCCAGGTGGAAAGGGATAGGGAAAAACACTACAATCAGTCTGAAGAAGGGCCCTGACCTGAAACATCACCTATACATTTTCTCAAGAGATGCTGCCTGAGACACTGAGTTATTCCGGCATTTTACAGGCAAATGGGATTAGTTTAGATGGGAGACAAAAGTGCTGGACAAACTCAGCGGGTGCGGCAGCATCTATGGAGCGAAGGAAATAGGCAACGTTTCGGGCCGAGACCCTTCTTCAGACTGTACGAGATGGAGGCGCAGGCAAGTCCTGAGGAAGCAAATGTGGCTGTGGTATCGAGTCTGGGTTAGGATGTGGTCGTAGAGTTGGAAGGAAGGGGGAATCACAGAGGGGGGGGGGCAGTCAGAGAGGAGGTTGCAAAACTGTCTTCGGAGGGAGGAGGAGAACTTCTTCAAAGTAGGCATACCTTGAGGAGATTTCGCAGTGGAGTAGACAGAGTGCTTAAGAAGGAACTGCAGCTGCTGGAAAATTGAAAGTAGACAAAAGTGCTGGAGAAACTCAGCGGGTGCAGCAGCACCTACGGAGCGAAGGAAATAGGCAATGTTTCGGGCCAAACCTTGGGTTTTTTGGCCTGAAACGTTGCCTATTTCCTTAGTTTAGATGGGACATCTTGGTCAGCGTAGTTGAGTTGGGCTCTATGGTTGCTTAATATAATCGTGATTACTTATTTTCACTGCAGATGCTGATTTACTAAAAAAATACAGAAAATGCTGGACCAATTCAGTGGGTAGAGTAGCATTGCTGAAGAACATGGGTCGGTGACGTTTCGGGTCAGGACGCTCCTTCAGACAACATGTTTGACAACAAGAGACTGGAGTTTTCTGTCTTCCAAGGATGGATTCATTCTCTGATAGCTCAGCTGCACAGGTGACAATGCGCTAGGCTCAGATACTAATTATCCCACCAGCTTGGCTCACTGATCAATCAATCAATCAATCAATCAATCAATCAATCAATCAATCAACCAACCTTTATTGTCATCTTGCAAGCAACAGTTGTACAGTGCAAAATGAAAAGACGTTTCCCAGTGAATAGCGGAGCATCACACATGAAATTTAAAACACTTCACACATAATAACACTAAAAACAATCCAGTCCCTGATGGAACAGTATAAATAGTTAAAAGCAGGTAAAAACACAATGTTAAAATACACTAAACCAATCATAAAAAATGTCCGGGGCAGCTGATTTGAGTGGCCAGTGCCAGTTATTAAAGTGTCCGTGCCAGCCGCAGAATCAAGTGACTGTGAGTACAGAGTGACTGTTTAGCAGCCTCACAGCCTGTGGTAGGAAGCTGTTTAGCAGTCTTGTAGTCCGAGCTTTGATGCTTCGATATCTCTTGCCTGATGGCAGGAGATCCAGGTGTATGTGGAGGGGGTGCAGTTTGTCCTTAGCAATTCTCTGAGCTTTTTTCAGACAGCGGATCTGGAACAGTTCTTGTACCGAGTTCAGTTTAGTTTAGTTTATTGTCATGTGTGCCGAGGTACAGTGAAACATTTTTGTGATCTTAAAGGCTGGAGATTATTTTAATGATTTAGAGATGCAGCGTGGAAACAAGCCCTTCAGCCCACCGAGTCCACCGCCGACCAACCAGTAGCACTATCCTACATATTATGGACTTTCACAATTTGACCATTAACCTTCAAACCCACACGTCTTTGAAGTGTGGGAGGAAACGGGAGCACCCGGAGAAAACCCACGCCGAGATATGATGGATAGAGATAGAGATACAACGTGGAAACAGGCCCTTTGGCCCACCGAGTCCAGACTGACCAGCGATCCACACACATCACCACTACCCTACACACACGAGGGACAATTTACAATTTTTACCAAGCCAATTAAGCTACAAACCTGTATGTGTTTGGAGTGTGGGAGGAAACCGAAGTTCTTCGTCACAGGGTGAATGTACAAACTCCGTGCAGGCAGCACCCGTAGTCAGAATTTACCACGGGTCTCTGGCGCTGTGAGGCAGCAACTCTACCGCTGCGCCAACTTGCCGCACCAAAATGAACAGCTGAGCAGATAAATATCTCTCCAGACTCGTTTATTGATTAACCCACCAGGTGGACTCACGGATGTGACCATAAGGCCTGGATCTTCACTCAGGCAGCACACGACACATATTTCAGCCTTTGACCCTTGGCCCGGTAAACAAGACTTGGAGGTTCCCTCACCACAGTGTTATCTCAATGAGTTACAATGACAACACACACATTCTTACAGGGTCCCAGGCTGCTAGTTCTTGCCAAAGTGTATCCCTTTTCAGCTTTCTAAGTGTAGAGATATGATAGATACGGATACAGTGTGGGTACAGCCCCTTTGGCCCACCAAGTCCACACCGAGCAGTGATCCCCTCACACTAACACTACCCTACACACACTGGGGACAATTTACAATTTTTACCAAGCCAATTAACCTACAAACCTTTGGATTGTGGAGGAAACCGAAGATCTCAGTCATGGGGAGAACGTGCAAACTCTGTACAGACAGCACCCATAGTCAGGAATCGGGAACCTGGGTCTCCGTCGCTGTTAGGCAGTAGCTCTACTGCTGCGCCACCATGCCACCTGCGTAGTTTATACCATTGACAGGTAAAGCTTCGACCATGTCATACCTTGTCAAAGTGTCTTTTAAAACTCAGAATTGTGTCCACTTCTAAAGCTTTCAGATACAGAATACCCTCTGACTGAAAACGTTGCTCCTGAGATTCCTCTTAAACCTCCCCCCTCTCATCTTAGACAAGAGAGACAAGAGACATTTATTGTCACAAGCACCAATTGGTACAGTGAAATGTGTGGTCACCATACAACCATACAAATAAAAAAGAGCACAGAACACTATAGTCTTTAACATAGACATCCCCACACAGCGGAACCAAAGTTCAGTCATCCTCCTCTGTTGTCCTCTGTTGTTCACCCATGGTCGGGGGGCTCCTGAACCCCTCGCAGTTGCCACTACGGGCGGCCCGATGTTCAGGCCCGCTCGCCGGGTGATGGAACTCCGACATCGGAACAGGAGGACACCCTCAGCAGGTTGGACTTCTGAATCGGAGACCATACGTTCACGAAGTCCACAGGCCGCGCTGGGCGGAGATTCACACTGGCGGCTCACGGCAAAGGGATCCCAGGACTCCGCGATGTTGAAGTCAGCGCCGCCCGCGGCTGGGTGCACCACTGCTGAAGCTTTGGTCCGTTCCCCGGCATGAAAGGTCGCGTCAATCCAGTTGGTAGACCGCGAGGGGGGGGCGGGCGAAGATGCGAATCGGAGAATAGTCGCATCCTCGCCAGGAAGTGACTGAGAAACGGTTTCCCCCTTACCCTACCCACATCCCCCGCATAGAAACACTAAAAAAATCCTCCTAAACGTACTTTTTAAACAAACTAAAAATTAAAAAAAGATAGAAAAACAGACAGACTGTTGTCAGAGTGCCATCAATGCTGTGCCCCCAGCCTGTGCCCTCTAGTTTTAGAATCCTCTACCCCGGCAAAAGACTGTGAGCATTCTTCACTTTATCCGTGCCCCTCATGATCTTGTACACCTCAATGAGGTCACCCCTCAGCCTCCTACGCTCCAAAGAAAAAAGTCCCAGCCTATCCAAGCTCTCCCAGTAAATGTCTAGTTAAAAGACAGTCAAATATTTTATTGCCAGTAAACCACCTATATTTGATATTTAAAGAAAGAAATATGACCAATATCACTTTTATTTTCTCCGCTGGTGATTTATTGAGCTGGGCGGGTGGCACGGCGGTAGAGTTGCTGACACATACAATCAGAGACCCGGGTTCGATCCTGACTACGGGTGCTGGCTGTACGGTGTTTGTACGTTCTCCCCGTGACCGTGTGGGCATTCTCTGGGTGCTCACACTCCAAGGTTGTACAGGTTTGTAGGTTAATTGTTGCAGGTTAATTGTTGCAGGCCCCTAGTGTGTATGATAGTGCTAATGTACGGGGGCGATCGCTGGTCAGTGTGGACTCGGTGGGCGGAAGAATCTATTTCCGCACTGTATGTCTAAAGTCTAAAGTCAAGAGCTATGAAATACAACAATAGGGGGCGCCAGAGAGCAGGAGATAGAAATGGGTCAATAGAACTGCACAGCACAGGAACAGGCCAGTTGGGACACAATTTGGCCCAAAAATGATGCTAAGAACATTTCTTCTCTGCAACACGTGATCCACATCTCTCCATTCCTTGCATATCCATGTCCCCATTCAAAAGTCTCTTAAACTAACACCACTATCACATCTGCCTCCACCACTAACCCAGGCAACGTGTTCCAGGTACCCGCCACCCTTTGTGTAAAAATATTGGAACAAACATCTCCTTTAAACTTTGCCCCTCTTACAATAAGGTTCAAACATTGACGTTGCATCACGGCCTGGTTCAGTGACTCAAAAGCCCAGGAACGAAGGAGACCACAGAGAGTGGTGGACACTGCCCGGTCCATCACAGGTACTGACCTCCCACCATTGAAGGTCCATCACAGGTACTGACCTCCCCACCATCGAAGGTCCATCACAGGTACTGACCTCCCACCATCGAAGGGATCTACAGGAGGTGATTAAATCTCAGGATGATTGTACTTCGAAATGATTCAATCCTTCATCAACTGCACCTTTTAGAGTCACGGTGTCATACATTATGGAAACAGGCCCCGCGGCCCAACTCATCTATACTGACTAAGCCTCATTTACGCTGGTCTCATTTGCCCATATTTGGCCCATATCCCTCTAAACCTTTCCTTTCCATGTACCTTTAAAATACTGTTATATTTTAAATACTGCTATAGTACGTGGTTTAACTACCTCCTCTGGCAGCTCGTTCCATGACCCACCACCCTCTGTGTGAAAACGTTGCCCCTCTCACCTTTAACCCGTGACCTCTGGTTCTTGATTCCCTACTCTGTGTAAAAGACTGTGTATTCACCCTATCTATTCCCCTCATGGTTTTATACACCTCTGTTAGGTCAGAAAAATAAAATAAATGCCTGCGTTAGGAAGAGGTGATGCGGTTACACAAGATCAGGGAATTAATTTTAATGGGATTTTCAGCCAAGCAAATATAAATTAAATGAGTCTGAAGAAGGGTCGTGACTCGAAGCGTCACATATCCATGTTCTCCAGAGATGCTGCCTGAACTGAGTTACTCCAGCACTTTGTGTCCTTTTATGTGTTAACCAGCACTTGTTTCTAAATTAATAACTTCTGTGGGCTGTGGAGATGGTGCACCTTATTACAGACATTGGCTGTTGCATTGTAAAATGGGGTATTTATATTTTTAACCAACCGTCAGTTGAATTTATTAGAGCTTGCAGTTTATATTTCCCAGAATCAACATTACCTCTCTGTTTGATAGCCACTGAAGATAATGCTCAGGCTAACTTTATAGCTGCAACATATACTCCTGAACTGAAACTAGAGTTATAGTGTAACCAGGGACATTGATCATAGCGAGACAATCAATTATGGAAAGTGGGAATTTATGGGACTGATGGAAGTTGAGCGGCATGGTGGCGCAGTTGTAGAGTTGCTGTCTTGCAGTGCCTGAGACCCGGGTTCGATCCTGACTACGCGTGCTGTCTGTACGGAGTTTGTACATTCTCCCTGTGACCGTGTGGGTTTTCTCGAGGTGCTCTGGTTTCCTCCCACACATAGAAACATAGAAACATAGAAAACAAGTGCAGGAGTAGACTGTTCGGCCCTTCGAACCATTCAATATGATCATTGCTGAACATCCAAAAGCAGTACCTCGTTCCTGCTTTCTCCCCATATCTCTTGACTCTGTTAGCCCTAAGAGCTATATCTAACTCTCTCTTGAATACATCACACTACAAAGACGTACAGGTTTGTAGGTTAATTGGCTTAAGTAAAAGTGTAAATTGTCCCTAGTGTGTGCAATTAAATGTATCTTGTATCTTGTATCTTGAAGGATAGTGCTGGTATACAGGGTGATTGTTGGTCAGCATGGACTCAGTGGGCTGATGGGCCTGTTTACGCGCTGTATCTCAAAACTAAACCAAACTGACCTATATTGTGGTGTGCATTGAAAGAGTCACCTTAGGCTGCCCTCCTTTCCAGCTCCCTGTATAGGTCACGGCGTATCAGATTCCCGTCCACTCTCAAATGTGATCCAGCCTTCTGTTGCAAACACTTGCTCAGGAAGTGAGTTCGTGACCCTCCACTATAATATGGGAGGGAAAAAATTCCTTCAATTCCCCACTGACTCACCCGTATATCTCTGCCGAGGGAAATCGGACCTTCGTGGAATGGACAATAGATAATAGAACATTGAATATAGAACATGAACTTGGAATATAGAACATAGAAGAGTACAGCACCGGAACAGGCCCTTCAGCCCATCATGTCCGTGTCAAACATGATGCCCACACATATCTGTACATTCCCTGTGTATCCATGTGCCTGAACAAAACCCCCCCAAATCCACTACAGTATGGAACAGAGAGGAATATAGTCAGGCAGCGCGTTCCAGGCACCCACCACCCTCTGTGAAGAAAAATGTGCGTAAGAGTCAGGAAGTATTGATGCAGCATTATAGGACTTTGGTTAGGCCACATTTGGAGTATTTCATGCAGTTCTGGTCGCCCCATTACAGGAAGGAACGGAGGCTTTGGAGAGGGTGCAGAAGAGGTAAAAAGACCAATCTGCTTGAGTTAAGAAGAGACAGGAAGGGCACAAGAGATCAGGGAAAAGATCGCCAAAATGTTGCCTGGATTTCAGGGCATTAGGTAACAGGAGAGGTTAAACTAAACTGAACTAAATCAGGGCAGGACAAACTTGGATTGTTTTCTCCGTAATGTAGACTGATGGGAGACCTGATCAAAGTATATAAAATTATGAGAAGTATAGATAAGATAGACAGTTGGAACCTTTTTTCCAGGATGCAAATGTCAAAGGCTAGAGGGCATAGGTTTAAGGTGAGAGGGGCAAGTTTTTCAGAGAGTGTGGTGGGTGCCTGGAACGTGTTGCCGGGGGTGGTGGTGGAGGTAGAGGGCATAGGGGTGTTTTGTTTAAGAGGCTTTTGGATAGGCACATGGATATGGAGGAAGTGGAAGGATATGGATAACCTGCAGGCACAGGAGATTCATTTATTTGGCATCATGATCGGAACTGACCTTGTGGGCCGAAGGGCCAGTTTCTGTGCTGTTCTGTGTTCTATGTTACCTTTTAATCCTGCCTGTTGATCTGAGAAGTGGAAACAAAGAGGTGCAGATGCTGGTTTGTCCCAAAGGTAGACGCAAAGTGCTGGAGTAACTCAGCGGGTCAGTTAGAATCTCTGGAGAAAAAAGGGTGGGCTACATTTCGGGTTGGGTCTGGAAAATGGTTCAAAACTGAAATGTCTTCTGTCCTTTATCTCCTGTTGAGCTGAGGTGTTCGATTCAATTTAGTAAAAACTAAATGTTGGCAAAGTCTCAACTCCAGAACCATCACTGTTGGCATTTTGGGATGGCTCCATGATTAATGTCGGGCCATGGGATCGATGGACCTGTTCCTCCTGACAAGGACTAGTGTAGCGAGTGTATGCCCTCGGTATAATGAGTCCGAATTTGACTATGTTGTGACAGGTGGTGTGAACAGTACACATGATGGACCGGGCAGTGCATGACTAAGATGGGGCATCTTGGCCACCATGGATGAGGTTGTTTGAAGGGCCTGTTTTGGTGCTGTATGACCCTGACTGTAGAAAGTGCAGTTAATGCAGGATTGAAAGGCGACCTGTATCATTTAGAAGCACAATCATTCTAAAACTAACTCCCGTCCTATAGATCCCTTCAATGGAGGGGAAGGTGGACAAAAATGCTGGAGGAACTCAGTGGGTGAGGCAGCATCTATGGAGAGAAGAAATAGGCGATGTTTCGGGTCGAGACCCTTCTCCAGACTTCAATGGTGGGGAGGTCAGTACCTGTGATGGACCAGGCAGGGTCTAGTTTAGATGGGGCAAATGGGTCAGCATGGATGAGTTGGGCTGAAGGGCCTGTTTATGTGCCGTACGTCTGGATAAAGGAAAGTCTGTACTGTGGAAGGCACACCACGTATTTAGCTGCTGTCATAATCTTCTCTTACGTTGAAGAATGTGTTTGTAGATTAACTCCTGCTGTTTCGGGAAGGGTTGGTATTTTGGGCATGACGGGCGGTGAGGAAAGGACCAGTTGTCAGCAGCAAGTCTATCCTCAAGATAGAGTCAGCTGTGGCAGGCATCACGTTTAGTGCTGGAGTCTAGCTCCAGTCTCGTTAATATCTAACTCACCAGTGAGGCAGCAGGTTAATAATGAAGCTCAACAATTCCATGCCCCCTCCACCCTGCACAGCGCTAAAGTGCAAAGTTAATGATTGGGAAGAGGTTCTGGGGCAAAGGGAAGCCGTTTGCTAAACACTTTAACTCCCCCTCCCATTCCCACACTGACCTTTCTGTCCAGGGTCTCCTCCACTGGCCCAGCGCAAGGTTGGGTGAGTGGGCAGGAGGGTGGACAAATCCTCAAGAACAGGAAGGCAGATTATGATCTAAATGGTGTCAAGTTGCTTGGGAGGGGTCCTTGTATCAGAATAGCATGCAGGTACAACAGGCAGTGATTTGATGGCATGTCTTACTAGAGGTCCTTCTGCAGTTGTACAGGGCCCTGGTGGTTGGCAGAGGACATGTTATTGGGGAAACAAAGAATAGGGTGATATGATGAAAATGGATCGACTGGGCTTATATTCCCCACATTTCAGAATGGCAGGCAGTGACCAGGGGCCACAGTTTAAGAATGGGAACTGAGATTCTCTCTGCAAGGCTCGGATGCTCTTAGGGATATGGGATTGTAATTCCCCTTTACCCAACTTGACACCAGTTTTTAGATCATAATCTGCCTTCCTGTTCTTGCCACCAAAGTGGATAACCTCACATTTATCCACATTATACTGTACCTGCCATGCATCTGCCCACTCACCCAACCTGCATTCTCATAGCATCCTCTTCACAGTTCACACTGCCACCCAGCTTTGTGTCATCTGCAAATTTGCTAATGTGTTTAAACAGGTGTTTAGAAATTTTTGCAAAGTAATTAAAAAGAAATGCTGCCAGAGGAGGCAGATTCAATAAAAACATTCAAAATACTCTTGAACCGGTACATGGATACGAAAGGTTTAGAGGAATATGGGGCAAACGCAGGCAAATGAGACTAGCTTAGATGAGACATCTTGGTCGGCGAGGATGAATTGGGTCGAAGGGCCTGTTTATGTTCAGTGTGACTAAAAAAATGATAACGTTATATTATAATGATTACTTTTTTTCAATCAAGATTTGGTTCAAAATGCTTCTAATTTGGGAAGATAAATGTTGTGTTATTCCTTGGATTATTCCTTGAAGCACAGAGTGCTGGAGTATCTCAGCGGGTCACACGGCACCTCTTGCGAACATGGATAGGTGATGTTTCGTGTCGGGACCTATCTTCAGACTGGATTATTCGTTACTTTTCTTGATTTATAGATATCGTCCTTCTGAGAAATGGTCGTAATCTCTTCCTCTGCTTTGTTTCCCAGAGCCAAGGCGTAGGTTACAAATTAGAATAGAAACAAAACTATTCTGGAAGCAACTCAGCAATCCGATCGGCATCTGTGATGTAAAACAACAGGTGAGCGATATTTTGGATTCGTAGCCTCCAGCGCAGGCTTTGGCTGAAACGTTAGAACTCAACTTTTATCTCTACGAACTGGCTTGGTTTAAATTAGATTTCCAGCGTATGTGGTTTTTGCCTTTCAGTTGTAGAGATTACAAGTTGAACAGGGAATGTAGTCATAGTGTCACACAGCACGGAAACAGGCCCTTTGGCCCAACATGATATTCCCTTCATGATATTTATACATCCCGATAAGATCACCCCTCAGCCTCTCGCATTCCAAGGAATAAAGTCCTAGCCTGCTCAACCACTCCCTGTAGCTTAGGCCCTTAAGTCCTGGCAACATCCTCGTGAATCTTCTCTGCACTCTTTCCAGTTTAAAGGGATCTTTCCCAAAGCAGGGTGAACAAAACTGAACACAATGTCTTGTAGTCAAGAGTCAAGAGAGTCAAGAGTCAATTTAATTGTCATTTGGACCCCTGGAGGTCCAAACGAAATGCCGTTTCTGCAGCCATACATTACACACAAATAGACCCCAGACACAACATAATTACTTTTTACATAAACATCCATCACATAGCTGTGATGGAAGGCCAAAAAAAACTTATCTCTCCACTGCACTCTCTCCCCTCCGATGTCAGAGTCAAAGTCAAAGCCCCCGGCTGGCGATGGCGATTGTCCCGCGGCCATTGAAGCCACGCCGGGTGGTGCGAGGTCGCACACCGGGTCTTGGTGTTAGAGCCCCCGGTGTGCGCTCGCAAAGTCCCGCGGCCATTCCAGCCGCGCGGGGCAGTGGTGTTAGGCCCCGCTCCAGGAGCTCTTCAACCCCGCAACTCGGGCGGGAGAAGTCGCCGTTGCAGGAGCCCCGAAAAGCGGTCTCCCTCCAGGGATCCGCGGGCTCCCGGTGCCGCCGTCCGCAGACCCGCAGCAGCAGCCTCCGACTCAGCAGCAGCAGCAGCAGCAGCAGCAGCAGCGCTCCTCCACCGCTCCACCCGCTCCGGTCTCGGCCAGCTCCGCGACGGTGAGGTGAGTCGGCACCAGAGTCCCCGGCTTCTTCCCGTTGGTTGTACAACTGGAACGTATTGTCCCAACTTCTATGGAGGCTCAAGAAACTGCAGATGCTGGAATCTTGAGCAAAACACAAGGTGCTGGAGGAACTCATCGGGTCAGGCCACATCCGTGGGGCGAATGGACAGATGACGTTTTGGGCTGGACCCTTTTTCAGTCTCATGAAGGGGGGAGAAAGTTGGAAAAGAGAGATGGGGGTGGGACAAAGCCTGGCAAGTGATAGGTGGATACAGGTGCGGGGTGTGAATGGCAGATGGGTGGAGTAAGTGAGAATGAGACAAAAGGGTGCTAGATAAGGAGAGAGAATCTAATTTACTCAAAGAACACAAAATGCTGGAGTAACTCAGCAGATCAGGCAGCATTTGCCATAGAGGGAGTACAGAGAAGGTTCACCAGACTGATTCTTGGGATGTCAGGACTTTCATATGAAGAAAGACTGGATAGACTCGGCTTGTACTCGCTAGAATTTAGAAGATTGAGGGGGGATCTTATAGAAACTTACAAAATTCTTCAGGGGTTGGACCGGCTAGATGCAGGAAGATTGTTCCCGATGTTGGGGAAGTCCAGAACAAGGGGTCACAGTTTAAGGATAAGGGGGAAATCTTTTAGGACCGAGATGAGAAAAACATTTTTCACACAGAGAGTGGTGAATCTCTGGAATTCTCTGCCACAGAAGGTAGTTGAGGCCAGTTCATTGGCTATATTTAAGAGGGAGTTAGATGTGGCCCTTGTGGCTAAAGGTATCAGGGGGTATGGAGAGAAGGCACATAAAGGATACTGAGTTGGATGATCAGCCATGATCATATTGAATGGCGGTGCAGGCTCGAAGGGCCGAATGGCCTACTCCTGCACCTATTTTCTATGTTTCTATTTCTGGAGTACATGAATGGGCGACGTTTTGGACCCTTCTTCAGAGTCACCTGTTACACCATTGGACAGCACAGTAATGCAGCAGGTAGAACCATTGCCTCACGGCGCCAGAGACCCGGGTTCCATCCTGACCTCAGCTGCTGTCTATGTGGAGTTTGCACGTTCTCTCTGCGACCGCGTGGCTTTCCTCCGGGTACTCCGGTTTCCATCCACATCCCAAAGCCATGCAGGTTTGTAGGTTAATTGGCCCTCTGTAAAATGTGTTGAGTGCGGATGAGAAAATGGGATAAGATAGAACTAGTGTGAACGTGTGATCGATGGTCGGTGTGGACTCAGTGGGCCGAAGGGCCTGTTTCCATGCTGTATCTTTCAGTCAAAGCGACCAAGTTAAAACAGTAGTGTGGTCGAGCTCTGCTTAAAATTCTCAGACTCCCTGGGCTGAAGTCTTGCAGTTCAGCACTTGTAGCTCTCACTTCATTGCTCACTCCAGCCTCAGGGGGCCGAGATTATGAAGTGGCACTTGACAACTCTCCGAAGTGAGGGCAGGCCAATCATTTCCCACGGCATGTCAAGGACTTCTTCTGAACAAGAGGGCTTTGTTGTTAAAACGAAAAAAATTTGATCACGGAGTCAAAAAATGGAAAAATCATCAGAGCCAGCGAACGGCCAAAAGCTTGCGAGCGCTGTAATATTCGTTGAGGAGATTGGTGGTTTGTTAATGTAACAATCCGCATGGAACCATGAACTTTGCTGGGCTGAACTTGGGCATCTTCCCGCTCTCACTCTGCTGCTGGGGAAGGTTTACAGTGCGCTCGGGTTACAGGGACATAAGTCTCCAGAGTACAAACGGCCAAGTCTTTTCACATCTAACACCTGCACACACTCATCAGGCACTTAGAGGCTGCCACTGATGGAGGGCAGGCTGTAATTAGAGTGGCAGCAAGCACAGCGGTGACAAAGGCAATCTGTCTGAAAAATGCACCCCGTCCGCTAAATACTAAGAGAGCCATATTGATGAGAAAATGGAAAAAGTTTAACCGCAGCCCTACAGATTAAAGATGTCAAGGATCATGGGGAAAAGGCAGGGAAATGAGATTAGGCGGCAGAGGTCAGCCATGATTGAATGGCGGAGTGGACTCGATGGGCCGAATGGACTAATTCTACTCCTATAACTTGTGAACTTGTGAAAGATTAGGTCCGCACGGTGGCGCAGCAGTAGAGTTACTGCCTCACAGCTCCAGAGACCCAGGTTCAACCCTGACATACGGGTGCTGTCTGTACGGATTCTGTACGTTCTCCCTGTGACCGCGTGGGTTTTCCCCGGGTGCTCCAGATTCCTCCCACATTCCAAAGGCGTGCACCTTTGTAGGTCGATTGGCTTCTGTTGATTGTCCCTAGTGTGTAGGGTAGAACTAGTGTACTTTGAACTAGTCTAGATTGGTGGTCGGCAGGGTCTGAAAGGGACAAAGGATCAGTTTCCACATTGTATCTCTGAACTAAACTAGACTGAAAAATTGGACAAGAAGTGAATGTTGAATAATTAATGTTGAATAAACTTAAATTCAGGTAAAAATTTGCTGGAGTAACTCAGCGGGTCAGGCAGTTTCGCTAGAGAAGATGGATAGATGATGTTTTGGGTCAGGACCCTTCTTCAGATTGATGGCGTAGGGGAGAGAAAGCTAGAACAGAGAGGATGGGGCAGGACAAAGCCTGGTGAGTGATAGGTGGGTGCAGGTGAGGGTGGGTCTTGATAGGCAGATGGTTGGATGAAGGTCAGAGATGAAAAGGCAATGTGTGGGATAAGGATATAACAATAGAATATGTGTGAAAAGTGAAGCCAGAGGAAAGGATGAAGGTGGAAGGGGATGGGAGAGGGAATTTTTTTTTTTTATCCTGGTGGAGCATGGGAATGCGAGTGGGAAGAAAGGGGGAGGAAAGAGAGAGGAGAAGGGAGAGTATTTGTATCTTAGTTCTGTTCATACTGTTGGGTTGTCAGCTGCCCATGCAGTATATGAGGTGCTGTTCTTCCATTATGCATGTGGCCTCACTCTGACAGTAGAGGAGGCCCAGGACAGAAAGGTCAGTGTAGGAATGGAAAGGGGAGTTAAAATGGTTAGCAACCAGGAAATTCTGCAGGCCTTTTAAATGTTGTTAGAGTACCTGCATCAACTATCTCCTCTGGCAGGCCTTTCCATATACCCACCACTCTCTGTGTGAAAATATTGCCCCTCAGGTGCTTATTAAACGTACATTCGAATCTTATTTCTTCTGACAGGTCATCACATAAAGAGGCAGAATAATTATGGTCATTATTGTCTTTAATCTCAACTTTCTTACATGAGAAGTGAAATAATTTAGTTCAAAATCAAAGGTTCTTCTTTAGTTAGGATCTAATTGAAACATAAGATAATTAAGGGTTTGGACACGTTCGAGGCAGGAAACATGTTCCCGATGTTGGGGGAGTCCAGAACCAGGGGCCACAGTTCAAGAATAAGGGGTAAGAACAGAGATGAGGAAACACTTTTTCACACAGAGAGTTGTGAGTCTGTGGAATTCTCTGCCTCAGAGGGCGGTGGAGGCCAGTTCTCTGGATACTTTCAAGAGAGAGCTAGATAGGGCTCTTAAAGATAGCGGAGTCAGGGGATATGGGGAGAAGGCAGGAACGGGGTACTGATTAGGGACGACCAGCCATGATCACAGTGAATGATGGTGCTGGCTCGAAGGGCCGAATGGCCTACTCCTGCACCTATTGTCTATTGTCTATTATATCCAGAACTAAACTTAAGAGAATAATTATTGAAGCCCTAAGGTAAACAACAATCATACAGAAACCATTCGGAAAGTTACAGACTGCATCTCCATATTATTCAATTTTCTGTGATAAAAAAATGTAAAAAATACACATGTTAAACTGATTCTCCAAACTGTAGTTAAATAATTGCAAAATTAGATACAAAATGCTGGAGTAACTCAACGGGACATGCAGCATCTCTATAGAGAAGGAATGGGTGACGTTTCGGGTCGAGACCCTCCTTCAGATCTGAGTCCCGACTAGAAATGTCGCCCAGTCAAGAACAGTCAAGAAGGTACACCAACACCCGAGGAGACTGAGCAAATTTGAGGTCTCCAATGAGCCCAAACAAGATAAGATAAGATAAGAAATGTCGCCCAGTCCAAGAAATGCCGTTTCTGCAGAAGGTACACACAACCCAAGACCAACATAGGAGACTGAGCAAATTTGTGAGGGAAGGCCAATGATTCGTACAAACTGTCTGCAGATGCACCATACAAAACACACTATGGGGCTGCATCACAGCTTGGTTAAGGTACAACTCTGCCCAAGAATGCAAGGGATCGCAGAGAGTTGTTGGTGTAGGTCAGTCCATCACACAGACCATACTCCCCATCATTGACTTCATCTACACTTCACGCAACCTCGGAAAAGCAGCCAACATCATCAAAGACATGTCCCACCCCGGTCATTCCTTCTTCTCCCCGCTCCCATCTAGCAAAAGGTACAGAAGCTTGAAAGAACGCACCACCAGACTCAGGAACAGCTTCTTCCCCTCTAGAAACATGTCCTTCGGCTCACCGAGGCCATGCTGACCAGCGATCCCTGTACACTAGTTCTATCCTGCACACTAGGGACAATTTTCAGAAACCGAGTATCCTACAAGCCTGTACCACTTTGGAATGTGAGAGGGAACTGGAGCACCTGGAGGAAACCCACAAGGTCACATGTAGAACGTACCAACTCCGTACAGATGGCACACGTAGTCTGGTTCGAACCCAGGTTTCTGGTGCTGTAAAGGCAGCAACTCTACCGCTGTGCCACCATGCCGCCCCTGTCCTGCCTTAAGCTAGGGTACTGTCCAATTCACCTCTACCCCTTTGCGGACATTGGATTTTGTCTCTGGAACTGATGCGCTACAATGCTGAGAACTATATTCTGCACTCTGTATCTTCCCCTTTGCTCTACCCATTGTACTTGAGTTTGACTTGATTGTATTTATGTATAGTATTATCTGATCTGATCGGATAGCTGCAAAACAAAGCGCTTCCTTGTTCCACAATACACGTGACAATAATAAACTGATACATTAAAAAGCAAAGGCTGCCCTGTTAAGATAGATACAAAGTGCTGGAGTGAATCTGCAGGTCAAGCAGCATCTCTGGAGAAAAGGAATAGGTGACATTTCGGGTCGGAACCCTTCTTCAATAGGTGATGGGTGACCCGAAACGTCACCTATTCCTTTTCTCCAGAGATGCTGCTTGACCCGCTGAGTTACTCCAGCACTTTGTGTCTATCTTTGGTATAAACCAGCTTCTGCAGTTGCATCCTACACACACGTCCCTGTGATGAGAAGGATCTATAGCAGAGGGTTATAATGAAGGCAGGATGGCGGTGTGAGCTGCCATGTGTTGTGTCTACATTGTGTGCCCCAAGCTGTTCCGTGGTGTAGGGAGGAGGATGTGCTTGGTTGCAGCCTGCATTTCATATCTTTCAGCGGCTTCCACAGTTTCCATTGCTTCATCCACATGCTATTCCGGGCTGGATGTACAGACAGGGGCAGTGTTAACAATGGGAGATGTTCTCTTCATCGCATTACTTCTCGGGAGGTTTACCCCATTTTCTGGTGGTCTCCGTGCTAACAGGGGCAGCACAGTGGAGTAGTGGTAGAGTTGCTGTCTTACAGCACCTGAGACCCAGGTTCGATCCTGACTACGGGTGCTGACTGTACGAAATGTGTACGTTCTCCATGTTAGTTCTCACTTGTTCTTGTAACATAAAAAGCAATGTCCTATTTATCTCATAATGTGGCCTGCATTTCATCCTGGCAACCTTCATTATCTATTTGAAATCTTTAAAAGAATCCTTTAAGGACAGCACGGTGGCGCAGCGGTAGAGTTGCCACCTTACACCGCCAGTGAACCGGTTTTGATCCTGATTATGGGTACGGTCTGTACGAAGTTTGTACGTTCTACCCGTGACCACGTGGGCTTTCTCCGGGCTCTCCTCCCACACTCCAAAAACTTGTCGGTTTGAGGTTAATGGGCTTGGTTAAATTGTCAATAGTGTGTGTAGGATAGTGTTAATGTGCGGGCATCACTGGTCGGCATGGACCCGGTGGGCCGAATGGCCTGTCTCTGCACTCTATCTCTAAACTAAACTAAAAAAACATCAGTCTGAAGAAGGGTCTCAACCCGAAACGTCACCCATTCCTTCTCTCGAGAGACGCTGAGTTACTCCAACATTTTGTGTCCACCTTAAAAAACTGAAGACTCTTGATAGCCCTTTGATCATCTACTGTAATAGATGCTGAATAGTTGCATCTTTTCAGTGAATAGTGAATGTTTTCAGCTGGGATGCGTTGGGCTGAAGGGCCTGCTTCTCTGCTGTAAGTGTCTATGATTCCCTGTTCCTTCATTGTTCCTGGGTCAAAGGTTAGCTTCTCTCAACCATCAACACTCAGGAGATATCTTTACCAGATGGACTAGAGAAGATGTAAAGGCAGTTAAACTAAAGTGCTGGGACAGGAACAGTATTGGCCATCTCTTTTCCTGTTGAACCCCACTGCTGTTTTAGCAACTAATGTTTAGCAGGGTCTCGACCCGAAACGTCACCCATTCCTTCTCTCCAGAGATGCTGCCTGTCCCGCTGAGTTACTCCAGAGTTTTGTGTCTACCTTTAGTGCAGATCAGTTCAGTTCAGTTCAGTATAGTTTAGTTTAGTCTAGTTTCAGGTGTACAGAGGTATAATGAAAAGCTCTTTTGATGCGTGCTATCCAGTCAGCGGAATAGACTAAACATGATTACAATTGAGCCGTCCACAGTGTACAGATGCAGGATAAAGGGAAATAACGTTTAGTGCAAGATAAAGTGCAGTAAAGTCTGATTAAAGATAGTCCGAGGGTCTCCAATGAGGTTGACGGGAGGTCAGATCCACTGTCTAGTTGGTGATAGGATGGTTCGGTTGCCTGATAACAGCTGGGAAGAAACTGTCCCTGAATCTGGAGGTGTGCGTTTCTGTACCTCCTGCCGGGTGGGAGAGGGGAGAAGAGGGTGTGTGTGTGTCTCCGGTATCCTTGTCCTCAGCCTGATGTATTGCCAGCTCAGCTCACGGTGCTGATAGTCATCTAGTACTGCCGCAAACTTCCTCTCGGCCCCCATGCAGCAGACAAAAGCCTGCAGACATCGAGACAAGTCCCGCCCTTGTATTCGAAACTCAAACTGGTGTTGATTGTCGGGCTGAATGTACCCGGATGGCTTGGGAGCACAATGAGGCTGAGTGCGTTTCCTAACATACCTGGGGGCAGGTCAACGTCTAAACACACAACCTGCTTCATAATCTAAACACAGTCTATTTATCGGCATAAACTACCACTGGAGTAACTCAGCGGGACAGGCAGCATCGCTGCAGAGAAGGAATGGGTGACATTTGGGTCGAGACCCTTCTTCAGACTGATGTCAGGGGAGGTGGCGGGACAAAGATAATAGACAATAGACAAGAAACAATAGATGCAGGAGGAGGCCATTCAGCCCTTCGAGCCAGCATCGCCATTCAATGTGATCATGGCTGATCATCCCCTATCAGTACCCCGTTCCTGCCTTCTCCCCATATCCCCTGACCGCTATTTTTAAGAGCCCTATCTAGCTCTCTCTCTTGAAAGCATCCAGAGAACCGGCCTCCTCTGAGGCAGAGAATTACACAGACACTACTCTCACCGAGAATCTTGAGCTGGAGGTCATCGGCTCAGTATTAAAGGACGTTCCTTTCGGAAGGAGGTGAGGAGGAATGTCTTTAGTCTTTAGTCTTTAGAGGATGGTGAATCTGTGGAATTCTTTGCCACATAAGCCTGTGGAGGGCAAGTCTTTATTTTAAAGGCAGAGATAGATAGATTCTTTGTTTAAGAAGGAACTGCAGATGCTGGAAAATCGAAGGTAGACAATAGTGCTGGAGAAACTCAGCGGGTGCAGCAGCATCTATGGAGCAAAGGAAATAGGCAACGTTTCGGGCCGAAACCCTTCTTCACACTGGCAGACTGGGGTTAGGAGGGAAAGATAGATCAGCCATGATTGAATGGCTGGGCAGACATGATGGGCCGAATGGCCTAATTCTGATCCTATCACTTATGACCTTAAAGTGCATGATCGCACACTTTGCTACACTATATTCCATCTGCCACTTCTCTGCCCACTCTCCAAACCTGTCCAAGTCCTTCTGCGGAGTCCCTGCTTTCTCTACACTACCTGTCCCTCCGCCTATCTTTGAATGTTCAGACACTATTAACTCATGAATTAAACCCTGTTGTCTCAAGGCACTTGACTGTTGAAAACCAGGATTGAAAGCATTGCCCGAGATGACTTTTGAAGACATTTCTGGAAACGTTTAGTAACGCACATCAATATTTCAAACAGCCCGTTACTTTGGAACCAGGAGCTGAAATCGCAGTTCCATATGTTGGGCTGAAGCGTTAAAAAGTAGGTGAATTATCCCGGGTTGTTCAAAGCTGCCGGTGATTAGATTAACTTTGGCAACAATAGTAACCGGGGCTTTGACAGACACACAGGGTCGGCTGTGGCCAACATGATCACAAGGAATCACTTAGGCTGCCGAACAATAAATACACTACAGACAGACAGACACAAAATGCTGGAGTAACGCAGCTGGACAGTCAGCATCTCTCGGGAGAAAGAATGGTCACCTGTTTCAGGTCGAAACCCTTCTTCAGCCTGTCCCGCTGAGTTACTCCAGCATTGTGTGTCTATATTCAATGTAAATCAGCATCTGCAGTCAGAGCCGGCCTTAGGAGGTGCGGAGCCCGATTGAGATCAATTTTTGTGAGCCCCAGGTTCCCAGCCAAGGTCTGTAGAATTGTTGAAATATAAATAAAGTCTATTTATAGACTTTATATCTCTATGGTAGAATGGAAGGTAATCAAAATGTGCGCTTAAAAAGTGCCTGCGAGTTAATGAACCAAACAGATCTAAGCTACATATTAATATAAAATAGCATATATGTAAAGCCTACAAGTAACAAACAAAATATGTAGATCACTTCTGAAAAGTGCATAGTTACAATACCACGTGTGTGTGTGTGTGTGTGTGTGTGTGTGTGTGTGTGTGTGTGTGTGTGTGTGTGTGTGTGTGTGTGTGTGTGTGTGTGTGTGTGTGTGTGTGTGTGTGTGTGTGTGTGTGTGTGTGTGTGTTGTCTGTGCGTTATGTATGTGTGTTGTCTGTGTGTTAAGTGGTTGTGCGTGTGTGGGACGGAAGGAGAGAAGGGAGGGAAGTAGAGAAAGGAGAGAAGGAGAGAAGGGAAAAGAGAGAGAGGAAGGAGGGAGGGAAGGATAGAAGGGAGAGAGGGAAACAGAGAAGGGAAGGGAGGGAGGTAGGGAAGGAGAGAAGAGAGGGAGGGAAGGAGAGAAGGGAGGGAGGGAAGGAGAGAAGGGAGGGAGGGAAGATAGAAGGGAAGGAGGGAAGGAGGGAAGGGAGGGAGAGGGCCGGCGGAGGGAGCGGATGCCGGAGTCCGGGCGGACGTGTGTGAACTGAGGCCGAGGTTTGTAAACGTTGCTCCAACCCCCGGCCCGGCCCTCCCTGTATTGTTTACCGCGTCTCCCCGGGGAGACAGAATGGGTGGAGCCGGGGCTGTGTGCGGGAAGCACGGCAACTGGAGGGGCGGGAGCACTGTCCCGGGATCGTGAGGGAATGACCCACCTCCCCCTCTCCCCCTTCTAAATTCCCCCTCACACCCCCTCCCCATCTATCCCTTTCTTGCCCCTCCACCCCTCTACTCTCTCCCCACCCCTCCCTCCCCCATCCACCCGGGGTAGATCTACCCGAGCCGACAGTAGATTACTCTAGCGTGGGGCCTCCTTACTCACGGGGCCCAATTGGGAGCAATTGGTCCAATTGGCTTAAGGCCGGCCCTGTCAGCAGCTCCTTCCTTCACAATAAATCACTGAGCCTGATCCTGGTGTGAGCTTCCAGCTTGGGACTGGTCTCAGGAAGGGTTTTGTTACATGAGCAGTTATCGATACATGAGATAGGAATTCCTCAACACTTTATATTTGTGACAGTTCAATCGTGAATGTTAAGCTTGCTGAAAATAATAGCTGTGTAGTTTTGCCAGGGAAATGCTGACAACATATATTGGAAACGGTGATCAATGAAATAATTAACTCTTAAAATGGACCTTTGCATATGTTAGCGAAATTTAGAAAATGAATCTTATAACGTGGGGATTACAACCAATAACTTTGTATTGTGCTGAAGAAGGGTCTCGACTCGAAATGTCACCCATTCCTTGTCTCCAGAGATGCTGCCTGTCCTGCTGAGTTACTCCAGCATTTTGTGTCTATCTTCAGTGTAAACCAGCATCTGCAGTTCCTTCCTACACACTTTGTATTAGTTATTGTACTTTGTATTTATATTGTATAGGTGACACAGTGGCATCAGCGGAAGAGTTGCTGCCTTACAGCGCCGGAGACCCGGGTTCGATCCCGACTACGGGTGCTGTCTGTATGGAGTTTGCATGTTCTTCCCGTGATTGTGTGGGCTTTCTCCAGGGTGGTTCAGTTTCCTCCTACATCCCAAAGACGTGCGGGTTTATTGGTTAACTAGTTTCTGTAAAATCTCCCTAGTGTCAAGGATAGGATATAGGGGATCGCTGGTCGGTGCGGACTTGGTGACCAAAGGCCTGTTTTCAAGCTGCATCTCTAAACTGAACTAAACCTTTAATCCCATTTTCTAGAATCAAGAACGTTTAATTTCATATATTTAATATGTCATATGACAACAGAACAATGAAATTCTTACTTGCTGCAGCTTAATAGGCCCATAAACACAATAACACACAAATAAATGTACAAAATTAATATTACAATAAATTAATAACCATAATTCTAGTAACCATAATAGTAAAAAACAGAAGTCTGTAGTGTAACCAAAGACACAGTCCACAGAAGATCATAGTTGCTGAGGTCAGTGTTCTGCAGTGTTCAAGAGCCTGATGGTTGCTGGGAAGAAGCTGTTCTTGAACCTGGAGGTCACGGTTTTCAGGCTCCTGTACCTTCTTCCTGATGGTAGCAGCGAGATGAGATCGTGGCCAGGGTGGTGTGGGTCTTTGATGATGCTGGCTGCCTTTTTGAGGCAACGTTTCCTGTAGATCCCTTAGATGGTGGGGAGGTCAGTACCTGTGATGGACCTTCGATGGTGGGGATCCCCACACTGGATCCCTATCAGTTTGCCTACCGCAAGAATAGGAGTACGGAGGATGCCATCTCAACAGCACTTCACTCCGCCCTCTCCCACCTCGACAACAGAGACACTTACGTAAGAATGCTGTTCATCGATTACAGCTCAGCATTCAACACCATTATACCCTCTAAACTGATCACCAAACTCGGTAACCTGGGCCTCGACCCCTCCCTCTGCAACTAGATACTGGACTTTCTAACCAACAGACCCCAGTCTGTTAGGTTAGACAAGCACACCTCTTCAACCCTCACCCTGAACTCCGGCGTTCCACAGGGCTGTGTGCTGAGCCCCCTCCTATACTCCCTCTTCACCTATGACTGCACACCTGTACATGGTACTAACACCATCATCAAGTATGCAGATGATACAACGGTGATTGGCCTCATCAGCAACAACGATGTCGGCCTATAAGGAGGAGGTCCAGCACCTAGCAGCATGGTGCGCTGACAACAACCTGGCCCTTAACTCCAAGAAGACCAAGGAGCTCATTGTAGACTTCAGGAAGTCTAGGGGTGGCACGCACACCCCCATCCACATTAACGGGACGGAGGTGGAACTTGTTTCCAGCTTCAGGTTCCTGGGGTCAACATCTCCAATGACCTCTCTTGCACCCACAATACCTCAACTCTGGTCAAGAAGGCTCACCAGCGTCTCTTCTTCCTGAGGAGACTGAAGAAGGTCCATCTGTCTCCTCAGATCCTGGTGAACTTCTACCGCTGCACCATCGAGAGCATCCTTACCAACTGCATCACAGTATGGTATGGCAACTGCTCTGTCTCCGACCGGAAGGCATTGCAGAGGGTGGTTAAAATTGCCCAACGCATCACCGGTTCCTCGCTCCCCTCCATTGAGCCTGTCCAAAGCAAGCGTTGTCTGCGGAGGGCGCTCAGCATCGCCAAGGACTGTTCTCACCCCAACCATGGACTGTTTACCCTCCTACCATCCGGGAGGCGCTACAGGTCTCTCCGTTGCCGAACCAGCAGGTCCAGGAACAGCTTCTTCCCGGCGGCTGTCACTCTACTCAACAACGTACCTCGGTGACTGCCAATCACCCCCCCCCCCCCCCCGGACACTCCTCCCACAAGAAAAACACTATGACTATGCATGTAAATAGATTTATTTATTGAAACCATATTCTATGTCGCTCTTCCAGGGAGATGCTATCTGCATCTCGTTGTCTCTGTACTGTTTACACTGCACAATGACAATTAAAGTTGAATCTGAATCTGAATCTGTGATGGACATTCGATAGTGGGGGAGATGGAACAATTGCTGTTAAACTGATTGAAATTGTTCATACAATTTGAGCACACTATGAAAATTTAAGCATTATTTTAGTTCTAATTCCTAACATATTAGGAACAGACTGGTTCCATATCATATGTCAGCTGCAATCAACTCCCTTTGTTGTAAAGAGCCAGAAAATAGCTGATGCTGCACTTATAACCTGATTAATAGTCAACTGTGCAAGATATCATGCAGTCTGACCCAACATCTGAATGGGGTTAGCTGGGGTCAACATTGACCTCTGCATTAACCGCTGTGGACGGGAGAATAAAACAGCCATGTTACAGCTGATCATTATCCTGTGAACCTGCCACTAAACAACATCAAAATGAACATGAGGGAAGTGGACATGGAGAACATGGGTGAACATGGAGGAAGTGGACTGAACTTTGCTGCCTTCCCTCACAGCGGAAAACGATGATCCTACTGTGGGGAGATGTTTTTTATGTTTAATGTTGAATTCTATAGTGTTATAGCAATGTTACAAAATTTTGAGATTTTAAAAATCAAGTCTGCAATCTATCCCATCAGATAAAGCATAACAATAAGTTTAATTTGACACCAAATTCACTTTCATATCTCAAGTATTAAAAAAGTTATGGCCATTTTCATACTCGGAAATTAGCATCTTGTTCCCTATTGATTTTCAATGGACATTACAAAAAAGCTTTGATCTTGGATAGTCAAAAGCCCATTTCTTAAGGAAAGATTAACATTTTTAAATAGCCTAAGTGTCCAAAGATTATTCACAAATAATTCACAATATAACATGATTTTTATATCTAATTTACATTAATTTATAGGCCAAATGGAAGGAATTTAGTGTTCAATTGCTGTAAATAAATGCCCATTTAAATCGGCTTTCTAGTGGGTTCATGTGAACGCGCTGGTTTAGAACGTTGACATCGCGCTGGATTAGTGCCCTCAAATGCCGAGAAAAATACTGCGGGATATAAAAAGCCCAAAATGAACTACTCGCTATAGATAACTTGATATATAGGGTTATATATATGCCCCATTTAATTTGAAAATAAGGTACATACCTTTAATTGTTTGCTTTATAAAACCCTGGGGCTGCGAGAGGTTGCGGAATGAGACAGTAATTTTAAAATTATTATAACTATATTATTGAGGCCTATAAAACTAATAATACCTTTTGCGACCGGGTCTTGCAGCGATTTTTCGTTAATGATTTACTAGGCTGAACATCTGCGATTAGTACAGCCTAGTAAAAATCGCGTTTTAAACCCGCCCCCTCCAAACAGCGCCAAAATCGCGGACCTGGCTGTGGGCAGATTCCCAATGACGATTCAGGTAGGTTTTGTAACATACCTAAGTGTTATGTTTATTTTATTTGTGTGCTGCAATGGCAACAATAAATGTATTTTGTCCTTTGTCCTTGTCCTTCATCACTCAGGGCACCAAGAAAAGATTTCCTGCCTACGGGTGCTATCGGTACGGGGTTTGTGAGTTCTCCCCGTGACCGCGTGGGTTTTCTCCGGATGCTCCGGTTTCCTCCTACAAGTCCTACACTCAATACATTGACTGATGAAGGCCAATGTACAAAACACCTGTTATATTTCCTGTACCGAAGATAGATACAAAGTGCTGGAGTGACTCAGCGGGACAGGCAGCATCTCTGAAGAGAAGGAATGGGTGATGTTTCGGGTTGAGACCCTTGTTCAGAGATGCTGCCTGTCCCGCTAAGTTACTCCAGCTTTTTGTGTCTATCTTCGGTTTAAACCAGCATCTAACAGTTCCTTCATACATATTTCCTGTACAACTCTCTGGCACTTATGACTAAATCCAGCACCTATCATTGCCATCTTTCTCCCTTGTGTTCTACAGGACAAGATTGTAACTTCATTTTCTTTAGACTTTAGAGATACAGCACGGAAACCGACTCTTCGGCCTAACGAGTCCGAGCAGACCAGCAGTCACCCCGTACACTAGCACTATCCTCCCACTGTGGACATTTTACAAAAGCCAATTAACCTAGAAACCTGCACGTCTTTGTAGTGTGGGAAGAAACCAAAGCACCCGGAGAAAACCCACGCGGTCACAGGGAGAACGTCCAAACGCCGTTCAGTCAGCACCCGCTGTCAGGATTGAACTTGGGTCTCTGGTGGTGTGAGGCAGCACCTTTACCGCTGTGTCACCGTGACACCCAACTAGTCCTAACCCTGTACCTATTCTCTTCCACGTTCTATTCTGCTTTGATTGTCTGTGGAACTACGACATTCAGATTTACATGGTTTCAGTGAAAGCTCTGATAAATGACTAATTCATTCCCATGAGGATATTCTGGGAGTACTTACATTGTGAAAGTAAGGAGGGGGAAGAAACCTCGCTCCAGGATACATTAGTCGAGTATATTTCATGAACTTGGTTAGACTATGACTGAATCTTTATCACATTTTTTACATCATAAGACAGACGACTTTATATATAGGATTTAAGAAACCTGTTACTCATTCTCTATAAAAAGGAGCATTAACAGATGTTGGAAGTATGTGTTTATAATAATTCAGCACCTGTTAAATGGTGGAACTGTCGAATGGAGTTGGATTAGCCAGCTACAGTTTGTCTTGCTCCAAGCCATAGGATGAATAAGGAGTAAGGAGTAAGCCATTTAGAACGTTAAGAATAAGGAGTAAGCCATTTAGAACGGAGACGAGGAAACACTTTTTCTCATAGAGAGTGGTGAGGGTGGAATTCGCTGCTTCAGAGGGCAGTGGAGGCAGGTTCTCTGGATGCTTTCAAGAGAGAGCTAGATAGGGCTCTTAAAAATAGCGGAGTCAGGGGATATGGGGAGAAGGCAGGAACGCGGTACTGATTGGGGATGATCAGCCATGATCACATTGAATGGCGGTGTTGGCTCGAAGGGCTGAATGGCCTACTCCTGCACCTATTGTCTATTGTCTATTGATTGATGGAATTAATTGATCGAAAGATACAGCAAGGAAACTGGCCCTTCATCCCACCGAGATCACATTGACCATTGATCACACTAATTCCATGTCATCCCACTCTCTCATCCACTCCCTACACTCGAGGGCCAATTAACCTGCAAACCTGTACTTTCTTGGGATGTGGAATGAAACCGGAGCACCCGGAGGAAACCTAAGCATTGAGTAACATTGTTTGCGGGTCTGAGGGGCACAGGAGGCTGAGGGGTAATCTTACAGAGGTGTATAAAATCATAAGGGGAATAGATAAGGTGAATGCACAGTATGTTACCCAGAGTATGGGGAATTGAGAACCAGGGCACATACTGTAGGTTTAAGGTGAGAGCATAAAAATTTAATAGGAACCTGAGGGACAACTTTTTCCAAACAGACGGTGATGGGTGTAGGGAACGAACTGCCAGAGGATGTAGTTGAGGCAGGGACTATAACAACATTTAAAAGACACTCAGACAACTACATGGATAGGAAAAGTTTAACGGGATATAGACCAAATGCGGGCAGGTGGGACGAGTGTAGATGGGACATGTTGGCCGGTGTGGGCAAGTTGGGCCGAAGGGCCTGTTTCTCTGCTGTATGACTATGATTTAGTTCTTATATGCAAGGTTACATGGAAGAACTAACATGTTCTAATGAATCCAATTCTCGACCCAAGACATCGCCCATTTCTTCTCTCCAGAGATGCTGCGTGCCCCGCTGGATTATTCCAGCATTTTGTGTTTATCTTCTCTTTCTCATCCAAGTTTCAAAAGTTGAGAATTGCAGAATATTTGTTGATTCTCATGAGGTACTTGGAGTGTACCTGGACAGTAAACTGGACAGGTCCATGAACACTGAGGCCCTGTACAAGAAGGGACTGAGCCAACTGTACTTTCTGAGGTTCGATCCTATTCTACGGGTGCTGTCTGTATGGAGTTTGTACGTTCTCCCTGTACCACGTGGGTTTTCTGCAGGCGCTCTGGTTTCCTCCTACATCCAAAAGACGTGCAGGTTTGCAGGTCAATTGGCTGTCTGCAAATTGTAAATTGTCCCTAGTGTATAGCATAGTGCTAGTATACGAGGCAATCGCCGGTGGGCTGAAGGGCCTGTTTCCACGTTGTATCTTGAAAGCCTCAATTCTAAATAGCCTGACGGTTGTTGGGAAGAAACCTGTTACCAATCCACAAATGTGGAAATTCTACAAATCTTTCATCCTACATATAGTCCGACATATTTGGATTAAATTAGCTTGAGCACCTCACTACGTATTGTGCTCAGTGGCTGTCCCGATTGTAGATTGTGTTACATCACTCCTAGATTTAGCAGCAAGGAATAGTTGTGGTTCTGACACAACCCAAACCCAAATAGGTTAAATACCCATCTGATTACCTTCATTTATCCAGAAATATAGTTGTTGCAGGGTTAATAACTATTGCTTGCAGCATTCCACAATATCAGAGTTATAGAGTCATAGAATCATACAGCACAGAAACAGACCATTCAGCCCAACTTGCCCATGACGATGAACATGCCCCATCTACACTTGTCCCACCTGCCCATGTTTAGCCCATATCCCTCAAAACCTGTCCTATCCATGTACCTGTCCAAGTGTCTGTTAAATGTTGTTATAGTACCTGCTTCTACTCCAACCTTTGCCTGCTCGTTCCATATACCCACCACCCTCTGTATGCAAAAGTTGCCCCTCAGGGTTTAGAGGGATATGGGTCAAATGCAGGCAAATGGGACTAGCCCAGTATGCCACTTGATCGGCATGGACAGGGTTGGCAGAAGGGCCTGTTTCCGTGTTGTACAGTTCTATGATTCTATTATGAATCACGCGCAGGCAGAGGAGATTAATTTAACTTGGCAACATGTTCGGCACGGTCATTGCGAGCTGAAGGGCCTATTGTTGTGCTGTACTCTTCTATGGGTAGGAAGTAACTACAGATGCTGGTTTACACTAGGGTTGCCAACTGTCCCATTTTAGCTGGGACATCCCGTATATTGGGTTAAATTGGTTTGTCCGCCCTTGTCCCGTATTTGACTGCTACCACTCGGGTCGAGGGGACTGTCGGGTCAATGCGTACGTCCCGATGTAGTGCAGCCTAAGGAGTGCAGCAGCAGCAGCGCCTCGCACGTGGCCCCGTCGGTCGGCAGCCCGGTCAGCTGTCTGACCTTCGGACCTTCGCTTACCGCCAACACCATCACCTCTCCTTCTCTTGGCCGGTCATCGGTTCATGAGTTGAATGGGGTGCCGGACTTTGTGTGCAGTCCAGCACCCGGGCCAACTCATCATTCACCCAGCCAGGCCGAGTCGGTCAACGAATTGCCGTCGGGAATTTGTCCCTGATTTTGACCTTTTGTCCCTTATTTGGGAATGAGAACATTGGCAACCCCGATCTAACACTATCCCACACACTAGGAGCAATTTTACAATTCTACAATTTACCAACACCAATTAACCTGCAAAACTTTGTTCTATGTCAATGGTCACTGAATCAGGATCCACAGTCTTGTGTACAGGAGTTCCACATTTCCGAATCAATTGCCCTGGTGTTCAAACAGCCACTCCTTCCAACCCAGCCCCGGGCTATGGTGTTGAGTGTTTCTATGTCAGAAAAGTAACGCTCAGTGTAACAAAATGAACAGTCTGCGATCACTCTTCCAGCCCAACTGACAGCGATCCCCAGCCTTGGTGAATAGATTTCACGGATATATGTACTCAATTTCCTGCCTTCACTTCCCAGAAACTGCGTATTGTGTCTGAGATCGTTAAAGGTTTAAGGAGAAAGTTGAAACAGTCAAGTACTTTATATTTTTTTAATGCAAGTCTTACAAATGAGCTTTTCAGGTCAATTGTATGTTCCGCATGCAACTAATCGTGATAAAACCAGTACTTCTAATAAACAAAAAGGTGCCGTTATGCACATCAATCACAAATGAATCTACATTTATCAGCAATTGTTTGCTATCAATATAACACTGTCACAGGGTGGAAATGTCAAAGACTAGAAGGCATAGCATTATGGTGAGAGGGGCAAAGTTTAAAGAGGGATGGGCGGGGAAGGTTTTTTTTACACAGAGGGTGGTGGGGACCTGTGACGTGCTGCCGGGGTGGGGGGGGGGGGGGGGGGGGGGGGGGGGGGGGGTGGGGGGGGATGGTGGTCAGATACGAGACCTTTAGATCGGCACGTGGATATATGCAGGGAATGGAGGGATATGGATCACGTGCAGGTGGATGTGTTCATCTTGGCATCATGTTCAGCACAGACATTGTGGGCCGGATGGCCTGTTCCTGTGCTGTATTGTTCTATGTTCCATGTCGCTGGTCCCAGAATTTAACAACAGAACAAACCTTCAGAATAGACAACGTTTTTGGTCTGAAGAAGGGTCTTGACCTGAAACGTTGCCTATTTCCTTCGCTCCACTGATGCTGCCTCACCCGCTGAGTTTCTCCAGCATTTTTGTCTACCTTCGATTTTCTAGCATCTGCAGTTCCTTCTTAAAAACCTTCAGAATGTATTATTTTATCATTATCTCTCCCGTTAGCTAAGTTCAGTCCGCTTTGTCACTGTTTTGTCTGTTAAAACAAAGCACTGGAAATTATAATTCTGGAAATCATACAGGTGGGATTTATACAGTGTAGCCTCTGAATCAAACATTCTTTGATGGGCTGCTGAGCATCATATCCAGACGTACAGCATGGAAACAGGCCCTTCAGCCCAACTCGTCCATGCCGACCAAGGTGTCCCATTTACACCAGTCCCATTTGTCCGCATTTGGCCCAAATCCCTCTAAATCTTTCCTATCCATATACCTGTCAATGTATTTTTAAATGTTATGGTTCATTCCTCAACTACCTCCTGTGGCAGCTCGTTCCGTACACCCACCACCTCATTATGCCTGTTCCAATTAATAGACGTGTGATTAACTGCGCCCAATTCCATATCCCTTCAACTTAGGTTCGGAAATATTTGAAATGCTGCAAGTTAGTCCCACCTGCCCGCATTTGGCCCATATCCCTCTAAACCATTCCTAACCATGTACTGTACCTGTCTGACAAAATAATTAAAATTCAAAGGCTGGGCAGATTTATGGCTTAAAACAAGTCAACTGGCCTAAGTAGCATGTTTACAATAGCTATATTGTTATGATCAAGAGGAAATCCGACTAGCATTAATAAATTATAGCTTACCTTCAAAGAAAATAAAATTACGTCCTCTCTAAAGATATTATTTTCAGTTCTTGAATAAAAGTGTGCAGGGACCAGAAATATCATCCTGCCTTTGGAGTTATTCTGTGATGTTTCTTTACACACTGAAGCAGGTGTGAATAAATATTAAGAAATTAGTCTGTAAATAAACTTCGAGAGACAAGAGTCAAGAATATGGAATTGGCATATTGTGCTGGCAACAAAATAATGAATTTCTTACTTGATGCAGCTTTTTTCAAATTTAATGTTTGGAGATACAGCATGGAAACTGATCCTTCGACCCACCAGGTCCACGTGGCCCATCGATCACCCACTCACACTAAGTCTATGTTATCCCACTTTCACATCCCAAAGGTCGCCTGTCCTTGTCCTCCAGAGATGCTGCCTGAGACGATGAGTTACTCCAGCACTTTGTGTCTTTTTGTAGTCCGAAGAAAGGTCGCGACCCGAAAACGTCAATTATCCACGTACTCCAAGGAACAAGGAACTGCAGACGCTGGTTTACAAAAGAAGACACAAAGTGCAGGAGTAACTCAGCAGGTCAGGCAGCATTTCTGGAGAACATGGACAGGTGACGTGTTGTGTCGAGACATTTCTTCAGACTGATTGTGTTGGTGGTGGGCCAAAGCCAAGCAAGTGATAAGTGGATACGGGTTTAGGAGGGTAATCGCAGACCTTAACATTTTAAAAGTACTTAAATCAGCTTTATAGACAATAGACAATACGTGCAGGAGTAGGCCATTCGGCCCTTCATTCAATGTGATCATGGCTGATCATCCCCAATCAGTACCCCGTTCCTGCCTTCTCCCCATATCCCCTGACTCCGTAATTTTTAAGAGCCCTATCTAGAAAGTATCCAGAGAACCTGCTTCCACCACCCTCGGAGGCAGAGAATTCCACAGACTCACAACTCTCTGTGAGAAAAAGTGTTTCCTTGTCTCCTTATTCTTAAACTGTGGCCCCTGGTTCTGGACTCCCCCAACATCGGGAACATGTTTCCTGCCTCTAGCGTGTCCAAACCCTTAACAGTCTTGATATATCTTTGATATATCCTTCTGAACACTCAGCTAGATTTTGCCCCATGATATATATATTACAATTGTAACGTTGCATCCTGGTCCAAAATGAGGGTTTTGAGCTAGCCATTGATAGGTACAAAGTGCTGGAGTAACTCAGCGGGTCGGGCAGCATCTCTGGAGAACATGGATAGGTGACGTTTCGGGTTTGGTACCCTTTTTCAGACTCATAAATGTCTGAGTAAAAACAAGGAACTGCAGATGGTGGTAGAGTAGTAGAGGAGGGGGAATTAGAGAGGGTGAGCAGTGAGAGAGAGTCTCATGGAGCCCCCTTCAGAGAGACGAGGAGAGGAAGGGTCTCGACCCAAAACGTCCCCGATCCGTAGATAGATTCAAAGTGCTGAAGTAACTCAGCGGGTCAGGCTGCATCTGTGGTATAGAGGAATAGGTGACGTTTCGAGTCGAGACCCTTTCTCAGACTCACCTGTCCATGTTCTCCAGAGATGCTGCTGCCTAACCTGCTGAGGTAGTGCAGGACTTTGTGCATTCATAAGTGTCTGACTTTGATGTGGTGGTCAGTTTTAAATTACAGTTTGAACGACCACACGCCCTGGTTGGAAGTAGCCATGTGTTTTACACCAACATTGGAGCAGAACCTGGATTTGACTGCCTAATTAAAAGGTAAAAAAGCCTTTGAAATGTGAAATGAGTCAGATCAAACAACCTCACCTGATCTTGCAAATGCTTCACCTCCAAGTCCTGGCATCGGGAAATGCATTTACAGTAACATCAGAGGAGAAATGTTGCAGAAAATCAAAGCAAGAATGTTTATTATCGTGTGTCCCGATACAAAACTATGAAATTCTTACTTGCAGCAGCACAACAAGCTTGTAGACATCATACTCTGTAAAACCTGTCGCAAACAACAAAGAAAATGTTCAATGTATATATAAATACATATATGGATCATGTGAGGTTAGAAACATAGAAACATGGAAAATAGGTGCAGGAGTAGGCCATTCGGCCCTTCGAGCCATTCAATATGATCATGGCTGATCATCCAAATTCAGTACCCTGTTCCTGTTTCTCCCCATATCCCTTGTTCTGTAGGTTGTTTGATTTCTACATATATAAATATATATATAAAAACAAATAGACGAACCTTAATAGTGTAATGTCCCTGAGTCTATGTAGTTCGGAGCTTTTTTGGAGGTTGTAGTGTTGTTCAAGAGCCTGATGGTTGCTGGGAAGAAGCTGTTCTTGAACCTGGAGGTCACGGTTTTCAGGCTCCTGTACCTTCTTCCCGATGGTAGCAGCGAGATGAGAGCGTGGCCAGGGTAGTGTGGGTCTTTGATGATGCTGGCTGCCTTTTTGAGGAAGCACCCCATGTAAGTCCCTTCGATGGTAGGTTCCTTTGAAAGAAATCTGGCACAGAACATAGAACAGTACAGCACATGAAGATTCAGATTCAGATTCAGATTCAATTTTAATTGTCATTGTCAGTGTACAGTACAGAGACAACGAAATGCATTTAGCATCTCCCTTGAAGAGCGACATAGCAAACGATTTGAATAAAAAATAATAATAATAAGTGTCCGGGGGGGGGGGGATGATTGGCAGTCACCGAGGTACGTTGTTTAGTAGAGTGACAGCGGCCGGAAAGAAGCTGTTCCTCGACCTGCTGGTTCGGCAACGGAGAGACCTGTAGCGCCTCCCGGATGGTAGGAGGGTAAACAGTCCATGGTTGGGGTGAGAGCAGTCCTTGGCGATGCTGAGCGCCCTCCGCAGACAGCGCTTGCTTTGGACAGACTCAATGGAGGGGAGCGTGGAACCGGTGATGCGTTGGGCAATTTTCACCACCCCCTCTGCAATGTCTTCCGGTCGGAGACAGAGCAGTTGCCATACCATACTGTGATGCAGTTGGTAAGGATGCTCTCGATGGTGCAGCGGTAGAAGTTCACCAGGATCTGAGGAGACAGATGGACCTTCTTCAGTCTCCTCAGGAAGAAGAGACGCTGATGAGCCTTCTTGAACAGGCCCTTCGGCCCACATGTCTGTGTTGAACATGATGCTGAGATAAACTAATGACCTGCATGTGATCCACATTCCTCCATTCCCCGCATGTTCATGTGTCTGTCCAAAAACCTCTGAAACACCACTATCGTATCTGCCTCCACCACCACCCCTGGCAGCATGTTCCAAGCACCCACCACTGTGTAGAAAACTTGCCCCTCCTTTAAACTTTGCTCCTTAAAGCTACGCCCTCTGATATTTCTCATTTCCATCCTTGGAAAATGGTTCTGACTGTCTACCACATCTATGGCCCCATAGCAGAAGAGTCAACGTCACGGGGCTGGAAACTGGAAGTATCCTGAGCTAATTCTGCTACCACCATCATCTTTTGCAACAAGTGATTTTCGCCGGAAGCTTGCGCCCTTTTCAGGACGGACGATGGCAGCGATTTGAAACATGGAAAATGGACACGAAAGAAGAAGACCACATCTATGCCTCTCATAACTTTATATACTTGAGCATTACGTGCAGTTCTAGTCGCCCCCATTACAGGAAGGGTGTGGAGGCATTGGAGAGGGTGCAGAGGAGATTCACCAGAATGATGCCTGGGTTAGGGAGCATTAGTCACAGAAGTCACAGAGAGAGTTTGGACAGACTTGGATTGTTTTCTCTGCTGCGTCAAAAGTTCAGAGGAGACCTGATAGAAGATTACAGCATCGAACTAATGTGGGCCGAAGGGCCTGTTTCTCCGCTGTTTCTTTCGATCATTAAAACCATGTTAGGAAATTGCAAGGGCATTGCCCCAATCTACTGTGGTAATGTACATAATCTGCCAAATTACATGTGCAAGGTGAAAGACATATGGAGCACAAAGTAACAATGAAAGAGGTTTGAAGTAGGGGTTTTACTTTGATCACATCATAAACCAGTTGAAACAACATGTTGGCAGGCAACCTGTTGCCTCTAAATGTTCACAAATGCTGCAAAACTCAAGCCTCAGAGTAAAAATTAGTTTAGTTTAATTTAGAGATACAGTGTGGAAACAGGCCCTTCGGCCCACAGAGTTCATGCTGACCAGCGATCACCTGTCGGTAAAGATGGTGCCCAAAACAGGCGACACTTCGTGCTGGTCCCAGAGGTGGATCTGCAATCGTTCATTACAATCGCTTCCCTCTTCTAAACCTCTACTACAACAGCAGCATTTCTTACTCAAACTATGCACTACTTAATCTCTCTGATCTGGACTATCTTTAATCAGACGGCTGGAATACATCTTGCACTGAACGTTATTCCCTATATCCTGTATCTCTACACTGTGGATGGCTTGATTCGCTCCATAAATGCTGCTGCACCCGCTGAGTTTCTCCAGCATTTTTGTGTACATTGTAATCATGTATAGTCTTTACACGGACTGGATAGCAGGCAACAAAAAAGCTTTTCACAGTACCTTGGTACACATGACAAAAAACGAAACTAAACACTAGTTCTATGTTATCCTACTTTTTCATCCACTTTAAGAATAAGGGGTAAAGCATTTAGAACAGAGACGAGGAACTCTGAGTGTGGAATTCTCCGCCTCACAGGGCGGTGGAGGTTGGTTCTCTGGATACTTTCAAGAGAGAGCTAGATAGGGCTCTTAAAGACAGGGGAGTCAGGGGATATGGGGAGAAGGCAGGAATGGGGTACTGATTGGGGATGATCAGCCATGATCACATTGAGTGGCGGTGCTGGCTCGAAGGGCTGAATGGCCTACTCCTGCACCTATTGTCTATTGTCTCTACCCACCAGGGGAAATTTACAGAGGGCCAACTAACTGACAAGCCCGCACGTCTTTGGGATGTGGGAAGATTTTGGAACACCCAGAAGCATCCACATGTTTACCTTTTGCTCCATTGCGTTTTTCATAATTTGACAGATTTTGTACATTACCACAGTTGTTCTGGGCAATTGTCTTTGCAATTTCCTAACATGGTTTGAAGGATTGAAAGGAACAGTATAGAAATCATCCCTTCGGCCCACCATGTCCACACTGACCATCGATCACCTGATGTGGACACAGCCCAGACCATCACCCTCTGTTGATTCCATTTAACTTCAGGCTACCTCGGCAAAGGCCACCAGCATAACCAAGGACCAGTCTCATCCCGGTCAGTAACTCTTCTCCCCTCACATCAGGCAAGAGGTATAGAAGTGTGAAAACGCACCACCTCCAGATTCAGGGACAGCTTCTTCCCAACTGTTATCAGGCAACTGAACCATCCTATCGTCAACAAGAGAGCAGGCCTGACCTTCCATTTGCCTTATTGTAGACCCACAGACTATCTTTAATCAGACTTTACTGAACTTTATCTTGCACCAAACATTATTCTCCTTATCCTGCATCTGCACACTGTGGACGTCTTGATTCTAATCATGTATCGGTTTTCTGCTGACGGGTTAGCACACAACAGAAAGCTGTTCACTGTACCTCAGTATACATGACAATAATAAACCTGAAACTCTTTATTGAAACAAAAGACAGCAGAAGTCATTATTATTTGTGCTACAAAGGACACTTTCACATTTCCCCGCATTATACTCCAATTTCCTTTTTTTGGACTCTGCTTAGCAGGATACAGTTCAGTTTATTATTGTCAAGGGTACTGAGGTACAGTGAAAAACTTTGTTTCGCATGCTATCCAATCATATCAGATCACGGTGGCGCAGCGGTAGAGTTGCCGCCTTGCAACGGTTGCAGCGCCAGAGACCCGGGTTCGATCCCGACTATGGGTGCTGTTTGTACGGAGTTTGTACGTTCTCCCCATAACATTCTCTGAGATCTTCGGTTTCCTCCCACACTCCAAAGACGTTCAGCTTTGTAGGTTAATTGGCTTGGTCTATGTGTAAATTGTCCCTAGTTGGGTGTAGATTAGTGTTAATGTGCGGGGATCGCTGGTCACTGCAGACTCGGTGGGCTGAAGGGCCTGTTTCCGACTGTACCTCTAAACTAAATTAAACTAAAAATAATAATACTATACATAAATACAATCGTCAAAGTCAGGTACAATAGGTAGATACTTGTAGGGCCGAGATGGCCTGTTTCCGTGCTGTAATTGTTATATGTTATATGAATATAGTTCTCAGCATTGTAGCGCATCAGTTCCGTAGACTAGGTCCAATGTCCACAATGGGGTAGAGGTGAATAGGACAGTACCCTAGCTTATGGAAGGACCGTTCAGAAGCCTGACAACAGAGGGGAAGAAGCTGTTCCTGAGTCTGGTGGTGTGTGCTTTGAAGCTTCTGTACCTTCTGCTGGACGGGAGCAGGAAGAAGAAGGAATGACCGGGGTGGGACAAGCCTTTGATTATGTTGGCTGCTTTTCCGAGGCAGAGTGAAGTGCGGATGGAGTCAATGGTGGGGAGTCTGGTCTGTGTGACGAACTGGGCTACATCTACCTATCCAATGTATGCAGTGGGGTAGAATTTGTGGAACAATGCAGTGCAGTGTGAGTAAAGGAATAGACACTAACTGACACAACAATCTATTTGATGATCTACTTGCCTGCAGCTGAGGCCAGTCACAGATTCCAGCTCTCAACTGTTGCTGCACTGAGAACTATGTAAAACATAGGTTGCAAACACTAAAACTGCTTGATGTGGTAACAGAGTTCACCAAGGCACAGTCGAACAACAGGCTATTCATCAGTCTGAAGGCTCACTACAAAACTTGGATGAAAAGAATATACAGTTTAGTTTAGACGATACTTTACAATTCTCCAAAGCATTTTTGAAATTCAACACCTCGTCAAAGTACAACTGCGTGGATGAATGGCTTATTTGTGACCAATTACTATTAATTTAACGCAGAAGACAGATAGAGTAACAGAGCTGTATAGCATGGAAATAGGCCCATCGTGTCCATACTGAACAAATTAGCTAGTTTGTCTGCATTTAGTCCCTCTAATTCCTTCCTTTCCATATATCTGTCCAAATGTTTTTAGAAGCAGCAAATTAAATCCACTTCTTTAGCTTTCTCTAGCCGCTCGTTCCAGATACGGACTATCCTCTGAGTGATTAAAGTTGCCCCTGAGATCCCTAGAGTCATAGGGTGATACGGCGTGGAAACAGGCCCTTCGGCCCAACTTCCCCACACCAACCTACATGTCCCAGCTACACTAGTCACACCTGCCCGCATTTGGCCCATATCCCTCCAAACCTGTCCTATCCATGTACCTGTCTAACTGTTTCATAAACATTGGGATAGTCCCAGCCTCAACTACCTACTCTGGCAGCTCGTTCCATACTCCCCCCACCCTTTGTGTGAAAGAGTTACTCCTCAGATTCCTATTAAATCTTTTCCTCTTCACCTTAAACCTATGTCCTCGATTCACCTACTCTGGGCAAGAGACTGTGCATCAACTCGATCTATTCTTATCATGATTTTATACACCTTTATAAGATCATCCCCTCATCTTCCTGCGCTCCAAGGAATAGAATCCCAGCCTACTCAACCTCTCCCTATAGCTCACACCCTCTAGTCCTGGCAATATCCTCGTAAATCTTCTCTGTACCCTTTCCAGCTTGACAACATATTTTCTATAAAATAGTGCCCAGAACTGAACACAATATTCTAAATGCGGTCTCACCAATGTCTTATACAACTGCAACATGACCTCCCAACTTCTATGCTCAATACTCAAGACTGATGAAGGCCATTGTGCCAAAAGCCTTTTTGACCAAATTGTCTACCTGCGACTCCACCTTCAAGGAACCATGCACCTGCACTCCTAGATCCCTCTGCTCTACAACACTCCCTAGAGCCCTACTATTCCTGCCCATGTTAGACGTCCCAACGCCTCATATTTCTCTGCATTAAATTCCATCAACCATTCCTCCGCCCACCTGGCCCATCAAGATCCTGCAGCAATTTTTCACAACCATCTTCAGTATCTGCAACACCACCAACTTTTGTATCATCTGCAAACTTGCTAATCTTGCCGTATCCAAATCATTGATGTAGATGACAAACAGTAACGGGCTCAGCACTGAACCGTGAGGCACACCCCCCTAGTTACAGGCCTCCAATCCGAGCAGCAACCTTCCACCATCACCCTCTGCTTCCTTCCATAAAACCAATTTGCTATCCATTCCATTATCTCTGCAGGATCCCATGAGATCTAACCTTCCAGAGCAGCCTACCATGCGGAACTTTGCAGAATGCTTTGCTGAAGTCCATGTACACAACATCTACAGCTCTGCCCTCATCGACCCTTTTTGGTCTCATCATCAAAAAACTCAATCATATTTGTGAGACGTGACCTACCATGTACAAAACCATGGTAGGTCACTTGCGGCCGCAGCAGATGCAACACTTGTCCCTTTACCTCCCCCCTCAACTCCTTTCAGGGACCCAAGCAATCGTTCCAGGTGCGACAGAGGTTTACCTGCATCTCTTCCAACCTCATCTATTGCGTCCGCTGCTCTAGATGTCAGCAGATCTATATCGGTGAGACCAAGCGGAGGTTGGGCGATCGTTTCGCCGAACACCTCCGCTCGGTCCGCAATAACCAAGCTGACCTCCCGGTGGCTCAGCACTTCAACTCCCCCTCCCACTCCATCTCCGACCTCTCTGTCCTGGGTCTCCTCCATGGCCACAGCGAGCAGCACCGGAAATTGGAGGAACAGCACCTCATATTCCGTTTGGGGAGTCTGCATCCCGGGGGCATGAACATCGACTTCTCCCAATTCTGTTAGTCCTTGCTGTCTCCTCCCCTCCCTCAGCTCCCCTGCTGTCTCCTCCCACCCTCCAGCCTTCCGGCTACTCCTCCTTTTCCCTTTCTTGTCCCCACCCACCCCCACCCCTGATCAGTCTGAAGAAGGGTTTCGGCCCGAAACGTTGCCTATTTCCTTCGCTCCATAGATGCTGCTGCACCCGCTGAGTTTCTCCAGCTTTTCTGTGTAACCTACAAAACCATGCTGACTATCCCTAATCAGCCCTTGTCAAACTAAATGCATGTATAACCTATCCCTCAGAATACTCTCTCGTAACTTTCCAACTACAGATGTAGGCTCATCGGCCTATAGTTCCCAGCATTTCCCCTGTAGCTCTTCTTGAATAGAGACACAACATTTGCCACCCTCCAGTCTTCCGGCACCTCTCCTGTATTTAAGGACAACTCGTAAATTTCAACCAGGGCTCCCGCAATTTCACCTCTAGTTTCTAGGATATATCTGATCAGGCCCTGGAGGTTTGTCTGCCTTCATACACCATAGTATCTTCAGCACATTTTTGATTGTAACAGTGAGGTGAGTACCTGTGATGGACCTTCGATGGTGGGGATGTCAGTACCTGCGATGGACCTTCGATGGTGGGGAGGTCAGTACCTGTGATGGACCGGGCAGTGTCCTCCACTCTCTGTAGTCTCTTTTGTTCCTGGGTGTTTGAGTTACTGAACCAGGCCGTGATGCAACCAGTCAGTGTGCTCTCTACGTTACACCTGGAGAAGTTCTGAGAAAATAGCAACTGCCTCCTCTGTTAAACTTTTAATATACAGAGCGGGAACAGGCCCTTCGGCCCACCGAGTCCGTGCCGACCAGCAATCACCCTGTACGCTAGCATTATCCTACACACAATTTACAATTGATAGAATCCAATTAACCTACAATTAATCAACCTGTAGGGAGACAAAAATACAGGTGCACAACCTTTTATCTGGTGTTCCAGAAACCGAAAAACTCCGAAAACCGGCCATTTTTTCCAGATGTCGTCTGCGCACCAAAGCTCGCGTTTGGCGCCAAACTTGACCCAAAACGACCCACGGTCAACCCAGGTCTGTACTACTGTGGCGGCTGCCTCCTCCCTGGAGACCGGGAGACGCTTAAACATCTGTAAATCATTGCTTAAATGTTAGTCAGTTAGTTTGGAGGGCTTTTATGTGAAGGGGGGTGAAGGGGTAAACTTTAATTCTTAGTCCCCTACCTGGTCGGAGAGGCGGGGAGCGGTCAATGCCTTACCGGGTCGCCGTGCAGTAAGCTCCGCAGCGCTGTGGCCGTTGGGGCTGCGGGCGGCGCCAGTTGTAGCTCCGACCCCGGCAACTCTACCCCTGGCTGCGAGGCGCTCCAAATCCAGCGCGGCCCGCGGCCGGACGCCCCAGCTCCGCGAATGTCGGGAGTCGGCAGCGTCGCAGCGCTGGGATACCAGCGGGGAGCGGGCAATGCCTTACCGGGTCGCCGTGCGGCAAGCTCCGGAACGCTGTGGCCGCCGACACACAACATCGCGGAGCGTCGCTGGATTTGGAGCCGCGCAGCCAGGGGTAGAGTTGCCGGGGTTGGAGCTCCAACCGGCGCCGCCCGCGGCCGGACGGAGCCCCCAACTCCGCGGCTCCAAATCCAGCGACGCTCCGCGATGTTGTGTGTCGGCGGCCACAGCGTTCCGGAGCTTGCCGCACGGCGACCCGGTAAGGCATTGCCCGCTCCCCGCTGGTATCCCAGCGCTGCGACGCGGCCGACTCCCGACATTCCCGGAGCTGGGACGTCCGACCGCGGGCGGCGCTGGATTTGGAGCGCCTCGCAGCCAGGGGTAGAGTTGCCGGGGTCGGAGCTCCAACCAGCGCCGCCCGCGGCCGGACGGAGCCCCCAGCTCCGCGAGGTTGGGAGTCGCCGACCAGGTAGGGGACTAAGAATTAAAGTTTCCCCCTTCACCCCGACTCCACCACCACCACATAAAATCCCTCCAAACTAACTGACTAACATTTATGCAATGAGTCTCCCGGTCACCCGGGAGGAGGCAGCTGCTCCAGACTTTTCAAGCCGCCCGCGCTACCTACCTAATCTACGCTAAAAATCTTCCATCCTGAAATCCGAAAATGTCCGAAATCCGACAAGTGTCTGGTCCCAAGGCTTTCGGATAAAAGGTTGTGCACCTGTACTGGAGAAACTCAGCGGGTGAGGCAGCATCTATGGAATGAAGGAACAGGCAACGTTTCGGGTCGAGACCCTTCTGAGGACTGGTGTGGGGGGGAGGGCGGGAAAAAGAAAGGAAGAGGCAGAGACAGTAGGCTGTGGGAGAGTTGGGAAGGGGAGGGGAAGGAGGGAGAAAGCAAGGACTACCTGAAATTGGAGATGTCAATGTTCATGCCGCACGGGTATGGGGTATGAAATTCTCCAATTTCAGGTAGTCCTTGCTTTCTCCCTCCTTCCCCTCCCCTTCCATCCTCCATGGCCAAAGTGAGTCCCACCACAAATTGGAGGAGCAGCACCTCGTATTTCGCTTGGGCAGTTTACACCCCAGCGGTATGAACATTGACTTCTCCGATTTCAGGTAGTCCTTGCTTTCTCCCTCCTCCTCCTCCCCTTCCATGGATTCTGTTAATCAACTTGTACGTCTTTAGAGTGTGGGAAGTAGCCAAAGCACCCGGAGAAAACTTGGGCAGTCACAGGGAGAGCATGCAAACTCCGTACAGACAGCACCCGTGGTCAGGATCAACTCAGGTCTCTGGAGCAGTGAGGCAGCAACTCTACCGCTGCACCACTGTGTTATGGTTGCATTTCCCCTGCTGTGTCACGGATGCCTTCTTGATGTATATTGCCCCCTAACCAGGAACTGGAACTCAGAATATATTTTTCATTGCAATATCTTTGCTGGGGAGTTTACAAAAACAATCTGTACCAGTGAACACCTGATACTGACCAGAGTTAATGGAAGGCAATGGTGGCAAGGAACCAGAAACAATCTTAAATCGTATATATTTTTATTAATCGTTTGAGCTTATTTCAATATTTATAAATCTCAGGTTATTCTCTTTAAAAGCAGACTATGAATATTAACAGACCCACCTTACCGTTTAGAAAATGTTCATCACATTTATTGCAGCACATTTAAATGTGAATCTGATGTTATATTTCATTTTTAAAGCTGGATAAAGATTTTTAACGGCACTTGGCTTAAAGCCAGACTCATGTGAGCAGCTTTGGGTCCGTATCTGAGGAAGGATGTGCTGCCATTGGAGAGGGTCCAGAGGAGGTTTACGAGAATGATCCTTGGAATGAGTGGGTTAACCTACGATGAGCGTTTGTCAGCACTGGGCCTGTACTCGCTGGAGTTTAGAAGAATGAGGGGGGCCTCAATGAAACTTACCGAATCGTGAAAGGCCTGGATAGAGTGGACGTGGAGTGGATGTTTCCACTAGTGGGAAAATCTAAGACCAGAGGTCACACTCTCAGAATAAAAGGATGTACCTTTACAAAGGAGATGAGGAGAAATTTATTTAGTCAGAGGGTGGTGAATCTGTGGAATTCATTGCCACAGATGGCATTGGAGGCCGTCAATAGATATTTTTAAAGTGGAGGTCCTAGACTCTCCCACTATTGGAAACATCCTCACCATGTCCACTCTATCCAGGCCTTTCACTATTCATCAAGTTTAATTGAGATCCCCCCTCATTTTCTAAACTCCAGCGCGTGCAGGCCCAGTGCCGTCAAACGCTCATCATACATTAACCCAATCATCCCTGGGATCATTCTGGTAAACCTCCTCTGGACCCTCTCCAACGCCAGCACATCCTTCCTCAGATATGGGTGCCAAAACTCCTCACAGTACTCCAAATACAGTCTGACTAGCGCCTTATAGAGCCTCAGTATTACATCGCTAATTGCCGTTTGATTCTCTAGCCCTGGGTTCAGTTGTGTAAAGGGCCTGTCCCACTTGAGCGTCATTTGTGCGTCATTTGTGCGTCACGCAGGTGAGAATCATGAAATCCTGGGGCGCCGCGTGCTACTGCGCATCACTGCCTCTACGCGTGCTACTACGCCACCACGCCTCTCCACGCACTATGTGCGCGTAAATGCACGGCACGCGCGCGTCGTCTGTCGTGACGCGTAAATTATGTTGCGTAAATGACGCACAAATAACGCCCAAGTGGGACGGGCCCTTGAGAACGCATTGATAGTCTGCTCACACATGACCATTTTCTCTCCGGTGGGAAAGGAAACCAGATGTGGATAAAAACAAGTTGCCTATTCATTATCACACCGTTCCTCTCAGCAATAAAAGTGACAAAATGCCTCTGTGAGACTTTTATCTTCCTGTCTAATTGTGGAGCAGAAAGGCATTTGGATGATATTATACCTTTCAGCTTCTTCACGATGTTAGTTGAAGTTCCGACAACTTTGAGAAATAAGCTGTGTGAGGATGGTTGCCACGGAACTTGGACTGGATAGAGTGGATGTGGAGAGGATGTTTCCACTGGTGTGGGAGGACTCGAGGTCATCATCACAATCATCATAATACTTTAATAGCCAAGTATGTTTTGCAACATACGAGGAATTTGATTTGCCATACAGTCATACCAATAAAAAGTAACAAGACACACAAAATACATTTTAACATAAACATCCACCACAGTGACAACTCCACATTCCTCACTGTGATGGAAGGCGAAAAAAAAAGTTAAATCTCTTCCCTTCTTTGTTCTCCCGCGGTCAGGGGCCTCGAGCCTTCCGTAACCGACAGTCGGGCCCTCTGCGTCGGGGCGATCAAGCTCACGCATCGGGAGGGAATCTCAGCTTCCCTGCGCCGGCGATCGGACACTGGGTCGGGGCTGGTCAAACATTCTGCGTTGTTTGGAGCTTCCCGATATCGCTTTCTACCCGAGACTGCGAGCTCCTTGATGCTAAAGTCCACAGGTCGTTCCGCCCGCGCGCTCAGTCTACTGGAGGGGCTCGCCATCCAAGTAAACCCCAGGCTCTTGCAGGGCCTTCCTCCGTCGCCTTCAACCACCTCGACCCGCGTCCCGACGTCCCTCTCCTACGCGGCCATCTGTGCGCCCTGGAGGCTCCTCCTGCAGCCGACCAAGAAGGTGCTGGAGGCAGCTCAATAGAATTCCCTTTCTTGTGTGAAGAATGGTTCCGACTCAAAACATCACCCATTCCTTATCTCCAGAGATGGTGCCTGACCCGCTGAGTTACTCCAGCGCGCTGTGTCTATCTTCGGTGTCTATTCACCTAGTGCACCCTAACTGCATTTTGTTGGCTCATATTCCACTTCATTGTATGTTGTTCTCTCTGGAGTTTGATCCTCCAGGACATTCAGGAGAGCTGTAGACTTCTGAGCCTTTGCTTCGAAGGCAGAGAACTCTGACTCTGACTCTGACCAGCGATAGATCTTAACTGATGGGAATTTAATGAGCAGGTCAATGAGAGGTTTACTAGCACCTGCACACATATAGGGCAATCACTCCAAGTGTTGGTGTGTCTCCAAGTCTGCCAGTGTTTTACGATGGAAATTCCAGTGTGTGTATATATGTGGCAGTCAAAGATTACAAGAGCAGCCCTTGTTATATTACCTAATATGAAGTCAACTTCACAAGTTTACAGTGTTTGAATTATCATCACGTTTTACTTTATAAGGAGTATTTCAGCAAAGCACCTTTTCCATGGTTGTTTGAAGTGGGCCAGAGAGGTGTATTTGATATAACTATATGCACAGATTTGATGGTGTGGTAACAAAGGCTTTTGCGAGTCAGGGAATTGGGTCTGAAGAAGTGTCTCGACCCGAAACGTCATCTATTCCTTTTCTCTAGAGATGCTGTCTAAAGGGCCTGTCCCACTTGGCTGTCATTTACCCGTAATTTACGCGACATCATCTACGCGTCACGACGCATGACGCGCGCGTCGTGACACGCACGTGATGCGCGCATGGTGCGCATAACGCGTGCCTGGTGCGTGATGACATAGGCAGTGATGCGCAGCCGCGCGCAGCGTTGCAGGATTTAGTGATGTACAAAATCATCGCTCGCCATCTGCGTGACGCACAAATGACGGCCAAGTGGGACAGGCTCTTTACCCGCTTAGTTCAAGTTCAAGTCACACTTATTGCCACATGCACCAATTGGTACAGTGAAATTTGAGTTACCGTACAGCTATACAAATAAAAATAACACAATACACAATAGAATTTAACATAAACATCCACCACAGTGGAATCAACATTTCTCACTGTGATGGAAGGCAATAAAGTTCAGACATCTTTCTCCTTTGTTCACCTGTGGTCGGGGCCTTGAACCCATCGCAGTCGCCGCTACGGACGGCCCGAATGTACAGGCCCTCTCGCCGGGATGATTGAAACTCCGGCATCGGAACAGACGGAGCCCACTCTGCGGCTTGGAGTTTCAGAATCGGCTGCTTCCTACCAGAGACCGCGGCTTCCAAAGTCCACAGGCCGAGCTGGGCCGAGCTCCAACACTGGCGATCCTCGACAAGTAGTCAAGGGCCTGTCCCACTTGGCCGTCATTTGCGCCTCATTTACGCGTCATATGTAAAATAGGTCGACTCGTCATTACGCGCGACATCGCATGCAAATCACGCGTCATGACACTGTCTGGTCATAACGTAATCATGCGTCACCATGCGATATACGTGAGACGTCGGGACGCCAGCGTGCGTACCCAATGCGTCAGCGTGCGTACGCAATACATCATGCAGGTGGCGCACAAAGACTCCTCCACGCCTCTCCATGTGCCCGTCCCACGCCACCCACATGCTACCCATGCGTCACAACGCGACGACCACATTTTTGGAGATCACGTAAATGGCGCGCAAATGACGGCCAAGTGGGACAGGCCCTTAACTCTAGATTTTTGTGTCTATCCTTGGTTTTAACAAGCATTACTAGTTCCTTCCCACAGAATTGAGTACATAAGTTGGGATGTTACATGTACAAAATGTGGCTGAGGCAGCATTTGGAGATCTTGGTCACTCCAGTTATCCAGTGATCAGCTTTGGTCACTCTGCTAAAGGAAAGATGTCATGAAGCTGGAAAAAGCTGGAAGAAGATTTTGGAGGATGTTGCCAGGACTCTCCTCAGAGCGCAAGAGACTGAGAGGTGATCTTATAGGGGTGTATAAAATCATGGGGGGAATAGATAGGGTGAATACACACATTAGGGGATTCAAGAACCAGAGAGCACAGGTTTAAGGTGAGAGGGGAAAGATGTAATAGGAATGTGAAAGACAACCTTTCACACAGAGGGTGGCGGGTGTATGGAACGAGCTGCCGGAGGTCCTCTCTCCCATTTGGAAGGGCTGCTGGGGCCCCTGGAAGGAGATGAGGGAGGTGGTTAGTTTGGGTGGGAAGGGACGTGGACCAAGCAGTTACGGAGGGAGCGGTCCCTGCAGGATGCAGGAGAGATCTTCTTCTTCTCCTTGCGTATGCCACGAACAGCCTAAAGTTGAAGGACAACTTGTTCTATTTGTTCTTATTTGATTGTGCACGCCAGGTTGATTGCATTCGTCGAAACAGGGTGGACCACGTGAAGGTTGCAATCTCCCACCCCAGGGCAGGAGAGATGAGAAAGGGTAGATATAACTGGTGGTGGTCTATGTATTTTAAATGTTGTTATAGTACGTAGATAATATATGTACCTGCCTCAATTTCCTCTTCTGGCAGCTTGTTCCATTCACCCAGTGAAAAAGTTGTTCCTCAGGTCCCGATTAAATCTAGTCCCTCTCACATTAAACCCTCCAGTTCTTGATTCCCCGACACTGGGGTTTATGGGTGGAGGCGAGGACGGAGGAGTGGGAGGGATGGCCTGAATAATATCCTTCCATCACAACCCTCTGTCTTCTATCAGTAAGCCAGCTCTGAATTCACACAGACGACAGTTACAGAATGCTGGAGTAACTCAGCGGGACAGGCAGCATTTCAGGAGAGAAGGAATGGACCATGGCCCCTGAGATGGAATGGGTGACGTTTTGGGTCAGGACCCTTCTTCAGACTTCAGAGTCAGGGCAGTGGGAACCTAGAGATATGAAAAGGTACAAAGAACAAATGAATGAAAAGTATAAAAAGGACAACTCAAAGTCAGCAACGATGATCAAGGAAAGGTAGAGCCCACAATGGTCCATTGTTGGCTGTGGAAAAGGTTATAACAGGGGGATTTTAAATATTGTTATAGTACGTAGATAATATGTACCTGCCTCATTTACCTCTTCTGGGGAGTGAGAATTGGAAGAGCAAATATGTAAGGAGATCGCAGATATTAGTAGTAAGCACAAGGTAGTGATTGTGGGAGATTTCAATTTTCCACACATAGACTGGGAAACACATTCTGTAAATGGGCTGGATGGTTTGGAGTTTGTAAAATGTGTGCAGGATAGCTTTTTGCAGCAATACATAGAGGTACCTCCTAGAGAAGGGGCGTTGCTGGACCTCCTGTTAGGAAATGAGACAGGTCAGGTGGCAGAGGTATGCGTTGGGGAACTGTTCGGGTCCAGTGATCACAATACCATTAGTTTCAATATAATTATGGAGAGGGTCAGAACTGGACCTAGGGTTGAGATTTTTGATTGGAGAAAGGCTAACTTTGAGGAGATGCGAAAGGATTTAAAAGGAGTGAATTGGGACATTTTGTTTTATGGGAAAGATGTGGAAGAGAAATGGAGGACATTTAAAGGGGAAATTTTAAGAGTACAGAATCTTCATGTCCCTGTTCGGTTGAAAGGAAATAGTAAAAATTGGAAAGAGACATGATTTTCAAGGGAAATTGGACACGGTTCGGAAAAAGAGAGAGATCTACAATAATTATAGGCAACATGGAGTATATGAGGTGCTTGAGGAGTATAAAGAATGTAAAAAGAATCTTAAGAAATAAATTAGAAAAGCTAAAAGAAGATATGAGGTTGCTTTGGCAAGTGAGGTGAAAGTAAATCCAAAGGGTTTCTACAGCTATATTAATAGCAAAAGGATAACGAGGGATAAAATTGGTCCATTAAAGAGTCAGAGAGGACAGCTATCTGCAGAGCCAAAAGAGATGGGGGAGATATTGAACAATTTATTTTCTTTGGTATTCACCAAGGAGAAGGATATTGAATTATGTGAGGTAAGGGAAACAAGTAGAGTAGCTATGGAAACTATGAGATTCAAAGAAGAGGAAGTCCTGACACTTTTGAAAAATATAAAAGTGGATAAGTCTCCAGGTCCGGACAGGATATTCCCTAGGACATTGAGGGAAGTTAGTGTAGAAATATCAGGGGCTATGACAGAAATATTTCAAATGCCATTAGAAACGGGAATAGTGCCGGAGGATTGGCGTACTGCGCATGTTGTTCCATTGTTTAAAAAGGGTTCTAAGAGTAAACCTAGCAATTATAGGCCTGTTAGTTTGACGTCAGTGGTGGGCAAATTAATGGAAAGGATACCTAGAGATAATATATATAAGCATCTGGATAAACAGGGTCTGATTAGGAACAGTCAACATGGATTTGTGCCTGGAAGGTCATGTTTGACCAATCTTCTTGAATTTTTTGAAGAGGTTACTCGGGAAATTGATGAGGGTAAAGCAGTGGATGTTTTATATATGGACTTCAGTAAAGCCTTTGACAAGGTTCCTCATGGAAGGTTGGTTAAGAAGGTTCAATTGTTGGGTATTAATGGTGGAGTAGCAAGATGGATTCAACAGTGGCTGAATGGGAGATGCCAGAGAGTAATGGTGGATGGCTGTTTGTCAGGTTGGAGGCCGGTGACTAGTGGGGTGCCGCAGGGATCTGTGTTGGGTCCACTGTTGTTTGTACATCAATAATCTGGATGATGGTGTGGTAAACTGGATTAGTAAGTATGCAGATGGTACTAAGATAAGTGGTGTTGTGGATAATGAAGTAGATGAAGTAGATGAAGTCTACAGAGAGATTTAGGCCGTTTGGAAGAGTGGGCTGAAAGATGGCAGATGGAGTTTAATGCTGATAAGTGTGAGGTGCTACATCTTGGCAGGACAAATCAAAATAGGACGTACATGGTAAATGACAGTGAATTGAGGAATGCAGTTGAACAGAGGGATCTAGGAATAACTGTGCACAGTTCCCTGAAGGTGGAATCTCATGTAGATAGGGTGGGAAAGAAAGCTTTTGGTGTGCTGGCCTTTATAAATCAGAGCATTGAGTATAGAAGTTGGGATGTAATGTTAAAATTGTATGGCATTGGTGAGGTCAATTCTGAAGTATGGTGTACAATTCTGGTCGCCTACTTATAGGAAGGATGTCAACAAAATAGAGAGAGTACAGAGGTGATTTACTAGAATGTTGCCTGGGTTTCAGCAACTAAGACAGAGAAAGGTTGAACAAGTTAGGTCTTTATTCTTTGCAGTACAGAAGGTTAAGGGGGGCCTTGATAGAGGTCTTTAAAATGATGAGAGGGATAGACAGAGTTGACGTGGATAAGCTTTTCCCACTGAGAGTAGGGAAGATTCAAACAAGAGGACATGATTGAGAATTAAGGGACAGAAGTTTAGAGGTAACATGAGGGGGAACTTCTTTACTCAGAGAGTGGTAGCTGTGTGGAATGAGCTTCCAGTGGAGGTGGTGGAGGCAGGTTCGATTTTATCATTTAAAAATAAATTGGATAGTTATATGGACGGGAAAGGATTGGAGGGTTATGGTCTGAGTGCAGGTAGATGGGACTAGGGGAGAATAAGTGTTTGGCACGGACTAGAAGGACCGAGATGGCCTGTTTCCGTGCTGTAATTGTTATATGGTTATATGGTTATATGGGATATGAGCAGTGAAACTCAGCAGGACAACAGTGAAACTAGTAGGATGACTAGGGTGGGACCGGGATGGAGAGAGAGGGAATGCAAGGGTTATGTGCAATTAGAGAAATCAATATTCATACCACTGAGTTTAGTGTATTTAGTTAGTTTATTGTCACATGTACTGATGTACAGTGGAAAGTTTTTGTTGCGTGCTAACCAGTCAGCAGAAAGACAACACATGATTACAATCAAGCCATTCACAGTGTACAGATGCATGATATGGGAATGAGGTAAAGTCCGATCAGAGATACTGAGGATCTTCAAATAAGGTAGATAGCAGTTCAGGAATGCTCTCTAGTTGTGGTAAGGTGGTTCATTTACCTGATAACAGCTGGGAAGAAACTGTCCCTGAATCTGGAGGTGTGCATTTTCACACTTTTGCCCGATGGGAGAGGGGAGAAGAGGGAGTGGTCACGATGCGACTTGTCCTTGATTATGCTGCTGGCCTTGCCGGGGCAGCGAGAGGTATAAATTGAGTCAATGGAAGGGAGGTTGGTTTGTGTGATGGTCTGCGCTGCATCCACAATTCTCTGCAGTCTTGGATGGAGCGGTTCCTAAATGGTATGGGCGGTCACGGTGGCGCAACGGTAGAGTTGCTGCCTTACAGTGCTTGCAGCGCCGGAGACCCGGGTTCGATCCCGACTACAGGTGCTGTCTGTACGGAGTTTGTACGTTCTCCCCGTGACTTTGTGGGTTTTCTCCGAGATCTTCGATTTCCTCCCACACTCTAAAGATGTACAGGTTTGTAGGTTATTTTGCTTGGTAAATGAAAAAATGGTCCCTAGTGAGTGTAGGATAGTGTTAATGTGCGGGGATCGCTGGTCGGCGCGGACCTGGTGGGCAGAAGGGCCAATTTCCATGCTGTATCTCTAAACTAAACTAAACGTTAATGTTTTCTATGGTGCATCTGCAGAAAATGGTGATAGTGTTCGGGACATGCCAAACTTCCTCAGCCTTCAATATTGGTGATATTCAATAGGAATTAGAAACGTTCAACCATCTCTACTTCGGCGTCGTCAATGCAAACTGGGGTATTTGTATCGCTTCACTTCCTGAAGTCTATCACTACCTCCTTTGTCTTGCTGACCTTGAGAGAAAGGTTGTTGTCTCGACACCAGGTCACAAGGTTCTCGATCTCCTTCCTGTACTTCGTCTCATCATTATTTGATATCCAGCCCACAATGGTGGTGTCATCTGTGAATTTGAAAATTGAATTAGATTTGTACATGGCTGCACAGTCGTGGGTGTACAAGGAGTAAAGAAGGGGTTGAGAACGCACCCTTGCGGAGTTCCCATGTTAAGGGTTATCGTAGATGATGATTTGTCCCCCATCCTCACTGATGAAGTCTTTAGATCAGGATCGTAAGCTGCCCAAGCGAAATATGAGATTCACGGTCATGGTGGCGCAGCGGTAGAGTTGCTGCCTTACAGTGAATGCAGCGCCAGAGACCTGGTTTGATCCCGACTCCGGGTGCTGTCTGTACGGAGTTTGTACGTTCTCCCCGTGATCTGCGTGGGTTTTCTCCGAGATCTTCGGTTTCCTCCCACACTCCAAAGAGGTTTGTAGGTTAATTAGCTTGGTAAATGTAAAAAAAGTCCCTAGTGTGTGTAGGATAGTGTTAATGTGCGGGGATCGCTGGTCGGCACGGACTCGGTGGGCCGAAGGGCCTGTTTCCGCTCTGTATCTTTCAACTAAACTAAAACTAAAAATGGCCGTGACAAACAGGAGCCTACGTGGGCTGCCTACGCTCTGTGAGAGGGAATCCAATTTAATTGATGATGAAGAGAAATGGCCAAGGGGCAAGCTGTCAAAGTGCCTGTCTCTTACGAAAATGCATCTGTGTAGGATTGGATCTACATCAGGAAGGCAAGGGGTTAAAGCCCATCTCCCCCTCTTCCACCCGAGGCACAAATATACGAGGTAGATTCTCAGCACAAAGGGCATCTGGGCAGCACGTATCAATATCCCCACTATAAAGTTTTACAGCTCTCTATATGCGTATAATAGCTCCCAAAATATCAAAGGCATGCCACTGACATTTCTAATCGATGTTGCTGGAGATTGTATTTTACAGCTCTGGGATGCCCAGCGCTCCAGGGATATATCGTATCACAAAGGCCTGCCAGGTAACTTTTATTGCATCGTTCTAAAATAAACAAGATGAAATACAAACCTTCCCCAAATGATATTGTGTTTATTTTTGGAAATAAATAAGTTCTACATATAGTTAGAGAAAAGGGGACTATTGCAAAATTTATGAAACATTTAGATATGCACAGTGCATTCAGAAAATATTCAGACCCCTTCACTTTTTCCACATTTTGTTACATTACAGCCTTATTCTAAAATGAATTACAATATTTAAATCATAAATCTACACACAATACCCCTTAATAAAAAAGCGAAAACAGGTGTTTAGAAATTTTTGCAAAGTAATTAAAAATATATAACTGAAATATCACATTTACATAAGTATTCGGACCCTACTCAGTACTTTGTTGAGGCACCTTTGGCAGCGATTGCAGTCTCAAGTCTTCTTGGGTATGATGCTACAAGCTTGGCACACCTGCATTTGGGTAATTTCTCCCATTCTTCTCTGCAGATCCTCTCAAGCTCTGTCAGGTTGGATGGGGAGCGTCGATGCACAGCTATTTTCAGGTCCCTCCAGAAATGTTTAACCGGGTTCAAGTCCGGGCTCTGACTGGGCCACTCAAGGACATTCACAGACTTGTCTCAAAGCCACCCCTGCTTTGTCTTGGCTGTGTGCTTAGGGTCGTTGCCCTGTTGGAAGGCAACCTCCGCCCCAGTCTGAGGTCCAGAACGCTCTGGAGCAGGTTTTCATCAAGGATCTCTCTGTACTTTGCTCCATTCATCTTTCCCACGATACTGACTAGTCTCCCAGTTCCTGCCGCTGCGAAACATCCCCACAGCATGATGCTCAATTAAATAAGATCAAATCGAACAAGTTGTCCTACAACTTTAGGCTGTGCACGTCATACACAAGAAGAAGAAGCATGATGCTGCCACCACCATGCTTCACGTAGGTATGGTATTGGCCAGGTGATGAGCGGTGCCTGGTTTCCTCCAGACGTGACGCTTGGCACTCAGGCCAAAGAATTCAATCTTGGTTTAATCAGACCAGAAAATCTTATTTCTCATGGTCTTTCAGTGCCTTTCGGCAAACTCCAAGCGGGCTGTCATGTGCCTTTTACTGAGGAGTGGCTTCCGTTTGGCCACTCTACCATAAAGGCCTGATTGGTGATGTGCTGCAGATATAACTGTCCTTCTGGAAGGTTCTCCCATCTCCACATAGGAACTCTGGAGCTCTGTCAGAGTGACCATCGAGTTCTTGGTCACTTCCCTGACCAAGGCCCTTCTCCCCCGATTGCTCAGTTTGGCTGGGCGGCCAGCTCTATGAAGAGTCCTGGTGGTTCCAAAGTTCTTCCATTTAAGAATGACGGAGACCTCTTTGTGCTCTTCAGGATCTGCAATGCTGCAGAAATTCTTTTACACCCTTCCCCAGATCTGTGTCTCGACACAATCCTTTTTCGGAGGTCTACGGACAATTCCTTCGTCTTCATGGCTTGGTTTTTGCTCTGACATGCACTGTCAACTGTGGGACCTTATATAGACATGTGTGTGCCTTTCCAAATCATCTCCAATCAATTTAATTTACCACTGGTGGACTCCAATCAAGTTGTAGAAACATCTCAAGGATAATCAATGGAAACAGGATGAAGCTAAGCTCAATTTTGAGTGTCATAACAAAGGGTCTGAATGTTTATGTAAATGTGATATTTCAGTTATTTATTTTTAATTACTTTGCAAAAATGTCTAACATGTTTTCATTTCTTCATTCTGGGGTATTGTGTGTAGATTGATGATAAAAAAAAAGAACATTCTCAATTTTAAAATAAGGCTGTAACGTAACAAAATGTGGAAAAATTGAAGGGGCCTGAATACTTTCTGAATGCACTGTACATCCGATAGAATAGGTTGAGAATAAAATGAGCCTGAAGAAGGGTCTCAACTCGAAACGTCACCCATTCCTTCTCTCCAGAGATGCTGCCTGTCCCGCTGAGTTACTCCAGCATTTTGTGTCTTAGAAGGAAATGGGCCAAACGTAGGAAGGTGGCTATAGTGTAGATAGGACATGTTGGTCGGTGTGGGCAAGTTGGGCCGAAGAGTCTGTATCCATGCTGGATGTTTCTCTGACTCTCTGACCGTACAGCATGGAAATGGGCCCTTCAGCCGACCAAGTTGGGATACTGATCTAGTCCCATTTGCTTGCATTTGGTCCATATCCCTCTAAACCCTTTCTATCCACATATCTGTCCGAATGCCTTTTAAAGGTTATTATTATGCATTATACTCATGGGCGCCTTTCAAGGAATCTCAAGGACGCCTTACAAAATTTAGTAAGCAGATTACAAAACATATAAGCGGAATGAAACAAAACAAAAAGAAAATAGTAAAGACATCAACAATGCACAATTCAAAGAGACAGCAGCGTTCACTCTCCCTTCCGGCAGCCATCTTGGAAACGGAACAATCAAAACACATTTTAACATTGAACATCCACCACAGTGACTCCTCCACACTCCTCACTGTGGTGGAAGGCAAAATAAAGTTCAAGTCGTTCCCTTAGGTTGTTAATATATCGGCTTCTATAGCTTCCTCTGGCAGCTCGTTCCAGATACTGACTATCCTCTGAGTAAAGAAAGATGTTGTTGAGGTCCCTCTTAACTCTCTCTCCTCTCACCATAACTCTGTGCCCTCTAGTTTTAGAATCCTCCGCCCTGGGAAAAAAGACTGAGCGTTCACTTTATCCGTTCCCCTCATGATCTTGTCTCCCCTCAGCCTCCTATACTCCAAGGATGAAGGTCCTCGCCCAACAATTCAAGCCCATTGGTGTATCTCTTATGCATTCTTTCTGACTTAATCACACTCTCCCTAAAGGTAGCAAGTCTGTTTTGCACCGAAAGACACAGTCCACAGAAGATCATAGTTGCTGAGGTTAGTGTTGTGCAATGTTGTGGGAAGAAGCTGTCCTCGAACCTGGAGGTCACGGTTTTCAGGCTCCTGTACCTTCTTCCCGATGGTAGCAGTGAGATGAGAGCGTGGCCAGGGTGGTGTGGGTCTTTGATGATGCTGGCTGCCTTTTTGAGGCAGAGTCTCCTGTAGATCCCTTCGATGGTGGGGAGGTCAGTACCTGTGATGGACCTTCGATGGTGGGGAGGTCAGTACCTGTGATGGACCGGGCAGTGTCCACCACTCTCTGTAGTCTCCTTTGTTCCTGGGCGTTTGAGTTACTGAGCCAGACAGTAATGCAACCAGTCAGTGTCCTCTCTACCGTACACCTGGAGAAGTTCAAGGAATGCAGAACAAGTGCTCCAGACATTCCCTGCCGACTTTGGTCATTGCTCCTCTGCCAAATCGATTCAATTTCTCACAAATACTCTCATGGGTTTTAGAAAAGGCAAACATTGGCTAAACTTTCAAACCAGCAGGAAATTCCCTTGGCTGTCTAAATGCAGAGATTTTCGGCAAATTTCTGCTCAAGATACGTTTATGATAATATTGTACAAAACTGCTTGAACTTCCTGCTTTAGCATTTTGCTTTAATGTAAAAGAGCACTATTCCGGAAATGTTATTCCTGTTTCAGAGCCTCCTTCTCTGTGCCTTACTGAGGGATTCATGTGGGGATGAAAGATATTTAGAAGCAGGGAAGTTGCATAAGATGAGCAATTTCCTTTTATATAAAGTATTTTGCACAGTGGAGGTTTTTATTTTATCAAAGGTACAAAAGAAAATAATTTAATTTGTGAAGTCCGGAGTGTAACCAAAGAAGATCATAGTTGCTGAGGATATAACTGTCCATAGAGGATCATAGTTGCTGAGGTTAGTGTTGAGTTCAAGAGCCTGATGGCTGTAGGGAAGAAGCTGTTCTTGAACCTGGAGGGCACGGTTTTCAGGCTCCTGTACCTTCTTCCTGATGGTGGCAGCGAGATGAGAGCGTGGCCAGGGTGGTGTGGGTCTTTGATGATGCTGGCTGCCTTTTTGAGGCTGTGCCTCCTGTAGATATCTTCGATGGTGGGGAGGTCAGTATAACCATATAACAATTACAGCACGGAAAACAGACCATCTCGGCCCTTCAAGCCCGTGTTATTTTCCTCTAGTCCCATCTACCTGCACTCAGACCATAACCCTCCATTCCTTTCCCATCCTATCAAATTTATTTTTAAATGTTAAAATCGAACCTGCCTCCACCACTTCCGCTGGAAGCTCATTCCACACAGCTACCACGCTCTGAGTAAAGAAGTTCCCCCTCATGCTACCCCTAAACTTCTGTCCCTTAATTCTCAAGTCATGTCCTCTTGTTTGAATCTTCCCTATTCTCAATGGGAAAAGCGTATCCACGTCATACAGTACCTGTGATGGACCTTCGATGGTGGGGAGGTCAGTATCTGTGATGGACCTTCGATGGTGGAGAGGTCAGTACCTGTGATCAACCGGAGAATAACAAGGTTTAAAACAGATATAAAAATAAGAAGGGTTTAATTTGCTGAGGCCATAGATTGTCCCGGCTTGCCTCAGCCATAACTGATATCAGTCTTGGCTCGCCTGCCATGGAGCCGGGAATCCACCCATAGAGGAGAGCTGCCGAGCCCGGCCCGTGGACCGGAGAGGAGGCAGTCGGAGTGGGACAGAGACTGGCTGCAGGAGGCACTGCTGTGTCTCAGAGGTGGAGTGGGCCGCTGGAGGCCCGGCAGCAGCCTGGGGCTCGACTGGACCATGCGCTGTTCCAAGCGGCATGGTGTAGTGGAGGATATCAACTGTACATTGTTGGTGTCCACTCTGTATACTGTCTCAGTGTACTACTGCTGTACACTTGTACCGTATCCAAGATGCTTATCCAAGATGATGCTGAACTGTATACAAAAATAAATCTCACTGTACCTCAGTACATGGGACAAATAAAGTCCCTTGGAAGCTTTAGATGGATATGGGCCAAATGTGGGCAGGTGGGCCCAGTGTAGATGGGGCATCTTGGACAGCATGGACTAGTTGGGCTGAACGGCCTGTTTCCGTGCTGCGTGACTCCATGACTCTGTAATTATGACTGAAGCATCTCAGGATGTTTGTCGTTATGTTCGGCTCTGCGCTAGCACAAGCTATTCTGTTTCTCTCAGGAGAAACAAAATATGAGTTTCACCCGTAGAGTTAAACCTCAAAGAGTCTTTAACAACGAAGGTGGCAGGCAGTTCAATTAGAGATGCTAACTGTGCCAAGTTGCTGAACTGGTTACTAAGCCTCTGGTAGCAGGATGAGAACCTTCCTGTTGAAGTTAATTTCTCAGATGTCCTGAATAATACCACAATACGGAAGCATGTGTTTCTCCAGTGCGATTTAGACTCATATGGACCATACACCATGGAACCCTTCGGCCCAACTCAGCCATGCCAACCAAGATGCATCTACGCGTCCAACCTTCCTACGTGCGACTCTAAACCTTTCCCATCCATATACAGTACCTGACTAAATGTCTTTCAAATGCTGATATAGTACCTGTATCAACTACCTCCTCTGGCAGCTCGTTCCATACACCCACCACCCTTTGTGTGGAAAAGTTGCCCCTCAGGTTCCTATTAAACCTTTCCCCTCTTGTACCTTAAACCTACAGTATGTCCTCTGGTTCTTGGTTCCCCTATTCTGGGTGAAGGGCTCTGTGCATTCACCCTATCTATTCACCTCATGATGTTATACACCTCCTCATCCTCGTGCAGTCCAAGGAATAAAGTCCTAGCCTTGCACAACCTCTCTCCCTGTAGCTCAGATCCTTGAGTCCTGGTGGATCTGACGTGGCCTGCAGTGGCATGGAGCAGCGGTGGAGGACATCGCCAACATGGCCACCAGGCCGACCCCTGCACCTCCAACCCAGTGCTGTCGCCAGGACAACGGGCCTTAACGGCTAGGATAAGACTCGACATTTTTAACAACTCTGAACTTGGTACAAGATGGCACCAGAAAAGTGGTGACTCTTATGCACGTACTTAAGTATGATTGTGCCACGTATAGCGTGACTGAAGTGTGTGAAAAAAGAAATTTCACTGAACTTAGGTACAAGTGGCGATATAGGACCATCGTCCAATCGCCCAGCGCGGGCCGCTGAGATCCCCCCCAATGCGGGAGTTTGATCGCCCTTACACGGAGGGCTAGACCACCGGCTACGGGAGCCAAGATCGTCCCGTCAACGGAAGGCTCGAGGCCCCCGACTGCGGGAAAACAAAGAAGGGAAGAGATTGAACTTTCTTTTGCCTTCCATCACAGTGAGGAATGTGGAGGAGTCACTGTGGTGGATGTTTATGCTAAAATGGATTTAGTGTGTCCTGTTGCTTTTTATTGGTGTGACTATGGCAGATAAATGAAGCAAAACACACTTGGCTATTAAAGTATCATTATGATTATGATGAACCTTTGAAATCTTCTCTGCACACTTTCCAGTTTAAGGAAACCTTTTCTATAACAAGGTGACTCAAATTGTACACAATACTCCTATTATGGCCTCGCCAATGCCTTGAACTACCGTAGCATTATGGCCCAAATTCTTAGCTCAACTCCCTTACTGAAGAAGGAGAGTGTACATACCAAAAGCATTCTTCTCCACCCTATCTACCTGACGCCACTTGCAAGGAATGATATACTTGCATTAGGGGTCCCTCTGCTCTATAGGGGTCTTGCCATAACTCCCCAGGGCTCCCCCATTCACTGCGAAGATCCTGCCCTGGTTTGGCTTCCCAAATGCAGCATCTCAGACTTATCTGCATTAATATTTGTCAATCCCATTGCCCACTTGCCCAGCTGATGAAGATCCAGTTGCAATTCCCGATAACATGTTCCCCCTCTACACCACCGCCTTGTTCAGGGTCTATGACATGATTCTTCAGCCTTGATGATAAAAAGGAGCTTTAAAATACCGCTTGACGTAACGCACTTTGTTCTTGTTGGTTCCGCGCCAATTGAATTATGTAAACAGGGCTTTGCTCTGGTGCCAGTATCCACAAATGGAAGAAAAGCAATTGATGATATTATGGTTTGCTTGGTCAACCACAAGAGGAGGAATCTGTCGCTCTCTCTTCCACAAAGACTTTCAGTCATCAATTCTGCCCGAGATGTCATTCATCGTTTGGCTTTTGTAGACCACACACACACACATTCTGACTGTGCCATAAGTGACTGCCAGGGACCTCTCAAACCGCTGATTGAGTGAAGAGAAAGCCCGTCACCATTCACAATTGTCAGAATAAGTTGTTTCTGAAAATTGAATTGAAAAATGTAGATTCATGCAGTAAGTCAGAAGAAATGGTTGCTTAAAAATAATTGCATTATTAAATTGTAGGATTTTTACTCTGAGAATACTTTAAAGAAAATTACAAGAAAATGCGTCAATTTGGGCATCTCAGCGTCAGAGACCCTGGATCAATCCTGACCTCGGGCGTTGCCTGGGTGGAGATCGCACGTTCTCCCTGTGACCAGGTGGGTTTTCTCCGGTAGCTCCGGTTTCCTACCACGTCCCAAGGATGCACAGTTTTGTAGGTTAGTTGGCCCTCCGTAAGTTGCCCCTAGTGTGTAGGGAGTGGATGAGAAAGTGGGATAACAGAACTAGTGTGAAGAGGTGATCGATGTTAAATGTAGACTTGGTGGGCTGAAGGGCCTGTTTCCATGCTGCATCTGCAGCAGATTTCACCAAAATAGGCGAGTCAGGTGGACAGGGTGTTGAATACAAGGGTTGGGACATCATGATGCAGCTGTACAAGTCATTGGTGAGACCACACTTGGAGCACTGCGTACAGTTGTGGTTGCCCAGCCAAAGGAAGCATGTCATTAAGTTCCAAAGGGTGCAGAAGAGATTCACCAGGATGTTACCTGGACTTGCGAGCTTGAGTTACAGGGAGAGGTTGGATAGGCTGGGACTTTTTTCTGAGGGGTGACCTTATTGAGGGGCAGGATAGTGGGAAAAATGGTTTCCCTCCAACGATGCTGCCTGACCCGATGAGTTCCTTCAGCACTTTGTTTAGCTCTGAATAGTAAGATTAAACAAGAACTTACCAGTTTGAAGTTTGATCTTTATTTTATGAGGAGTAACGTTGAGCGATTACCTGAAGACCCCGTCCAGTATGCATGCGTGTCAATCTTCAAAGCAGTGGTGTGAAATCACAGAAAACAGTTGTTGAACTGAACATAGTAAGATAAGAGAACCATAATATCAGTTGAACTTTATGATAGAGGGCTGGGAGCGGAGGGCACGTAATCCCTCAACATTACTCCACATAAAATAAAGATCAAACTTCAAACTGGTAAGTTCTCGTTTAATCTTACTATTTTACTTCGGAGTCACATGAGTGACTACGTGAAGATTTTAAAGCTCTGTGATTTCATGCCGTGGAACCGAGTCCAGGCGTCATGCACTGCATCAGTAGGCCAATGATGAGTGAACATTCAGAATGCATTCGGACATGACATAGATATAGACATGTTGATGCTATTAATGAATAATAGTGGCAATATTAACGTCCCTCAACCTGGAGGAAGTATGAACCATACCTAACATAGAGTTGGCAAATACCCCTGATCTGGCAATGGTTTATTCTGAATATTTGGACAGATCAATAGTTTGACCATCCTGCAACCGCTAGGATGTGGTCCATCCCTGCTGCTGAGGTAAAGCAGTCCTGGTGGAGTGAGACTCAATGTCAGTGTACACTCCTGTATATGCCAGACCCATATAACCATCTGGAGAAGGTTCGTAGTGATTCCCTCTAACAAGATTTTATGTAACTAATAACATTGCTGTCAGTCTATAAGGCTCTTAGGAACCTTGACATACTGGTGTAGATGCGTGATCACATGCAACCTAAGGTCCATGGGATATGCAACTCTAGTTTGGTCTTGTGTCCCTGTCTAATCTGCTTGATTAATCATAAATAAAACATGTTATTATAGCCCACAGATATGATCATCCTATCCAGTGTTGCAATGACTGGACCCATAGCGCTGTACTCAGTACCATGGCGTAATCACTAGTACATGAGTATGACCATGGACAGGGATGTTGCTGGTGCCCATCGGTGAAGTGACGTAGTACAATGTTAACAACCCATATCTCTGCGTCCCTAAACCTGGGAGGTTTTAAGATGACGATACCTTTATTCTCTGGATATCAGAGGGTGAGACCGGACAGAGTGGTTTATGTACTCATCAGCCAAATGATTAGGAGGTACTTAAGGCACAGTAATGGAATAGTAACTTAATGTTATAATCCCATAAAACTGAATTTTAATGTGTCAGTCATCCGTGCCGAGTTAAACGTAAGGAAGCATAAACAATGCTTCCCATCTCCTATGCAGATTGCTGCTATTTGGTGCTATCCCTGCAATCTGTAGTGAGCACTCTTAACGCTTATGGTTTGACAACCCAAGCCGCAGAAACGATCTCTCAGAGTTTGTAAGTCTATGATTGATTTTATCATGCAGAGGATGGTTTCAACATCACAACTGAACCAGCATCTTTTTATCCGGGATTAACCATGTAAGGTTTTATGTTCATTCTTCGCCTCAGCAGGAGCCATAGGTGTATAACCCAGGCAGGCACTATGAAATCCGGAAGCGGGAATTTTGCTGAATTTTGCAAACCCGTCTATTGAGGCCAAATGGAGGAAGACATAAAAGAACATTCCTTCCTAGTTTAGCGAGAATGCACCCTTCGCCACTGTATGCCTCGTTCACTGTTGATTGAAACTGGATGCAAGCAACTCAATAGTTAGTGTTCTATCAATCCACATTGTCATTAAATACTTTGTGATCACACATTCATTCTGTGTTGTCATTGATTTTGCATAATAATACACCAGTGCTAAATGTGGTTTGGTAAAACTATCACCGGATACTTTGATTTGATTGTACCTTTGTGATTAACATATATCACCACCAAAGTGTATCACCTTTTTTTTTTTTTTTAATCAAAAAATTTATTCAATTATTAAAAAATAATATTTACACTACAATAAAACAAGCCAGAACCCACCACCATAAATACAATACAAACATATATTCATAATAAACTATTATACAATTATGATACAATCCTTATTGAGGATACATTCAAAACCCTGCGGAGCCCAGCAGTCCCGGAACTCCCTCAGGGTGCCCACAGACAGGGCGTATTCCCTTTCTAATCCCACCCGGGCACGGACGTAACCCCGGAAAAGGGGCAGGCAGCTGGCTTGGGTAGAGCCAAGTGTATCACCTTGGACTTGTGCATGCCGTATATGCATATCCACACACCCTTTAATGCTCAGAATGCACCTGGTGTCCATTGGCAGTTGATACCATGACTGAACACTTGATAACTCATGCTAATCCCATCTGCCTCCATAACTAGAGATGGTATTAGTAAATTACCCATCTTTGGGCAACAGCATCAGTTTGGAAATGACTGAAGATTTACGGATAAGAGGTTTTTGTGGAGCAAAGCTGTCCATCATTGTGACTTTGATTGTTTCAGCTAAAAATAGCAGAGGTCTAATTTTTTGTCTCAGAGCTGATCCCAGACCAATAAATGGATGATTGTATCCCAACAATCAATAGTTTCAGTTGGTATCAACTTAATTTAAATGTAATTGGACGGGTGAGAACCAATTCCTCAAATATACCTATGTGGCTGATAAGGCTAATTTAGTAAAATACAGTATGTTCAATATCATCCAGATTGGCCATACTACTTATTTGTTAGCTCTGTGCAGCCGAAGCACTGATAGTAGTGATTTGGTAAATAATCTGGAAACTGGAGTTAGCCCATTTTGTAACGCGCCTGAGTGTACCGTTGCCTCATCCAGTTATATTTCAAATATCTTCAACCCTGTGAGCGGAAATGATCACATGGAAGTTATTCAGAAAAGTCTATATTGCACATGCGGGTTGAGGCTGTTGACAATGATCAGTCCACATCCCATTCTTGTGAGCCTTGGCTTGAAAGGCAACTCCAACCATACCTGTGTGCAGTATAAACTAATCTAGTGTTATCCCAAACTAGTGTAAATATTCAAGCCAGTTTAATATTACCAACTTGTACCCGTGACAGGAGACATCATCGATGAGGTTCCATGCCTTTATCCGAACGGGAGGATTTAAGCAACCCGACCCAGGAGCTGCCTCAAACATGTGTGCATGATTTTACATCTGCTCCTGGGAGGTAGAGGAGCTTGAGTATGAGGTTGACGCACCTTCCAGGAAGGCCGTTCTGGGCTGTGGTCTAAAAAAGACGTTTGTCCTGGTTGTACGGCCTTCAAGCTTTCACCAGCATCAGTTCATCGTGGTTTGCTGGTGGGTGTGTAGGGGTGCTGCCGCCGGAGATGTGAGGTCTTGCGTGATGATGTGGCCTTCCTGAACCCGACGGCCACTCGTCAAGCTCCTGCTGTGGGTAGTGTTGTTCCTGCACCCCCTGCACACTTGTGGTTTCTTCAGCCAAACCCCTGTCTTCAGAGTCAGCCCAGAAGTGACTCCTAATGCTCCCCTCTGTCGAGGGAGATGCATTATGCAGCCCTCAATAAGGTGCTGCCATGGGCATTCCAGGACCCCCTGGTGACTAGGCTCCATATACCGGAGCATGTCACATTGGAGCTTCTGATCCATCAACCGCTCCATGCGGGATACGCGATCACAGTTGCTCCCGCCAGCGTCCATTCCTGTAACATATTCTCACAAAATAGCACAAAACGACCTTCGAGTAAGGAATTCACCTGCATGTCCTTTTAAAACCTTCTGCTGCGGGGAACGCTCCTCCCGAGCCTGGTCTCGTGGTCGTGGTTTGTTACAGCTGGGGTTCCTCTGTGGTCCTTGTAGAAACACTTCCATGGCGGGTTATTTCTCCCCCAAGCTTTTTCTCCGTGGTCCCTTATAACAGGGCTTTTCCACGGTGTTCTCCAGTTGGGGCTTTCTTCCCCCCCCCCCCCCCCCCCCCCCTCCCGATCTGGGTATCCCCGCAGTGACTGCAGCCGGGATATCCCCGCGGTCCCTATCAAAGGGATAGCCGCGATTTACAAAGTCGGGGGGGGTATCCTGCTTCGGGGGGGAGGGGGGTATATGAAGCCGCTGGTTTAACTACCAGCGGCACAGTACTTACTGCCATCCGCTCCTCGCATCCCGCAGTCTAGGGAGCGGGTTCTCAGGTCACTCCCCGTATTCCATGGTCTCCGGAGTGGCTGTCCCGGTGTCCCTGGCACCAATATGAAGCCGCTGGCTCCACTGCCAGCGGCTCGAAGGCGAATCCAACCACCGTTCACTCCCCGCTTCCCGCGGTCTCCAGAGCGGGTTCTCCACCAGTATGAAGCCGCTGGTTCTACTGCCAGCGGCTCAAAGATGAATTTGCCGCCGCTCGTTACCCGCATTCCGTGGATCCGAGCGCCTAGGTCCGTGGGCGGGATTCCCTGTGACCGGGGTTCCCTGAAGTCCGAGACTGGGGTTTCCCCTCCGTCCTGACTTAGCCCTGGACTTTTAGCAGGACCTCTAAGTACAGGTTCCTGCAAGAAGATTTTAAAACCTGAAAGTATTTTAAAAACTCACCTCAGGTCTGTTGCTGGCAGGAGAATCACGTTCACCCTGCCAGACGTCATGCAATGCGATAGACGATATGCCGTGCATGCGTACTGGACGGGGTCTTCACGTAGTCACTCACGTGACTCCGAAGTAAAATTGGAGTTGTACAGGGACAAGGTAGTTCGAGAACAAAGGGCTCGTCTGTTGCTGGGATTGGCAAAGCCTGGCAAGTGATAATGTGTAGGAAGGAATTGCAGATGCTGGTTTACACTGAAGATAGACACAAAATGCTGGAGTAATTCAGCGGGACAGGCAGCATCTCGAAGGATCTCGAGCTGAAACGTCCCTCCGGAGATGCTGCCTGTCCCGCTGAGTTACTCCAGCATGTTGTGTATATCCTGGCAAGTGATAGGTGGATACAGGTGAGGGGGGTGTATGGCAGATGGGGGTAGTAAATGACAAAGGCTGGAGATTCCCCTGTATCCACCTATCACTTAAAAAGACATGGAGAAAATGGATAGTTGACGTTTCAGATTGGGAAACTGCCTCACTCTGTGGGAGGGTCCCGGCCTAAAATGTCGCCTCTCCGCATTCTCCAGAGATGCTCTCTGACCCACCGGGTTACTCCAGCACTTTATGTCTTTTTTTGTAAACTAGCATCTGCAGTTCCTTATTTCTCCATCTTTTACTTGCCAGGATTTATCCTGTCCCCTCCTCTCTTTTTTCCGGCTTTCTCCCCCCCCCCCCCCCCCCCCCCCCCCCCCCCCCCCCCCCCCCCCCACTCCATCAGTCTGAGGGAGGGCCCTGACATGAAACGTCGTCTGGTCATTCCCTCCACAGATGCTGCCTGACCCGCTCAGTTCCTCCAGCACTTTGCATTCTGCTGAAGTATCGATCTAAGCACAAACCAACATAACCTCAAAAAGTATCAGACTCTGAATATGGAATACTTCCAGTGCCACCATGCTACAAATATGAGATTGTTTATCTTTCTGCCTCATCATGCCATTACTCCCAGCTTCGTTGATCTTGTACTATTCCTTATTTTGTTACATTTGCTAGATTTTGACTTTTTTTCAGTTCTCATTCTCAAACAGAAATGATTAGACTTGTCCCATCCCCGGTCATTCCTTCTCATCCCCGCTTCCATCCGGCAGAAGGTACAGAAGCTTAAAAGCCCGCACCACCAGACTCACGAACAGCTTCTTCCTCTCTGATATCAGGCTTCTGAACGGTCCTTCCATAAGCTGGGGCACTGTCCGATTCACCTCTACCCCATTGTGGACATTGGACTTTGTGTATGGAACTGATGCGCTACAATGCTGAGAACTATATTCTGCACTCTGTTTCTTCCCCTTTACCTATTGTACTTAAGTTATTGATTGAATGGCGTAGTAGACTTGATGGGCCGAATGGCCTGATTCTGTTATAACGTATGAACATTTAATTATTATAGTTGTGTACAGTATTATCTAATCCAATCTGACAGCATGTGAAACAAAGTTTTTCACTGTACCTTGGTCAACATGACAATGATAAACCTAAACGTAAACCTATAGATCTAAATTAAAGTTATTGCAAGCTGTGGGAATGGGTGCGGGCGGTTGAATACGTTTAGGTTAGGTTTATTGTCACATGCACTGATAACTAGCTCCTTTGTCTTGTTGACATTGAGGGAGAGATTACTATCAACAATGGAGGTACAAAGAACTGCAGGTGCTGGAAATGTGCATAGCACACAAAGTGCTGGAGGAAATCAGCGGGTTAGGCAGCATCTGCGGAAGGAATGGACAGACCACGTTTTGAATCGGAAGGATCCCGATCCATGTCCTCCACAGATTGTGTCTGATCCACTGAGTTCCTCCCGCACTGGGTCTTTTTTTTTCCATTCTGAAGAAGGATCCCGACCCAAAGCAACGTCTATCCATCCAGAGATGCTGCTTGACCCGCTGAGTTATTACAACACTTTGTATAAGCAATCCATGTGGAGATTTAAATTGTTTCTTTGTTAGTTTAGTTTAGAGATACAGCTCGGAAACTGGCCCTTCAGCCCACCAAGTCCGTGCCAACCAGCGATCCCGGCAGACTAACACTATCCTACACCCACTTGGGGCGATTTACAACTTTACCAAAGTCAATTAACCTACAAAGCTGTACGTCTTTGGAGTGTGGGAGGAAAAAATAGACAATAGAAATAGGTGCAGGAGTGGGCCACTCGGCCCTTCGAGCCAGCACTGCCATTCAATGTGATCATGGCTGATCATCCCCAATCAGTACCCCGTTCCTGCCTTCTCCCCATTCCCCTGACTCCGCTATTTTTAAGAGCCCTATCTAGTTCTCTCTTGAAAACATCCAGAGAACCTGCCTCCACTGCCCTCCGAGGCAGAGAATTCCACAGACTCACCACTCTCTGTGAGAAAAAATGTTTCCTCGTCACCGTTCTAAATGGCTTACTCCTTATTCTTAAACTGTGGCCCCTGCTTCTGGAAACTGGAGCACCCAGAGAAAACCCATGTGGTCACAGGGAGAAGGCACAAACTCTGTACAGACAGCACCCGCAGTCAGGATCGAACCTGGGTCTCTGATGCTGTGTGACAGCAATTCTATCGCTGTGCCGCCATGGCGCCCCAATTAACCACAAGAATTCTTCATTTTGTTAATGTAAGTAAAACATTGCACTGAAATGTGCTCAAAGGCAGTCCTGTCAAATATGGCGTGCTTTTAGTATAATAACTGAGCATGCTGTACAGAAGCATTGGTCGATCTCAGGCTGGGGCTTGCACAGTAAGAGTGATCATTATGGAAATGTGATCTGCAGAGGGAGATATGCCTAGGTTTGTTGTCACACCTGCATATTGGTGTTTTTCCTTTAAAATAAGAATGGAGATGAATTTATTTATGTAGTGTAAGAAAATATGACGCATTCCATATTGGTGTTAAGTGATGAACCTGCTATCTTTGCATAAACACTTTGGAGAACATGGACAGGTGACATTTTGGGTCGGGACCCTTCCTCAGACTGATCTATTTCCCCCTCCCCCTACATTCCTTCCTCTAGCTTCACAATTTGCAACTCTTCAATCCTTTTGTCTCACTCCTTTTATCTATTCATCTCAGGCCTTTGTCCCAATCATCTGCTATCAACCCCCCCCCCCCCCCCGTCTCCCACGTCCGTCCCCCGCGTCCGTCCGTCCCCTCCTCCCTCACCTGTATCCACCTATCACTTGCCACGCTTTCTCTTACCCTCCTCTCTTCCAGCTTTCTCCACCCCTCTACAGTCAGTCCGAAAACAGGTCCCAATCCAGCAGTCACGGTGGCGCAGCGGTAGAGTTACTGCCTTACTGCGAATGCAGCGCCGGAGACCCAGGTTCGATCCCGACTACGGGTGCTGTCTGTACGGAGTTTGTGCGTTCTCCCCGTGCGTGGGTTTTTCCGGGATCTTCGGTTTCCCCTCACACTCCAAAGACGTACAGGTATGTAGGTTAATTGGCTTGGTAAATATAAAAATTGTCCCGGGGATCGCTGGTCGGCGCGGACCCGGTGGGCCGAAGGGCCTGTTTCCGTGCTGTATCTCTAAACTAAACTAAATGAAACTAAACTAAACCCGAAACGCCACCTATCCATGTTCTCCAGAGATGCTGCCTGACCCATTGAGTTACTCCAGCACTTTGTGACTTTTTCCTTTTGTACAAGGGAAAATGGGCTATTTTCCCCTTCTCCTAGCGATGTGGCGCTGAACAGCTGCAAATGTTACCGTGATCACTTGATTGGCAACACAACCAAGTAAGCCCACAGCTGCAGAAGCTATATCTGTTTTGTACAACATTATTAATAATGCAGCAGGAAATACTGAGACCCACTCCATCCCTGCAAACCCGTCCTTTAGTGTGAATGACATTGAATTAAATAGAATTTGCAAAATGAAAATAAGCCATCTGGTTTATGAAAGAACTGCAGGTGCTGGGAAAATCGACGGTAGACAAATATGCTGGAGAAACTCAGCGGGTGAGGCAGCATCTATGGAGAGAAGGAATAGGTGACATTTCAAGTTGAGATGTCAGTCTGAAGAAGGGTCGGGACCCGAAACGTCGCCTATTCTTTCTCTCCATAGATGCAGCCTCACCCGCTGAGTTTCTCCAGCATTTTTATCTACCAGCCATTGGGTTTATTTGTGTTTAGAGATACCATGTGGAAACAGGCCCTTCAGCCCACCAAGTCCACACCGACCAGCAATCACCCATTCACACTAGCTCTATCCTACACTTCAGGGGCAATTTACACTTGCCAATTACCCCCACAAACCCGCACGTCTTTGGGTTGTGGGATGAAACTGGATCACCCAGAGGAAACCCACCTGGTCACAAGTAGAACGTGCAAACTCCACAGAGACAGCGCCCACGGTCAGGATCGAACCTGGGTCTCTGGCACTGTGAAGCAGCAACTCTACCACTGTGCCACTGTGCTGCCCAATGGCCAAACCAGTTGATAGTGATATTAATCCCCACATCTTTGCAACAAAATTTAATATTATTGAATGGTAGAACAGGTTTGAGGATCTAATTGGCTTTCCTATCTTTCTGGTTTTTTTTAATATTCTTCGCTTCTTTTAAAGGGACAAAAGTCATAGTCATACAGCGTACAAACGGGCCCTTCGGCCCAACTTGCCCATGCCGACCAAGATGCCCCATCTACACCCAGTCTCACCTGCCCACATTTGGCCCGTATTCCTCGAAACCTTTCCTAGCCCAAGTCCGCAGTAAATTGCAGAAAATGATTGATGTCCATCGCACAGACCACACTCTCCACCAGTAACTGACTCCATGCACACTTCACGCTGCCTTGAAAAATTAGCCAACATAATGAAAGACGTCCCATCCCAGTCATTCCTTCTTCTCCCTGCTCCCGTCCGGCAGAAGGTACAGAATCTTGAAACCGCTCACCACCAGACTCAGGAACAGCTTATTTCCCTCTGTTATCAGGCTTCTGATAAACTAGGGTGTAGTCCCAATCTTCCAACCTACCTCATTGTGGACATTGGACTTTTTCTGTGTAGCAACGCCATAATATATTTTGCACTCTGGTATTTTTCTCTCACTAGGTTTATGCTTAAGTTTATTATTCTCATGATACTGAGGAACAGTGAAAAGCTTTGTTTTGCCCGCTGTCCAAACAGATCAGATAATGCTATACAGGTCAAACTCCAGTACAATAGGTAGAGCAAAGGGGGAGATGCAGAGTGCAGAATATAGTTCTCAGCATTGTAGCGCATCAGTTCCACAGACAAAGTCTAATGTCCGCAATAGGGTAAACACAAAGTGCTAGTGTAACGCAACAGGTCAGGCAGTTTCTCTGGAGAAAAAGGATGGGTGATATTTCAGGTCGAGATGCTTCAATCGAGCCATACACTAGTGCAACAAGCGCAGAACTCCTACAACCTCATCTACTGTATCCGCTCTTCCCGGTTTGGACTCCTATATATCAGCGAGGAAATGGAGGATTGGAGGAACAGCACCTCATATTCCGCTTGGGCAGCTTACAACCCTGCGGTACGAGTTTTGATTTCTCTAACTTCAAGTAACCCTTCCATTCCCTCTCTCTCCATCCCTCCCCCACCCTAGTCATTCTTCTATGTTTCACTGTTGTCCTGCTTAATTTCACTCTTTGTATCTACTCATTATCATCTTTTCCACAGCCAACAATCAACCATTGTGGGCTCTGCCTTTCATAAGGTAATGTGATAGCAGTAGAATTAGGCCATCCTGCCCATCAAGTCTACTCCGTCATTCAAACATGGCTGATCTATCTCTCCCTCCTAACCCAATTTGCCTGCCTTCTCCCCATAACCCCTGACACTTGTACTAATCATGAATCTGCCTATCTCTGCCTTAAATATATCCACTGACTTGGCCTCCACAGCCTTCCATGGCAAAGAATTCCACAGATTCACCACCTTCTGACTAAAGACACCCAAACTATTTTAATTGTTCCACAGCCACTTTGTTCCTTGGCCATCGTGACTGCTTTTGATTTGTTCTTTTTATACCTTTCATACATTTATTCTTTGTACCTTTTCATATCTCCAGGTTCTCTCTCTCTCTCCTGACTTTCAGTCTGAAGACGGTTCTCAACCCGAAACGTCACCCATTCCTCTCTCCAGAGATGCTGCTTGACCTGTTGAGTTACTCCAGCATCCTGTATCTGTGTACAATAAGGTACCTGTTGTACTTGTGACAGGCTTTATGACACTCATTTGTAGTGTGATTTGACTGGATAGCACGGAAACAAAAGCCTCTCAGCGTATCCCAGTGCAGATGACAATAACAAACCACTACCAAGTATCACTGCTTTAAGAGGCTGTCCCACTTGGGCGACGTAATTGGTGAGTTTAGAAGAGTTTGAAAAAATGACATGTTGAAGACCTCCTTCGACTGTGTTGAAGACCAGCTTCGACTAGCTACTACTAGCTACGACTAGCTACGACTAGCTACGACTAGCTACGACAAACTTCGGGAGAATTGGACACCGAATAGTGTAGAGTGAAGACGACCTTCGATCTCCTTTGACCTCCTATCGACTATGATGAAGACTATTTATGACTACCTTTGACTACCCTCGATTACCTATGACTAACATGGCGACCTACTACTACCTGCTACGACTAAACCTACGAGAAAAAAAAGTATCGATATTTTCCATGGCGACCTTTTTTTACTCGCGGGCATTTGTTAACATATTGAAAAAAACGGCGCGACCTAGCTGAGGCCTCGAGTACGCGGAGACCACTCTCGAGCATGAAGGAGAGTTATGAAGACATAGAAACATAGAAACATAGAAACTAGGTACAGGGGTAGGCCATTCGGCCCTTCGAGCCTGCACCGCCATTCAATATGATCATGGCTGATCATCCAACTCAATATCCTGTACCTGCCTTCTCTCCATACCCCCTGATCCCCTTAGCCACAAGGGCCACATCTAACTCCCTCTTAAATATAGCCAATTAACTGGTCTCAACTACCCTCTGTGGCAGAGAGTTCCAGAGATTCACCACTCTGTGCGAAAAATGTTTTTCTCATCACGGTCCTAAAGGATTTCCCCTTTATCCTTAAACTGTGACCTATTGTCCTGGAATTCCCCAACACCGGGAACAATCTTCCTCATCTAGCCTGTCCAACCCCTTAAGAATTTTGTAAATTTCTATAAGATCCCCCCTCAATCTCCTAAATTCTAGCGAATCCAAGCCAAGTCTATCCAGTCTTTCTTCATATGAAAGTCCTGACATCCCAGGAATCAGTCTGGTGAACCTTCTCTGTATGGCAAGAATGTCTTTCCTTAGATTTGGAGACCAAAACTGTACACAATACTCCAGGTGTGGTCTCACCAAGATCCTGTACAACTGCAGTAGAACCTCCCTGCTCTTATACTCAAATCCTTTTGCTATGAATGCTAACATACCATTCGCGTTCTTCACTGCCTGCTGCACCTGCATGCCTACCTTCAATGACTGGTGTACCATGACACCCAGGTCTCGTTGCATCTCCCCTTTTCCTAATCGGCCACCATTCAGATAATAGTCGACTTTTCTGTTCTTGCCACCAAAGTGGATAACCTCACATTTATCCACATTATACTGCATCTGCCATGCATTTGCCCACTCACTCAGCCTATCCAAGTCACCTTGCAGCCTCCTATGACCTCGTGTCGACCATGCTGCCTGTATGAGTCGAGGGCAAACTCGCCAGAACTCATGGAGTAGGTTGCCCAAGTGGGACAGGCCCTTTATGATCTGAGCCATAATGGCAGGTTGACACAAATAGATGGAGTAACTCAGCAGGACAGGCTGGGGAGAAGGAATGGGTGACTTTTCGGGTCGAGACCCTTCTTCAAACTGAGGTCTCAACCCAAAACAACACCCTTTCCTTCTCTCCAAAGATGCTGCCTGTCCCGCTGAGTTACTCTGGATTTTTGTGTCTATCTTTAGTTTAAACCAGAATCTGCAGTTCCTTCCTACAATGGCAGGTTGTTTCAGCTGGCTTGAGGCTTATCAGCAATTCCCAGAAGAATGTGTGGGTAACATGGACAACACTGCGTTCCTGTTTGTAACCTTCCACTGAATGCCGCAGTAACATCCTCCCCAGCAAGTCTGCATCAAGCCCATGCTATGCAATTTAATCAGCTTTTATTAAAGAACAATTCATTTCTGCTCAACTTTGTGGTTTGGTGAATCCACTCACACTCTCGTATCCATGACTCTCAGTCTGAAGTAGGGCCTCGACCCAAAATGTAACCCATCCCTTCTCTCCAGAGATGCTGCCTGTCCCACTGAGTTACTCCAGCGTTTCGTGTCTGTCCTCAAATTATATTCTTTCATCTCATTTAACGCACTTCAGAAATTGTGCAATTTGTGGTTTAGGATACCTCTCCATTCCCTCCACAGATGCTGTCTGACCCGCTGAGTTCCTCCGGCACTTTGTGATTTGCTCAAGATTGCAGCATCTGCAGTTCCTTGTGCCTCTGTGTTTGCTATTAATTAAATCATATTTAAATGGCACGCGCTGCCAATGTAGATTTATTTCCCTCATTAAACTTTGGAGTGAGTTTGGCCTCTGTAGTTTCTGTAAATTTGGTGGTTTACTCTTTTCTTGAAATCACCTGCTGTACACTATAACAAAAAAAGGTTGTACTGTGATTTAGAACTTGTGGATCTGACATGAGCTTTTTGTGTCCATCCATTGATAATAAACGTTAATTAAGAATAGAAAACATAGAAAACATAGAAAATAGGTGCAGGAGTAGGCCATTCGGTCCTTCGAGCCTGCACCTCCATTCAATATTGATCATGGCTGGGGATATGCGCATCATCTGCTGAACTGAATATTACATTCACAACAATATGAATTGTTTCTCAGACACCTCTTCGCAAGTCATGCCTATTTGTATCCATGCCACAGATATGCAGTAGGGACATTCCCCTTGGTGAGTGCTCCCATTACATCAGATGGACCATGATATGGATGGGCCGTGTTGGAATGCTGGTTCCTCACTTGCTATCACTTCAGTCATAGAGTCACACAGCATGGAAACAGGCCCTCTCTAAGAGATAGACATCAAGTGCTGGAGTAACTCAGCGGGTCAGGCAGCATCTCTGGAGAAAAAGGATGGGTGATGCTTCGGGTCGGGACACTCCTTCAGACTGATGGGGGGGGGGGGGGGGGGGGGAGGAGAAAAGGTGGAAAGAAGAGATGTGGGCAGGACTACCCCTGGTGTTTAAGAGGCTTTTAATGAGGCATCACATGCAGGCAGATGAGGTTAGTTTATCCTGGCTTTATGTTCAGCACGGACATTGTGGGCCGAAGGGCCAGTTCCTGTGCTGTACTGTTCTATGTTGTATGTCTGACTGTGATAAGAGTCATTCATGAAAGTATGGAGGGGGAGGGAACGGGGGGGATCTGGAGGTCGGAAATCCAGGCCGGCTACAGATGACCAAGGAAGTGTGGATAATAAGGGGATACAGGGGCTTTCAGTCTGAAGAAGGACCCTGACCCGAAACATCACCCGTTTGTTTCTCCGGAGATGCTGCCTGTCCCGCTGAGTTACTCAAGCACTTTGTGTCTATCTTCAGTGTAAACCAGCATCTCCAGTTCCTTCCTCCACATCCTTGCTGAGAGAAACAGACCACCTTGTTTGACTACACAAAGCCTTACATGATGTAAAACATCCTGAGATGCTTCAGTCACAGTCCCAGAGTTATGTAGCACGGAAACTGGCCCTTCAGCCCACCTCGACCATGCCAACCAACATATCCCATCTACACTAGCCCCACCTGCCTGGCCCATGCCCCTCTAAACCTATCCTATCCATGTACCTGTCCAAGTATCTTTTAAATGTTGACATAGCACCTGCCTCAACCACCTTCTCTGGCAGCTCATTCCATATACCCACCACTTCTGTGTGAAAAAGTTGCCCCTCAGGTTCCTATTAAATCTTACCCCTCTCACCTTAAACCTGCGTCCTGTCATTTTTGATTCCCCTAAGCTGGAAAAATGCCATGGACTGAAGACGTGTTCCGACCGGAAGCGTCACCCATCCAACCGCCATGGACTTGCACTGGTATGGTCACCTGGTATTATTGATAATTAATTTATTTCATTATTGATTATCATATATTTAACAGTGTGTGTGGTTGCATGTTACCATATAACCAAGTAATGGGCCTAACCATATAACAATTACAGCACGGAAACAGGCCATCTCGACCCTTCTAGTCCGTGCCGAACACATAAAATTAGTCCCCTAGTCCCTATATACCTGCGCTCAGACCATAACCCTCCATTCCCTTCCCATCCATATAATTATCCAATTTATTTTTAAATGATAAAAACGAACCTGCCTCCACCACCTTCACTGGAAGCTCATTCCACACAGCTACCACTCTCTGAGTAAAGAGGTTCCCCCTCATGTTACCCCTAAATTTCAGTCCCTTAATTCTCATGTCATGTCCCCTTGTTGGAATCTTCCCTACTCTCAGTGGGAAAAGCTTTTCCACGTCAGCTGTGTCTATCCCTCTCATCATTTTACAAACCTCTATCAAGTCCCCCCTTAACCTTCTCGCGCTCCAAAGAATAAAGCCCTAACTTGTTCAACCTTTCTCTGTAACTTAGTTGCTGAAACCCAGGCAACATTCTAGTAACATTCTAAAACATTGTTAGGCCTGTTAATCTGCAGCAAGTAATGGGCCTGTCCCACTTAGGCGAATATTTGGGCGACAGTGGTGACAACTAACGTGTTGTCGTAGGTTGTCGCCAGGTGTCGTAGGTGGATTCCATTAAAATTAGTCCCTGGCAGTCGCCTAAAGAGTCGCCTAAGTGGGACAGGCCCTGAAGCATTTCATTGTTCCATTGTCATTACACATGGCAATTAAACATTCTTGACTATTTATTATGATGCAGACGTTATCCTATTTTTCATTTGGTTTTAGTTTAGAGATACAGCATGGAAACAGGCTCTTCAGCCCACCGAGTCCATCACCTGTTCACACTAGTTCTATGTTATCCCACTTTTGCACCCACTCCATACACACTATGATGCAATTTTCAGATGGACAATTAACCGACAAACCTCTATATCTTTGGGATGTGGGAGGAAATTGGAGAGCCCGGAGGAAACCCACGTGGTCACAGAGAGAACGTGCAAACTCCACACAGGCAGCACCGGAGGTCAGGATCGAACCGGGTCTCTGGCGCTAAGAGGCAGCAGCTCTACCCGCTGCACCAATGTGCCGCCCAATAAACCATGCTTCAGGTTGCTTCACACATCAAACCAGGGCAGGACATTCACAGTGAATGGCAGGGCCCTGGTTAGTGTTGTAGAGCAGAGGGATCTAGGAGTTCAGTTCCTTGAAAGTGGCGTCACAGATAGATAGGGTGGTCAAGAAGGCTTTAAACACATTGGTCTTCATCAGTCAGGGTAATGAGTGCAGACGTCTAGACATTATGTTCCAGTTGTACAAGACGTTGGTGAAAACACATTTGGAGTATTATGTTCAGTTTTGCTCACCCTGCTATTAGGAAGAATGCAGCCCTGGATTAACCATTAAGCAAAATAAGTACGTGCTTCGGGCATCAGGGGAAGAGGGCACCACAGAGTTTGAAGTCTCGGTTCTCGGTTGAAGTATATTAAAGGGCCTGTCCCACTTTCACGACCTAATTCATGACCTCTGCCGAATTTCCCCTTGACTCATACTCGCAGCATGGTCGTCACGGGGCCATAGGAGGTCATAGGAGGTCATAGGTTGGTCGTGATGCTAGTCGTAGGTACTCGTGGCATCAAGTAGAACTCAAACGCAATGCCTATTATGCCTCCTGGCATGTAGGGCAGCAACGAAGGTCCTCCACCCAGTAGTGTTAATTCCTTCAGTTGCTGTTTCCGTAACATATTTGTTCTACGAGACAGGGTTGTTAGCCTTGTGCTCAACCTCCAACCTGGAGGACCAGTGGATCACTCTTTGTCTCGCCTCTACCCTTTGACCTGTCCAGCATGGGAGACCTTAACAGGAGACAAATCTCCCGCTGACATAGTTCTGGGGGTCACTGAGACACACAAGCTCCCCGACCACGATAAGGTTGCAATCCAACGGGGAGCATCAAGTAGGTCGGGGCGTTTTCTCAACATGATGAAAAATGTCCACGAGTAAAAAAGGTCGTGAATTAGGTCGTGAAAGTGGGACAGACCCTTAAGAATCCCAACAGAACAACAAAGTAACAAGACAGGCTGGATGCCTTATCTCTGCTAAGTATATAAGCAGATTTGTTACATCAGATTCATTTTGAGGATACGATCAAAGACTTTGCAATTAAAAAAAGTAGGAGAAACTTTTTTGAAATATAAATAAAGTTATGTCGGCAACAATAAACATTATTTGGCATCTTTGATTTACAATACAATACAATACAATTTATTTGTCATTTGGACCCCTTGAAGTCCAAACGAAATGTCGTTTCTGCAGCCATACATTTATGTACGTTAAAATGCACTGTATCTTCAAGGCGAAAAAGCAATGGAATAAAAAGTGTTTCGTTTTGTACAAATAATGATATTTCTTCATTAGAGTATTTTTTTTAATTGGACCAATATCGATTTCTGTAAAAAAAAAAGGAATTGTGTTCTTGTATTTGCTTTTTTCCCTCAGAACAATTTCTTTAAGAAATGAAAATGTAAGTGTGTGCACCGTGTTTGCTGGGGTAAGTTTTTTTCCAAAACTATATATTATGTTGATCTACTGTTTATTGGTATTCAATTCTCATGCAGTTATACTAAATGGCTGTCCCTTTATTAGATTTAGAGTCATCATTGTATTCTCATTCTAATGTCACATTTTTTTTACGCAGCGTTTATTGTAAATAAATCTTAGTGTAAGTTTTATTTTCATTTCGAAAGATTTTTATTTTTACGCGTTAGTATTCGTTTTATTTTGAATCACATATATATGGGGACACCATAATATTTTCAGTGCTGAGGGTCTCAAAAGGTCTTAATCCAGCCCTGGAAGGATGTCATTAAGGGCCTGTCCCAATTTCACGAGTTATTTCACGAATTCTCCCGAGTTTTCCCCTTGATTCAAACTTGCAGAATGTTTGTAACGAGTCCGTAGGTGTCCGTAGTAATATCGTAGCGGCTCATTATGCCTGCCGTAGGTACTCGTGGCATCAGGTAAGTCGGGACATTTTTTCCAGCCCGATAAAAAATGTCCACGAGTAAAAAAATGGTCAGCATGAAAGAAATTGCAACTTTTTACTCGTAAGGAGGGCATCGAAATAGCCGTGGGAATTGGTAGACATACTCATAGGAGTTTGTGAACATCGTCGTGGAAGGTCGTAGGAGATCGTAGATTACCACAAACTAGATTTTTTTTTTTTTAGGTCCTTCAAACTCGGCAGAGGTTTTGAATTGTGTATAATAGTTGTATGTATATATATGTCTGTAGGTATTATGGGAAATTGCCTGGGGTAGTATTATTATTATTAATTAATTGATTTTTAAATATGGTAGAAGTGTTGGGGAAAAGGGGTGAGATTTAATAAGTTATTCTTCTTCTCACTCCTTTTCGAGCTTGTACAGACACAGAGTAGGACATTGGAAATTTGCTTTTTGTTCTTTTCATTGCTTGTAAATATTGATTGTAATGTCCAATTGTTTGATAATTTCGATTTTGTTACTATTAATGTCTTTACTTGTTCGGAATAAATAAAATAAATAAATAAATAAATAAATAAATGATTAAGTCGTGAAAGTGGGACAGGCCCTTTACTCTCGCAAGAGTGCAGAGTAGATTCGCGAGGATGTTTCTGGGACTCGAGGGCCTGAGCTACAGGGAGAGATTGAGAAGACCAGGACTTTATTCCTTGGAGTGTAGGATGCTGAGGGGTGATTTTATAGAGGTGAGGAGAATTGATAGGGTGAATGCACAGAGTCTTTTACCCAGGTCGGGAATCAAGAACTAGATGGCGTTTGTTCAAGGTGAGAGGGGAAAGATTCAATAGGAACCCGAGTGGCAAGTTTTTCACCCAGAGGGTGGGTGTGTGTATGG